>NW_028145491.1:4615000-4760000 GCF_977016875.1 Pavona decussata | reverse complement strand
GCAAACTCTCAGTGACAGTGCCCCTTTAACCGACGAAATGAACTTTAGTCATGAATCATTTCTAGTTTTTTTTTTTACTTTTTCGCCTACATGTATCCTATGAACCGTTATATACGTTATTTCATGCACACAAGTCAACCATTAAACTGCACGTACGTTCACGTTGTTTTCTCTCATTCGACCCATAACACCGGAATCATATCCACACGAGTTATCCGTCTGAGATGGTAAACTCTTTGAAGTCAGAAAATTCCACTCTAGTGAAACGTTTTCCACCGCACACTTGCCGACAAGGCTCGACGAGACGTTTTGCGATCTAGCTATGCCCGACTTTGCCCACAGGCTCCAATCTTTTCTTGATTCAGAAAACACAAAATAAGGTACTTCGAACATTGTGTTACAAAAATGGTATACTACATTTACAATAATTTTTAAAAATAGCAGATGTCAGTCACTGGCAACTGTAGCCACTTGTACAATTGTTCCCGAGAAACTCGTACAAAGCCCTTCCTCCCCCCCCCCCCCCCCCCCCCCGCAAAGTGAGTGATGTGACATAAGGTTTGTGATGAATCGAGACACCATTCTTTCATTGGTAAGGTAAGTAGGAGAGAAGACATAAGGAATTAGGAAAATTTCTCAAGAGAACTTCTCGATAAAGGGTGTCGCAAAGAGTTTGTAAGCAATGGCTATATCCAGGAAAAAGAAAGCATTGCTATAAGTTTAAAAACAAGTACAAACGTAAGCTGATCACACTACCTTGATCCAATAGCTCGAACTCTCTCTTCCGGGGTGGCGTGAAACAGAGTGTCTTTTTTTTGGAGATAACTTTCAGTGCACTGTTCTTCGAACATCATAAGCTTGTGTAAGTCTTGTTTCTCCAGATAAAGCTCTATACGTTAAGGGAAAATACGCAAAACAACGTTTGGAGACAACAACAACTATTACAAATTAATCATTAAATTCAAGCGTTCAGTCACAACTGTATAAATTTGTATGTAATTTCTTGAGAAGAAACACGCAATTTCCACATTTTCAAGTTGTGCTCTGAAAAAAGATGACTGCGGTCTAAAAAGTCGAAGTTTAATGCTCACACAAATCGATCGATGCATGAAAGTGCCGAAATAAAGGCGACTTCCGGGGTCTTAAATACCTCTCTTACAGAAAGCTATTAAACATCCTGGTTTGTGAGTCCTGCAGTTAATCTAAGAATAGATCGCTTATTAAACAAGAAAAAAAAAAAAAAAAACGTAAAAAAGTAAAGAAAAGTAAAGAAGACTAAACTAACTTAGCTTTTTGTCTGTCTTTCTCCCATGTAGCCTGTTTCTCCTGATACAGCATCGACGTCTGCAGTAGGCTTTGTAAATGAGATGGAGGTGATTGATTATGATAAACGGTGGAACGAGGACAGGTCTGTGTGCATACTCCATAATCAGCTGATATCGTTGAAATTTCCATATCTGGTTTGAGTTGGCTTGAATACTGGAGAATGTGTTACTAGGTAAATGAAATACGTTTGAACGTAATTATTTAGTTTACTTTAGTTTATAGGCATCAGAACATAATGGTCATAACGAGGCCATCAAAGTCCCAGACTTCAGTTTCAAGGCATGAGATCAAATCGAGCGGGGCCGAAACAAAATGAAAGGCAGTAAAGAATAAAGTAGTGTGATGTCATGAGGCATACCCTTCCTTTACCATAACTGTCACTTGACTGCATAAGAACCTTGATTCTAAAACCTAGCCTCAGGATAGCTCAAGTAATGGGAGGTACCTCTAGAATACATGTAAACACTCAACGTCGAATGTTTCTCGAAATGACACGATATCGACAAAATATCCATGAGATAACAGTGTGTTATTGAACAGACAGACAAAAGGTAAAGATATTACAAGTCAAGTGGCCTTTCAGGCTGTGCTTATTCTCAGTTTCCGCTGCACAAAGTGCTTAAGAGTATCGCCTACTTCCGCTCCCCACCTGCCCTCCTTGGATAGGAGGTCAGTGTATCACAAGTTTACATGCGCCTAAGTGTAGTAAAATGTTTTATCTGAGGACATAACACGATTGTTACCCTGAGTACGAGAGGCTTGACTGTTTTCCTGTGATGGAAAAGGCAACTGTTTTTTAATTGACCTTTTTTTTTTTCATTATTAGCCTCTCACAACACCAACATTTACAATAAAAAACAATTGATTTACTTGAAAATAAAATTGAACTTACTTGAAAATTGCGATCAGCAAATTAAGCAGCAGAATATTGGCAACCAACAGATACAACGCCATGATGACAGTGACAAGCGTTCCCCCAAATTCATCATTTCGCGGAGTGTTGAAAGCTGTACTATTTTGGTCCCCTAAAAACACACATTCTGGGTCAACCTCTTTTGTTAGCTGTCAGTTTAATAACGTAATGACTTGTAGACGAAAAATTCATTTAATAACCTGAATAGACATTGTCCTCGATGAACAATTCTCCGTAGACCTGAAAGTAAGGCCTGAAGAACACCTTTGGTATGAGTTCCCATGAAGCTGTTTCGTGAGGAAACAGGATCGCTTGCTGAGCTACTCCATACGCCATCAGAAATACCACCATTATTAATAGAAAATAGGTCATGTCAATAGTCTAGAAACCAAAAGCAAAAGCAATAATCAGTCAAATAATTTTAACCATAAACAATCTTAGAAAAAGTAAGAACAATAAATATGACCGAAAATGTTATTTTCCTATTTCGTTCGAATCACGGTGTGAATAATCATGTGACTTCGTTCTCACGTAGTCTCAGAAGAGTTATAAATGACCGGGAGGTCCAGTCCCTCGTCCCTATTCAGGGACGGTCGCGGAATATATTTTAAGGACATGATACAGGCGAGAGGTAAAGTTAGGTAAAAAAAAAAAAACTCTTTCAAAAAGAAGGACGAACACTTCAAAAACAAAGTCCAATTTTCACATTTTTACTTTAGAAGGCAACAACTTTGCACGAGTCAAATTTTCTTCTGTGATATCACAAAAAGGTTACAATTTACCACTAGATAGTGCAATCATTTGACAAAGGACGGCTTCTCAAGCTGATAAATTAAACATAAAAACTGCTCTTCCGACATTCCAACTTTACCAGCTTAAACCATTACGGTAATTTGTAAGCAAGCAAGCAAGCAAGCAAGCAAGCAAGCAAGCAAGCAAGCAAGCAAGCAAGCAAGCAAGCAAGCAAGCAAGCAAGCAAGCAAGCAAGCAAGCAAGCAAGCAAGCAAGCAAGCAAGCAAGCAAGCAAGCAAGCAAGCAAGCAAGCAAGCAAGGAAGTAAGTAAGTAAGTAAGTAAGTAAGTAAGTAAGTAAGTAAGTAAGTAAGTAAGTAAGCAAGTAAGAACTGAAGTCGTGTATTTTTCAGCTTTATAACATAGAGGGCAAAGTTACTGAATGCTGATTGGTCGAAACAGAGGGACTCACCCCTGATTGTTCGAGCGGCGAAAATACTTGCTCCTAATTAGCTGAGCACGCTATAAGTTCCTTCTTTGAACCCATGGTTTGCTATTTTTATCAATCCGTGTTCGTGTTTATTGTCAAGTGGTTGAAAGTTTTAAGTTGTAGGAGAATAAAAATTATCCAGTTGATGCTTAACATTTGGTTTTATTGTTGTTAGTTTGCTCATGAATTAAACATGTATTTTCTCTTAAAAATCAACTTTTCTCGTTTTGTCTGTTTTGTACGCTAAGAAACAGGTGAATTGTTTGTTTGTTTTGTTTTGTTTACGGGTGAGTGTTTTCACGCCGGGCCGGGGCTGACTGTTTTACGAAGTGCCTCGATAGTTTTAAGAAATTTTGCCCTCTATGTTATAAACACGTAATTGCAATGAGTCCTCGTAGAATTAAAGATTAATTTTCACTTATATTTTCAAATTTTTCCCAAATTGCCCGAGTCGCGCAATACGCGTGAAAATTAATCCTTAATTCTACTCGGCCTCATGCGATTACATATACAAATACCGATACATACCATTCGACCTATCATGACCACATATGGTCCCAGGACTTTGCTGACGGAGAAAATGTCAAGTACCCGTATGATCCACAACATGATGTCGAGGCAATATAGTGTGTGACCAATTTTAAGTGTTCCTGTATTCATGCGGAAACCGGCAGCAATAAAGAACAATACCACAGCACAGGCGTCACACAAGTTCCATTTACTTGAGGCCCACTCTTTAAACTTCTTGCGTAGAGTCTTGGGCTCCGAATGAAGCATCTATAGGTTAAAAACCAAAGTACATTAACTAAATTTCCGTGCTGTAGAAAACCAGTCCACCAGCAACAAAGCACACGCTTGTTTTGCACACTTTATGAAACATGTTGTTCAGGCTACGCTTCCCTTGTAATAATGTTTGATTTGCTCTACCGCACCAGAAACGTATTCCAGGGTTGGAGCCTACTTGTCAGATGGCTAAGAGTCAGTGACCGTTGTGGAAAAAAAATAATATAGACAATCCGAACAAAGAAAAGAAGACAGGAAAGTGTTGAGTTCAAATCCCTCAAAGGAAATTGATTTATACTCAGTAACACTTAGCTGTGTTGATTTCTGTTCTCAATTTTACTGTTATATGTATTTCTTTCAGAAATTCCTGGTGAATCACCATCCAAAGGGGAACAGGACGGTGATCCAAACAAAATAAGGTAATCAGTAATCAGTACGTGATTAGACAGTACCCTGATGGCAAGTCTCCTCACAGTTTCCTTTTCCGTGTTTTATAACAAATTCTTTGTAGGAATAAAACAGAGAGATTGTGCTATCCACGGTGTATGAGCTGAAGAAATATTTCACACCTTCAGTGAATTTCACAATGCAAAACATTACAATTTCACTCGCGAGGATTTTCTAGATTTCAATCGTACTGTTTGTTCATATGGAAGACAACTGTCAAAAACGGAAAATTCGACGGACAAACAGCATCAAACATTAGTGTTTTGCTTTGGATGAAAAAAACTGAGACGCGAAGCGAACAAATTTGTGATCAAATGTGTGAGTTGGTTGTAGTCGTCTATTAGCGGGCTCAAATAGCGGGCAGCAGCAGCAGAAAAAAAAAAAGATTTGCGGCAAACTACAAAATGTATTGTAGGGCATTCATTTATCAATAAAATTATGGTTATTGCGAATGGCAAACGGAGTTTTGATTTGCCACCACGGCTGCGTTTTCTCAAATGCATTCCAGCATCTCGGAAGGACGCTCAGTGTTGTTGTTACTAAATGGTCGTATCGCTTCTTGAAGCTTGCGGATTTCTCGTTCTTCGCCTTCTCGCTCGTCTAGTAAAATCAGGCACACTATAGTTAGTTTATCACTGAATGCTGATGAACTGCTGGTCCTAAGTACGTAAGTTTGAGGGAGCTTTTCGAACCGCACGCAATCAAAAAGATCCATGCGGCGAGATATACTGTAATACATTGTACTAAAATAAAACCGTATGCGTTCGCATAAGTTCTGGCATTTCTTGGATGTCATGAGGCATTTGCACGAAGCGTTGCAAAAATCCCCATGTGTTTTACATGGACAGCCTTTTCGTTTCTTTCTGAAACGTGACTGAAGCATTGGCCGGTCAGTTTTATTTTATGCCAGCAAGTTGTAAGACTTGCCCGCCGTATCCCGCCGGTGTTGTGCACTCGCTTCTAATTGGTCCAAAAACAATAAGCTTGACATCGCCTACGTCATCGCTCACACATGCGCCGAACCGTGAAACTCTCCTTTAAGATACACAAAAAAATAGTTTTCTTGCGAGTACAAGCTCACACAGACCCCTGGTTTTATTGCGAGCCAGAGAGCTCTAGTTTTTCTTGTTACAATATAGCTATTATAAAAAGAACCTTCCTAAAGTTTGCTTCAGTATCGTTTTCTTAATTTCAATACCTTACTTCCAGTAGTTCTTCATGACTTTTGTAACTGCCACATTTTCAATGACTTGAATGAATCTTTCGGTTAATCGTGCGATACATGGTATTTTTTAGATAAGATAAGATAAGATAAGATAAGATAAGATAAGATAAGATAAGATAAGATAACATAAGATAAGATAAGATAACATAAAGAAAGCGATAGAATTAAACATCACGATTGGTCAATAAGTAATTTACATATTCACTTTTATTGCTTATTCGATTAAAAATTTGTTCGGATAGTTCCCAGAATCCATTAGGTGAATCAGATTTAGATAACTTAAAATGATCAAGACCGATCTTAAGAATGACAATCGTTGGCCTTAATGTACTCAATTCTAATCACGTTATCACTAGATTTAAGATTACATAACTATGCTAACCTTTCATGTTTAGTCAAATTGTCCCTGACTGTTCGCAAATTTTCAGGTTCAAGAATGTCTCCTTTCACATTATTAATGAAGACTTCCACTTCCGGGAAACTGGATTTAGGAGGCCGATCCAGTTGGTAGCTGAAGGATTGACTGGTAGTCGGTCGTCCGCCTTATGACAATTGTCATCAGGATCAAATTTATCCAGGTTCAACGACTTTTTGCCAGTTGACATCCTTAGGCACCGGACAGAATAGCTGGTCCTTTAGTCAAAAGGGTGCGCTCTGCATCCGTGAGTTCGGAAGACGTTAAATTGATAGGATTCAAATCTGGTAAATTTCCATCCGATCTAGTTGCCATGATCAGTTTTTTCTGATCTATAGAATCTATTGATCAGAAGAACTCATTTCAAAATGCCGCCATGAAAACAAGTTTTATTTAGCAAATTTCATAAGCCGCCAACAATAGCTCTATAGATTCTTTAATTATTTCACACATAGATCATCACACTAGTGAATTAATTAGCTGTTTGTATATAAGAAGCCAAGTTCTCGGTTGAATAAAGTTCTGTCTGACGAGCGCGCAGACGCGAAACTCAGAGTCACAGAGAATCGATGCGTCCTCTTTAATCTTTCATTTTATGTATACTTAGCTCTAGACAAATGTATGAATAGTTTAAAATAAGCAAAGACTTCAGTAACTTTATTTTTATTTTATTTTATTTTAAGTTATCTTAAGAATTAGTTAACGAATCAATAATTAGTTATGAATAGCTTTTGCAATACTGTATTTGTTATAGTCATGCAAATAAATCTCGTTGTTGTTGTTAGTTTAATATACCATGCTCTCGTTTTTCCTAGGGTTTTCCACTAACCTGTCTCATTTCCTCGGTACACAGTGTGAACACAAAAATAATCAGGATTATTTCACATGGGGGAGGGGTCGCAGGAAGACGAACTAAAATGACGTAGCAGAATACCAAAAGGAACATAAAGTACACAATCTGGAAAGAAACAGAAAGTTACATTAAAAGAAACAAAAAATATATATATATACATCTACAGTATAAAACAACACAAAACAAACCATAAAATAAAACTTATCAGATATTCCCAAACTTTTATAATCAGTACCAATACCTCAAAAGGAACAGAGAACCGACAATAAAGGTACAATTTTTTCTTGAAACGATAAAAGCCCCTACTGTGGAATTAAAGTTAATTTCCATTAATTCTTGATCCGGTGTTCACCAGTGACGAGCATTTACATCGCTTCTTTTGAAGAATCAAAGCGAGACTTAAAACAATGCTTCGCTACATTATTTAATAAAAATTGTTTAAAGATATAGGGAAAAATCCACGTATCTTTATCAGCAATTTTTTTGCGAGTGCACCTGTGCCGGTTGGCACATAATGCCACTTTTGTCAATGTGTTATAGTTTCGTAGAAATTTCGCCACACTGAAACATAGTCTTTTCCAATCTTATTAATCAACCCCTCCCCCTCCCTTCTCTGATATGGCTGACCATCGCTTACAACTTTTGACTTCTTTTCAAAATTCATGTGAGTTGTAAGGCGCATATACACCTTATTACAATGCCTGCAGACGTCCCCTAATTTCCTTTGCTACACGCAGGCAGGACAAAGAAATAGGAGACCTCTGCATGCACGCTAATATTTCGTGAGATGCGTACGCGAGTAAACTCATCAACTGTAGAGTTTATTCTTCCACTTTATTATACAGCTGTAAACCAGTCCAACTAGAAAGTGAAGTGGAAATGCACCGGCATAAACCAGGAAATCAGGATGTAATACGCCCTCGTTTTTGTGTGCTGTCTTCACGTGGTCGAGCTACGTACAATAGTGGTGAATTAATAGAAAAAGATTGTACCATCTGGCCGTGTAAACTTCTGGATGCCCAGAACCTAAGCAAACGATGGTTGGGCGTCAAACCGTAGCTAAACCTAACAACTAATCACTAAAACTAAACCAACTAACAACTAATCAACTAAAACTAAACCGTAACAACTAATCACTAACTTCTCATCAAACCCCTATTATTATTATTATTATTATTATTATTATTATTATTATTATTATCATTATTATTATTATTATTATTATTATTATTATTATTATCATTATTATTATTATTATTATTATTATTATTATTATTATTATTATTATTATTATTATTATTATTATTATGCTTTAGACATATTTTTACCATAACCTCCAACAGAAGTGCTGGTGTTATCTATAGCTGACATACAATGATAAATGGCTTTCCAATCTTAAATCATATATGATGGAGGGTTTGTGTATTATTTAAGGCACACACCACATTTCCCCAAAATTTAGTAATGGGTGCACGGTAAAACTCATACAGCCTCTCTCCTACGCTCAGATCTATGCTGGAACTTTCAGATTCCGCAAGTGTTTCAAATGTCCTGCATCGCTGCATCACACTCAAAGAATCACTGCTTTCTGAAAAACTGTGCGACGGGAATGATCTGTGTGACAGGAGACAAAACCAGAGTTTGATAAGATATTACCAAGAAAACGACAAACAGACAGACAGACAGGACAGAGACTGACAGAAAAACAAACAATCCATCAAACGTCACTTGATAACTCAAAGGGGAGGGGTGGGGATTGCGAGACTGAAAATTAGGAATTGGTAGTATATTTTCAGTGATTCAAGACACTGATCCATTTGTTGTACCAGCTGCCAGACACATTGTACAAGGAAGACAGCTAGGACACGTATTGCTCGGACTAAAATTCGAGAATAAATTAAAGTAAAAAAAACTTTGGAGAATTACTTAGTTTTTCCCGGCCTTCCCAGTCAGGGAGGACGTAATGCAGCTACACGAATTGATCTTTGGTTGAAGCACAACAAAAAGAAATATTCGCACAAACGTATGGTGGTTGATTGCATTGGGAAGTCAACAGAAATTCATCACACGTCTGCTAATTATTGACAGTTACCTGAGGTGTAATTGCGAGTCTCCCTTACTGAAATGGGCCGCGCTTCTGTCGGGCTTTTCTTGAGGTTCAATCTCCTCGTCGTCCTGGTCTTTCTTAGCCTGCTCTTGTTCGTATTCTTGAAAAGTAACAGGCATTTGACATAATTCCTTCTTGTTCTTAAACTCCTTAAACGCAATTGTAGGAGGAACCAAGATACCCAACACGGTCTGAAAACGTTTAATACAGGAAAAGAGAAAAATTTCACTTATACAAATTAACAATAGATAACGATAGGTTCTTGGGACCACAAATGTTACAAGATTCGTGTCAAAATACAACAAAGCAAAAAGTGCAAAGAGCCACACGAGTCCTTATGACGAAATACGATACTAGCTATAGACACAAATTGACCTTAAAAAGACAATTTGTTTTATTTAATTCATCGCAAGTGTTGATTTTTACTTAAAAAGACAACAGCAGGTGTTAAGTTTAGTTCTGTAGTACTACGCAAACAAGTTTTTAAAATTCCAGGATAGCAGCGATGTCCCCTCGCTCCTGTACATACAGTTGTAGGTCCTCGATGTGTATATATACAATATCTTAGTCTAAAATGTCAGCCGTCTCCTCTCCCTAACCCACAGGGGGCGCGGGAGAGAGACATTTCAGACTAACAATATCTCACCTTTCCCACAAAAGCAAAGAGAAGAATAATTACCCCCAGCGAGGCCGATTCTCCCATTTTCATGGCACCCATCCAGATTTTCGTCAGTAGCGTTTGACAACACGTATGAGCCACGAACTCCTCGTGTCGCGTAGCAACCGCAAGTGACAGGCAGCACTGATCTCCCCAGTTTTCCAGGTTGTAGGTTAGCAGTTGCTGCGCCAGGTCTTCATTTGTACGGTAACAAACATCCAGCAGGCCCAAAGCAATACCGAGAAACTCCCTGAAGAAAACGAAAGAATCAAAAGGGTGTCTACTGCTTGTTAACTTATTAACGTCCCTTCTGGGCACTCAGGTAAGAACTTAACGAGCTTTTTTGCTTCCACCTACTGACGCTTAGCCCAGTCTCCGTAACGTGACACAAGCAGAAGCATTAATCCGTAATTAATTCATTAATCCATCGCAGGGTTATTTTCCAGCATTATTTCATGTTGTTAATTGAATTAAAATAACGAAATGATGATAAAAAAACAAACATACTTAAACATAAATCTGACATGTTTGCGCGTACCGTGAACGAGCTTTAAGTTCCTCAGAAACATCAGCTTTCAGTTCATCTTTAGCCATCTCTTCCGCCAGACCTTTGAAGAGTTTTCCTGCTACTAGGGCTTTAGCTAAGTTTTCGTCACCACGCTCCCACACAAAGAGCGCCATCTTATGGAGATTAGAAAGCACGGACCAGAGCAACAACTCGTTATATGGCAATTTGAATCCAATGCCGAAATAGCTGTCATCTTTTGTCGACATAAACATTTTCATGTTGGCCATACCGATACCCTGGAGAATGATAAAAAACAAATAAACAAAACAAAAGAAAAAACAAGAAACAACAGTCAAAATATTATACAAATGTAGCTTGTAGTGCTTCATTATGCGCAGTGGTGGCGTGTATGCTACAGATTTCTTGAAACGTGTGTAATTATTAATTATATGCACGATATCATGTGTTAGTACGTCAGGCTATTTTATAAGAGGTTGTAAATAATGTACATTGTACATGTTCCTTATTAGGTTAAACTTAAAAAATTGACGGCAGTTTTCTATGGTCCATACTCTAAGAGACCATAAATGACGTCACAAAATGAAAACACTTTAGTGGAACCGCGAGGCACGAGTGGTGTACTGCGATCTTTTGAACATTTTATGGTTTATTTAACAAATCGACGGCAGTTTTCTATGGTCTATACTCTTATAGGCCATAAAATGACGTCATAAAATGTACAAAACTCAAGTGGGACCGCGAGCCGCAGGTGAGTGGTTTGACTGACAAGTTTTGAACATTTTATGGCGTTATTTTCCATTGAGAAAGAACGCGCGCTACATTTGACGTCATTTTATCGTCTGTACTCTTAAAGACAATAGCTAGGAGCCAATCAGTTATCATTATTCGTTTTCTTATGGTTTGTTGTAATTCTGCTGCATGCAGCAGCACGTTTCGATGCTTCTGATATAGCCCGGGTCGGCGGGCAAGCAACTTCATGTGTAAAGAGTAAAGTGTAAAGGTGTAAAGGCGGACTATGTTCTAGCTCTGCTAGAATTACGATAACTTGGATACCTAGGTTACCCGTCCTGCTTGTAAACAGGCGGCCTTTCGAAAAGTGCGCGTCGCTATCTCCTTATTTCTCACTGTGTCCTACCCTATCAAGGGCCAGCTGCATAAGATTTAACTTCGACCATTAGTGCTTTTGTCTGAAGTTCGGTATTAGCAGTTACGTCCGACGTTAAGTTCTGGCCAGAATCTCAGACTACAAGTTGCGTTATTTTCGTCAGGGATAGTAGAGCGATCGAAACAAGTGAGCGAGCACCAAAGTCCATTTTTCATGCGCTCGCTTCGCTCTCTGACAAATATTATTTTTCTAAAAGAGAATCCTTGCTGTCAACCAGTTCTAAAAATAAGGCAATCTTCATTAATGAGCCTACGAAGCGTATTTGCTCCCTTGTCTCAATTGTTTGTGTCTTTTTGTATGAGCTTCTGTCGTTAATACACTGACAAAGTGAACCGTTTAGTCGAGTATTATTAACTTAAGGATTGTATAGCAATTATCGCGGTCTTTACCTTCTTAATGGATCCATATTCGTGATGAGGATTGGCAAAAGTAATTCCCAACAGTCGCTCCGTGATGGTCGCTATATCTCCAAGTTTAAAAGAATTCATTGCCTAGAATAAAAAAATAACACGATGAAGAAATGTTCAGTTACCGTTAAAATTGATTCAAGAAAAGTAAAAACGTCGGCCTTGCTAAATTATAGCAACGTTACGGTACAATCATGTCACGCTAACCATCTTCCCACCAATCAAACGAAGCAGTGTGGCACTTCTCCTTGCTCTCTGAGGAAACAAAAAAAAATGGAAGAACTTTATACAGTCAACTCTCTCGTAAGCGACCACCCTTCGTGCACGACAAAGTGGTCGCTTACAGGAGGTGGTCGCTTACGGGAAAGATCAACAAACTAACCCTAATACTGGATTGATTAATTAATTACATAAAAATATTACCTTAGCAGCTAAAATAAGGAAAATAGAAACTAATTTATTTGATTTGTTTCACATCTATTCATTCTTCTGATGAAACTTTGTATAACATGGTTCATGGTTCATTTTGGAACTAATCACTGTAACAATTCCCGTTTACCTACAGATCTAATTATAGCCATCTTCTCTGTCTGTAAACTGTCGTTATCTGTGAGCAGTCATCAAAATTGAACTTTTGTCACTTCTGAGTAATGATTTACAAGCGATCATACGTGATTATGTTGGGTGGTCGCTTACCGGAAACAGAAAACAAAAGAATATGTGTAATTTCTGGCCTAAAAAGTGGTCGCGGTCCCTTAAGAAATTTGAGTGGTGGTTGCTTACGAGAGAGCTCTTAAAACTGAGAAACAAAACGGTTGTTTACGAGGTGGTCGCTTACGGGAGGTGGTCGCTTACGAGAAGTGGTCGCTATGAGAGAGTTGACTGTATTATCGTCGTCGTCCTCGTCGGCATCATCATCATCATCATCATCATCATCATTATCGCCATCAATGATTACGGTAACAGCTCTGTCGAGTTCCCATCTTTATTACCTTAACAATTTCATTCCGCGCCCTCCTTCCAATAAGCACTATCCTATCTAATAGCGCTCCCTTTGAAGTTGTCTTTGTGTAGCAAACCAACCCTCACGCTAAGAACTTTAGTGGCTTACAGCTGTCTCAGCTGCATTTTTAGCTAAGCGTACTGACCATGTTAATTAAAGCTGATGTTGTTGTTGTTGTAGTCCTAAATTTGTTCATTTATCGATGATTTCACGCTTAGCAAAATTTTGGGGCAAAAGTAGCGCTTGAGTACACATTTGTGTGCTGTGATGGGCTCTAAAAGTAAAAATTGGGCTTTGTTACTGCGCAAGCTGTTTCATAATCGAGTTGAGGATGGAGGCTCCTTTTGTTTCTGCGCACCTTGGAACTGTTCGAGAAACTCGGCTTTGTTAACTATGTTGCCACCAATTATAAACGTATTCTTGAGTGGTTTATGACTCAGTGTGGAAAAAGCAGATCGTAGCAAGGGCTACTGGTATCAAAAGAGACAATTAGGGATAACCATGCATATTTCAGAGAAAATTATCAACAATATTAAAAGTTTTAATTTGGAAAAACATGCCATACATTGTTATTGTTGCTTAATTGCCTCTGAATAATGACAAGCAAATTGCAGCTGAGAGTGCAATTAACTTACACGTCTGTATAGGTCTTCAAGGCGGCGAGCAGTGAGAAATGATGACATACTGACACCGTTCTCCAACAAAAGATCCACAAACTCTACGCGATCCTTGACCAAAGCCTCAAACATGGCGCTCTCCAATGCTGAAATCTAATCGATAATAACCAACTTATTATAACGCATACAGCACAGAAATAATTTATCGAATAAATGAAAGAAGGAAGAAAGGAGAAATATGAAAGAACGAAAAGACGAGAGATAAGCAAGCTTACAAAAAATAACTGCAGTCCCAACAGTCCAAAATGCAGCACTAGAGGGAGAGTCAATATTGAATAAAACTAAAGTCTTCAATTAATTCTAACTTGAAGGTTCAGCTATTTCTCCAAACGGTTAGAAACGAAAATAAAAGGAAAAGAAGAAGAGATTTAGCTGTCACCTCCCACTTGCGATCCTCCCTGAATATTTCGCACTTGGCGATATCTGCTCGATTCCATATCAAAGCGAGACTCAATTGATGAGAAGGCGAAACGTTGGGACCTTTGGAAATAAACAAACAAACAAACAAACAAACAAACAAAACAAATAACAAAAAGCAAAGACAATGACCAATAAAACCTGTGATACTTTAATGCTATAACAACATACATCTGACCAAAACGCAACACATGATTACCATTTAATAGTGCTTTCAAAATGGCCCTGTCAATATCCATTCCTTCCTCGTCCACACTAAAAACTGTGATCTAGACAGTGAAAAAAGGACGAGAAAGTGAATTACCACAACATTTTAAAAATAACCAGCATACGAAAATAAGCCTGACATTAAACTTACTTTCGATGAATTGATGTGATATTTATCATGGAGGAAAATGTAACAGCGTTATACTTTTATGTGTAGTGTCAGGTAAATCAAACATTTAAGAATTGGTTCATGCTTAGCGTGCGTATATCGTGTTATGGATGCACGCGGGAAGTTAGGAGAGCACGAGAGAAGTGTAAGAGTTGCTCGAGGCGTAGCTGAGTCTAGCTTCTTGAGTGCTCTCCAAACTTCCCAAGTGAATCCATAACTCGATATACGCACAGCTAAAAGCATGAACCAATTCTTTTATAACATAGTGAAAATAAAGTAAACGATTCCTGGAAAACAGGTTTTTTTCCCTGTTTAATTACAACATTCTCTGTACAAAAAAAAGGTGAAAGTGGTTTCTCACATCGGTTTAATCTAAACGTTTTATTAAACTTCGACAAGCTCCTATAAATATACATTTTTATGGTGTTGTCTCTCTGGAAAAGTTTTTTTATTAACACAGCGCACGCATGCTTCCCCCATCTGACTTGCAAACGTCATCGGATGGACGCACGGCCGTGCATATGTTGAGAAACGTACCATGATGACGCCAATAGGAATTAGATTAGGATGCACGCGCGCTATGTTATAATGCTTCATGACAGTTGGAAGCTGTGGTCTCTAAAAGGCCGGGCCGCAGCTTTTTAAATACTGTTTTGTTGGTCTAAAAGTCATGTAAACCTTGTATTGCAGACTGTCGCCACACTCATTCCTCTGATCGGTGATGCAGCAAAATTGTTAGTCTCCTCCTTGCTTTTAAAAAACAGCGGTTAATACTAAAATGGGTACTGGAGAAACGGGCTAAACTCTCAAGGGGTTAGTTTTTTTTTCCAAATAATTTTTCGTGTGACTTTCTTACTCACTTCTCGCGTGCAGTTTTGTAGTTTAAACATAGAATCAACTTCTTCATTGACTTTTTTCGTTGCAGAGTAAAACCAAGGGCAAGGTTCCTTATTGATCTAACGGAAGGGATTGCATCACTTCTAGCTAACATCGCACATTTTTGTTGTTAAAATAAAGTGACCATAGCTAATAGACATGGCAAAAATATATTGGATGAGCCTTAGCCCATTGTATGTAAGATCTCTTTACCCTTTCTTGTTTTAGTACCCATGGTTTGCAGCAGCTGGAACATCAGCCCAAAGAAAAAGTTCACAAGTTTTTGTACTGAATTTCTTGGTTGTACAATAAAGAATAAAGAGACCTTAAGTACATGTAGGCTCAGGCTCATCTCATACAAAAGATAAATTTATTAAACATATTGACTTGTTGCTTGATTTCTGTATGTTTTTTAGTGATATGCAAAAAAATATAACCCCTCGAGATTTTAGCCCCTTACTCGTTTTCCAATTACTCCGTTAATGGTTTTAGTAAAACCCCAAAACAGTTTGTTTAGAAAGCAACAGTAATTTCTTTAATTCTATTTTCAACCTTCTGCTTGGTTCTTGCTGTTTACAAGAAGTTGAACTCTTGTAAATTACGTTTGAATATTTGAGACGACTTTTTAACACGGAAAATCTGATTTAAAAAGTTTTTACGGAGCACATACCTGATTAGTCCTTCGTGCTAAAAATCGCAAACAATAATTACAAGTTTATTACTTTTCCGAGTACAAATGGCATTCACTCAAAATTTACGAACAGTGAACCAATTCAGGAAATCAATGAACTATTTACATTATTAAATTCTGTAAAAGTAAAAAATTGATTTAGATACCAATTTACTATACATACATATCTCTTGTTTCCCACGCATCTCAGAACATTCTCGTAAATCTTCAGGCATCCTTCCTCGCCACACTCAGGAAAAGCACTTTCGATTTTTAGAAGCAGCTGGTGATGTTCAACAACATCCGCCATTTCTTCAAGGTCACTAAACAGAAACTAAACGCAGTCAACGCATGTGCAACCAGACACAGATAATCTACGCAAACCCTTATTGCTAGTGAAGTGTTTTTTTCTCTTTCAAATCACTCATATCACACGAAAACATGTTATCAAGCTACTACTAGGTTTACACCAACGTACATCCTTAAAACTCTAATAGCGCTTATAAATTCGGAAACCATTGACAAAAGGGAAGTGTGGCAAACGAGAATCAAGTTTGAAAAAAAAAAACATTTAATAATAAAAATTTAAGAACAAAAATTAGCGAAATTACACAACGTTTCGATACCTCTATGATATCATTTTCAGGTGAAGAAATAAATATAATACGTTAATATATACCAAAAAAGTGTCAAATGGTTCCGTGTGAATAAATAAACAATGATAATTAAACGTCGGGGTATAATTTCAAACAAACTCTCGCGCGAATGGAGTCCGGTTGGATGTTCAGTTTCGGTTTGCGTTCGCGGATGGACAGCATTTCAAAGATCATACAGTCCAATTTTCCTGACATATCGTGTTCTTCCCACAGATGTCTGCGAACAGCAGAAGATGTATGCTCTGCGATGCGTTAATGAGAGATGGTGGCTGGTGAAACCAATATATTCTATATTCCAACGGACTTTTGACTAACAAAAGACGGATCGAAACGCACCAACCACTTTTAACAGTCTTCACAGCCAATAACATCACGGCTTACTGACAAACGACCAATTATACTCGACTTCGTTGACCAATCAGGTTAACAACCAGAGACATATATACCACCTACTGACGTTCCACAATTAATAATTTAATAATAATTTAATATTTATATTGCGCAAAATGAGATGAGAGATTCTAGATTATTTTAATGAACTTCGTAGTAGTTACACGGATATGATAAAAGTGAATTTATTCTTTGGAATAACAAACATATAACAATAGAGAATACGTCTATTTTTTGGCGAAATCTTTTTGAACGGGGAATATGCTTCGTAAGTGACCTGCTCGATGAAAATGGAAAATTTTTATCTCTAGAAAACTTCCAACTTAAATTCAATGTACACTTTAATTACTTGCAATATTTTCAACTTATTGCAGCCATCCCCAATCACTTAAAGAAAAATGCAATGGAGAATGTTATACCTGACAGAAGTATTCATGAGGAATGCGATTTATTTCATGTCTCTGATAATAAGACAATCCTATTGACTAAAATGCGTTGCAAAGACTACTACAAACTTTTTCAGGAAAAGGTTACAACAAAACCTACAGCTGTGAAGTCTTGGTCTAAGCGGGGTCATGATCTATCCCACCATTGGAGTATATTATTTAAAAACATTTATAAAATCTCCATTGATAATAAGCTAAGAGAATTTGCCTTTAAACTATTCCATAGGACCTTAGTAACTAATAAAGAACTTAAGAGATCTAAAATTAGAAATGACGATGTCTGCTTATGGTGTCAAAACGCTGATTCATTGGAACACACTTTTTTGGAATGCCCCGTTAGCATTAAGTTCTATCAAAAAGTATTGTCCTGGTTCAATGTATCAGAAAACAAACAAATAAATTTGTCGAACGAGCAATTCCTATTTCAAAATTATACAATCTCTCCCGCTGTGCACCGAAACCTACGCCGCCAACTAGATTTGTTGCTTCTTTTCACAAAGAAATATTTATATGCATGGAAAATGACTGAGTCACACCCTAGCTTTTTGCAGTTTTTAACGGACCTAAAATTACTGTTGGGAATCTCCCGATTGCTGCCAACACAATTGTTAAGTCCCGTTCGCTAAACAACAACCACACTTGAAAATATCGTTTTCAAATTTGTATTCCTTCACTGGATTTTTCACAAGGTTTTTCACTCCCTCGCAAGCAGTCACTAGCACGCGTACATTCAGATTACAGAGAAATCATTCACGTATTGTAATAAAGCTAATCTTATTGGTTGAACTTGATCTTCTATTTCCGACCCCTGTCACTTCGCCCTAAGTGATTGACGTTAGATTTCACAATAATACTGAGACTCGCTTCCGGTCGGTGATTACAATCGAACAATCAAGTCGAAAACATGAACGAGAAAATATAAAATGGCAATAATTCCAACACCCTCCCCCCATTTGCCTCGAAAGAGCAAATGTACATTTTTTTTTTAAATTGGCTACGCCTAGAACGACAGTAATGTCAATGTCTAAAGTGTTCACAGTTCATCCTGTGCAAGGTCCCGTATGCGATGTCTCGCAGTGACTGCTGCATCCCCTCTGGGTCGAAACGTCGGTGCACTCGGGTCAAGGGATGCTGTAGGTGTCCCAGTCACTTTGTCACAGGTTAGTTCCAGGGGGTAAAGGTGCTGTACTGCCCGTTCCATGTGAGACTTGCCAGCTCGTAGTTTTGCTCCCCTGACAACACCATCTCGGCCCGCTATTAAGTCTTCGACTATCCCCAACTTCCACTGACTACGGTTCTTCTCCTCTGACTTGATAATTACCACGTCTCCCTTCCCAGGATAATTGGAGTTGCCTTTGTGCTTGAGGCGGTGTCTCTCTCTGAGCCCACGCAGGTACTCAGTCGTCCAGCGCGACCACAAGGCATCCTTGCATCTTCGCAAATACTTAGCCCGCTTCCTGAGGTCGTAGTCTTGAATGTTGTGCAGCTCCAGCTCTGGCAGTGCATTCGGTTGGAGGTACAAAAGAGAACTTGGGGTGAGAATGGGCATCTCAACGTCTTCTTCTACATAACTCAAAGGCCTGTTGTTGAGAGAGACTTCAACATGTAACAGTACCTCCTGAAGTTCGGCCCAAGACAGCAACCGCTGGGGCGGATCCAGGATTTGACGAAGGGGGGTTCCGATAAACGCCCGCCGAAGGCGGTAGCCCCTAGGGGGGTCCGGGGGCCGGGGCCCGGAAAATTTTTAATTTTAGGGCCTCTGAAATGCGATTTCCAGCGTTTTCAGGGGCAATTTGAAGTGGTTTAATTGCTCTAAAGTCACCTCCATTTTTGTGCTAACTACAGTAGTTTAAAGGATGGATTTTCTTAACACTGACAATAATCGAGACGGATAAACAATTTAAATTCATTCAAATTAAAAAGTCATGATTCCTTAGAAATGGGATCAGCCAGCAACATTCTCCGGGGTTGCTGTTCTGCAAATTTCTGGACAACATCATATTAATCCATGGGTTTCTTGTGGTGAATATTCATGAGCCCCAAGCCAGACAATCTTTCTGTCGTCATGGTGGTCCGCTGGTAGCCTTTAACCAGCTTTAAGGTACTGTTTGCCCGCTCGTTGTCAGCTGAAGTCACTGGAATAGTGCATGCAATGCGCAGCAAACAGTGGATGTTGGGGAAAATGTCTGCATCATTTTCAAAGATATATTTATTAGCGCACATGTTTTCCGAGACCAAAGGACAAGCCTTCTGCTTTGCAGTGCCGAGGTGTTGTTTACAAGGTCGGTTGCGTTGATTACAACTTCGTGTATTATGGACAGACTGACAGAGCCTTGGAAACAAGGTTAAAAGAACATAAACGAGCAGCTCGGGTTGGAGATAATAACTCCAAAATGGCGCAACACGCGAACCAGTTTGTCCATAATATAGACTTTGACCATGCGACAATTGTAGACAAGGCTCGTAATTTTCACGAGAGACTTTTTTTTTCTCGAGGCTTGGTATTCGCAAAGTGACAACCACGCGGGAAACGAACATATTGCTATCCCGGATGTCTACAAAACCCGGCCTCATGTAAACACGCGCGGCTGCCGTTCGTTGCGTTTTGCTGGCGTAGCACGCGCAGAACTGTGAACCGTTGCAAAGCCGTGATTCAGTTGGCTTTTCAAAATAACCGATGAAGGCCGAAGTTGTTTGGCCGAAACGTCTTTGATGCTTAATTAACGTTGTTTCTAACGTTAAGAATAGTCAGTGCCAAACAAAAATTTTTAGTTCTAATGTCTATCCCTGACTGCAATTTTAGTATTTTTTTTTTTTTGATTTATTAGCTGAGTTGGTTCATTTTTTTTAACCACGCGTTTTTTATACGTTTTTACGTTCAGTTTAGGGGGTTCGACCGAACCACCCGAACCACCCCTAGATCCGCCCCAGCAACCCGTTTCCAATTGACTTGTGAAGAGCAGCCTCAACCAGTCCGACCATTCTCTCGAACTGGCCACCCCACCAGGGTGCGCGACTCAGGTTAAATTGCCAGTGGATCCCCTGATGGGCTATAAGGTCGTGGAACTTCTCATCATGCATGACCTGCTTAATCCATTTGCTTGCTCCAACGAACGTTCTCCCGTTGTCTGAATAAATTCTTTGTGGCCGGCCACGCCGTGCAATGAAACGCTTTAAACTTGCAAGGAATTCCGTGGTCTCAAGGTTAGGCAGTAAATCTAAGAACAGAGCACGTGTTAGGCTGCAGGCGTAAAGCAACACATACGCCTTTCCCTCGGTCTTCGCCTTCTTCCGGTACTTCAGCGGGCCTGCATAGTCCACACCGACAACTTGAAATGGTATTTGTCCCTCAGTTCGGTCCCTTGGAAGGTTCCCGGGTGGGGGGCAGGAGAATGCTTGTGCTCGGAATCGCCGACAACCGTTACAAGACTTGACAATCTTCTTGGTCAGTCTTCTTAGTCGCGGCACCCAGTAGTGCTCCCTCACTTTTGTCATCGTAATTCCAACTCCCCCATGGAGGGCTCCAAGGTGAGCTTGGGCAACTAACTTCTCTGTGTAAAGTTGGTCGTCAGGTTAGTAGACTGGCTAGTCCCCTTGAATTCTCCCTCGACACTCTAATACTCCCTCTGCGTTAGGCTGTAAATTCAACTGCAATTGATCTTCTTGATAGCGCTCATCTGCTGTCGCCCGTGACGGAACTCGTTTCTCCCAGAAAAGCTTCACTCTGTTAATCTCTTCTGTGGTTAGCGGCCCTGTTAATCTGTTTGTCTTCGCCAAGCGTATGTTATGAAGAAATCGTGTCACCCATGCGCACACTTTTATTGTCTTCCAGTAGCTGAACTTCTCCAAGAGGGTATCTAGCTCATCTGTCACCGCTATTGCCGCTGCGAAGATCTCTCGCGTTGCCTTGGCTTCCACCATTGATTCTTTGGACGGACTTGTTACGATATCTAACGGCCACTGCTCTCTGTTAGACAACCATTTAGGCCCGCTCCACCACAGGGTTTGATGAGCAACACCTCCACCATCAGCTGGGTTTTCAGACGTCCCCACGTGATGCCATGATACTTCACGATGTGCTTGTATCTTGCTCACTCGGTTGCTCACAAACTGCTTATATTCACCAGGTCCCTTTATCCAATGAAGTGCCACGGTGCTGTCAAGCCAGCAATGTTTCTCGGTCACAGAAAAACCTTCCAAAGCCTCACACACATTCATCACAAGGTTTACGTATACTGCCATGTGCCCGGATACTAATTCTTGTCGGGGTATTGTCAGCCCTTGCTTAGCTAACCTGGCCTTCGCTGCGACCAGCCCTTGATTGGTGCCGGACTCTTGGACTACCACGGCAAAAACTGCAGCTGCCACACCCTTCCCGCTGGCATCCCCAAATGCATGGAGTTGAATGGATTGTATCTCCCCTCGGCGGGTTGCTAAGGACCGTGGGACAGTACAGATCTGTGGTAGTCTCTGCTCCCATCGCGACCAGTCTTGAGTTAGTTTGATCGGCAACTGTGCATCCCAGGAGACCTTGGCTTCACATGCGTCCCGGTAAAGAAGTTTACCTTCCAGTGTAACAGGAGAAACCAGCCCCAGTGGATCGTATATCCTGGCTATCTTCCCCAGAATTCCTCGCTTGGTAGGTTCCGTTTTCTCTGAGGGGAACTTCACCCCAATGGTGTCACTCTCCTTTTCCCATGGAATTCCTAGGAGAAATGCCCCTCCTTTCCTTGGTATGCCCAACTGTTCCTTTGCATATGTCTCTTCCTCTCCCTCGGCTGGTCTTGTAGCTGTGGAGTCTAATACTGGATCGTTCGAGTGCCACTTGTGTAACTCAAACGTTCCCTGGGCGAATATCTCTATCGCAGTCGACTTCACCTGCTGCGCCTTCTCACTGGTTGGCCCTCCACTTATTAGGTCGTACACGTACAAACTCCTTTCCAGTTCCTTCACAATGTCGGGGTAGGCTGACCTACAGCTTCCAAGTAGATGCTGAATGACTCCCCCCAGGAGGAATGGAGATGACGTAAGGCCGAAAAGAGCTCTTGTGAACCTTAACATCTCCACTGTCTCAGTGGTCAGATCCTTGAGCCAATGGAACCTAAGCGCGTCTCGACCTTCTTCGCAAATACGGACTTGGAGAAATGCTTGTTTTATGTCCCCCGCGATGGCCACTGGGTGGAATCGAGAACAGACCAGGACACCCCAAAGCTGGTTTTGAAGCGGTGGTTCCGGGTTAAGGCATTCATTTAGTGAAGGTGCTCCCTTGTTTGCCCTTGCCGATGCATCATAGACCACACGAAGTTTCGTGCTTTCTGCTGCTTCACGGACGACTGCCTTATGGGGTATATAGAACTCACGGCTTTTTACTGGTTCGGTGGTCCGTTCCACTATTCCTTCTTCTGTTTGGTCCTTGATAACCTTGTCGTAGCGCTCAATCATTCCTTGGTGCTTTAGTTTCCTTACCAGGGTGTTTACTCTACGAAGACTTCCGGCTTCATTGTTTTCAAGCGGTGGGTGGTTTCCTCTCCATGGCAGCCCAGTTTCATACCACCCAGCTGGATCGCGATGTAACTGCTCCTTAAATTCCGCATAGACTTCGTTCTGGTCACCCACTGACGAATCTGCTAATCCCAACACGTCTAGCCTGCACAATCGTTCATAATCTGCACTCGAGGTTTGTGTGAAGAACATCGTAGACAAATCCACTTCTTTTCCTGGGGACATGATAGTCCAACCGAGCTTGGTTTTCTCTCCAATTGGTTCACCAAGGGCCCCAATACGAGGCTCTGTTTCTGTTTTGATCTTTGCGTAGTCGCTGGCTCCCAAAATGAGGTGGACTGGTAGCGAATCCTTGGTATCTGTGTCCTCCATATGAATTCCTTTCAAGTGGCTATACCTAGCCAGGCACTGCTGGTAGCGCGGATTATCGGCGCTTGTCAACTTTAGTTTCTTCGGTCACGAGGCTAAACTCTCCCTTCGTTGAACTGACTTGTACTTTGAATATCTCCACTGTTTTGGTCACCGCTCTCAGCAATTCGCAGGCGATCCAAGAATGCTGCTGAAGCATACGACCTTCCAGCGCCCGTATCCAATAACGCTCGACATTTAACACCTTGGACTTCAACAACTACTACAGGATGAATCACGGCCGAGTTTCCCATTGAGGTTGCTGTCATCAACTGCTCACCTAGCCTGTCACAGATGGATGTATGGTGTTTCCTCTGGCAATGCTGACACACCAAACGAATCCTGCAATCCGCTGCCCTGTGTCTGCTTCCAGTGCAGTTAAAACAAAGACGCTTGCTGCTTAGCAACTGCTTCCGATCATCGAGGGTGCTCACTGTTTTGCAATCAGCTGACCTGTGGTCCGATTTATCACAATAAACGCATCCACGCAATTTTTCTTCTCGCTGCTGAGTCTGGTACGATCGCTTGCGTGGATAGGGCGGTTTTTCTTTATCCCTTGACTTCTCATGCCTCTCTTGTTTTGGGATAGGGTTTCTCTCCGTCCATTTCCTTAACGCGTCCACGAACTTGGGAAAATCCCAGTCCTGCCAAATCTGTTCGGACCAAATCGCCTCTGATTCCTTCTAGCTTCTCGATTGACATCCTTACGTAGCCATTCACCTCTCGCAATTTCCCTAACGACTCCAGGGATTGGACGTTGAACACTAACTTCTCGTAAAACTCGTGTATCCTCGAGGGGCGTGTTCCAGTTATCGTCGGCAAGGCCATGATGTCTTGAACGTAGGCGTTCACAATCTCGCTTTTCTTGCCGTACTTAGATTTGAGGATAGTTTTCGCTCGCTCATATCCTTCCGTCGAAAACGGCAAGCCATCGATGAGAGTTCTCACGTTCGGTTCCACGAGTTCCTTCAGGTAAGAAAACTTTGTCACGCCGGGAACGTCAGAGCGGTCAATCTCGGCTTCAAACTGGTTCCAAAAACGTGGCCAGTCCGTTAATGCCCCACCAAATTTAGTGATTACAAGCTTTGGCAATTTCGCAGTTTTCGCAGAACTAGATGATCCTGACGCGTGACTTTTTTCCGCTTCTTCGATCTTTCTTTCGTAATCATGATCAAGTTTAAGCTCCAGCTGCGCTTTTTCGAAATCTAATTGTTTCCCACGCGCTTGCTCCACGAGCTCTTCTTCGCATTTCTTCGCTTCTAAGGTTGAACCGAGTATCAGTTCGTTTAGTCGCTTAGTTAACTGAGCGATCTCTTCGTCGACCGCGGCTTGTTGTTCTCCAATTTCGGAGCTCCATGCGGCGACGTCTTTGGGTGCCTCGCCATTCGCAAACTTGGCTTGCTCAATTTGCAATTTCTGGCTTTCCACTGTTTTCATGATCGCCCGAAGCGCATCACGATACCGTTCGATCCCTTCTGTGTTTTGTTTCTCGACGATTGCCTGACCTTTCGTTCGCGTGAAGTTTAAAAACTTTAACTGTGTGTCCAAATCTGCAATCAATTTCTCCATTCTTAAGAATTTCGCTGCTGTCTCCCGATCACTGTCCCGTCAGAGGTGCCACTTTGTGTTGGGAATCTCCCGATTGCTGCCAACACAATTGTTAAGTCCCGTTCGCTAAACAACAACCACACTTGAAAATATCGTTTTCAAATTTGTATTCCTTCACTGGATTTTTCACAAGGTTTTTCACTCCCTCGCAAGCAGTCACTAGCACGCGTACATTCAGATTACAGAGAAATCATTCACGTATTGTAATAAAGCTAATCTTATTGGTTGAACTTGATCTTCTATTTCCGACCCCTGTCACTTCGCCCTAAGTGATTGACGTTAGATTTCACAATAATACTGAGACTCGCTTCCGGTCGGTGATTACAATAGAACAATCAAGTCGAAAACATGAACGAGAAAATATAAAATGGCAATAATTCCAACATTACAATATATAGAAAAGTGAGAATGTAATATAACTTTCCTCTCTCTATAAATATATTTGCTACAAAGACCTTCTCTTTAGTTGTTTTAACTTCCCTAAACGTTTTTTTTTTTTCATTTATCTAGTATATTTATTTATTTATTTATTTATTTATTTACTATATAATTATCTATCTTTTTGGCTTCTTTTTCTCTATTAAATGTATGTGTACTGTTGTAAGCACTATAAATATTATAAGTAAAGCGAAATATTGTAAGATATTGTAAGTATTGCAAGACTGTAAGTATTGTAACTTTGTAAGTACTATAAGTAGTGCGTAGTACTGTAAATGTTGTATTGCATGTCTTAGGCTAATAAAAAAAATAAAAAATATTGCGCAAAATACATGTAAATATGATCAAATGCGCATTACATGAAAGTAAATTAGCAACATTAATAAGTTACCCAACATAACTAAAAATATTATATAAAAAAAAACAATGGATCTATAAAAACATAATATATACATAATCCTAAAAAGTCCTAATAAAAAGCTAATCCAAAAAGACGGGTCTTAAGTAAACCTTTAAATCTATGAAAATTGGGCTCATTTTGTATTTGTGATGGTAACCTATTCGACAGTTCAGGTGCCGCAGCTAAAAAAGCACGGTCACCCAATGTCTTTTTAGTTTAAGTTCTTGGCGTTCGAAGCATGATTCCCATTGCACACGATCTTAAATTGTAACTCTTTTTCTCCCTTTTCACTTTCCTCTGAAGATGACTTTCGCTCAGGTTGTCGCCCCAAAGTCACCTCAAACAGTACTTCTTTTACACTCACCCGGATGATCATAATTTACTTGCTTATAATATGTTCTGTATCGCACAGATCACATTACTATTGTATACAGTCAAACCTGTATCAAGCGGACACCCTCTATTAAGCGGACAGCAGCACAAGTCCCATTTTTTCTCCCCCACATTTACTGTAAAAAGAACCTGTATTGAACGGACACCTCTATTAAGCGGACATCTTAAACTTGACTTTAATAGTGATTTCTATTGTTAAAAACCTGTATTAAACGGACACTGCGAAAAAGATGCATGGTTTTTGTCCACGTTTTAACAGATCGGTCATTTAACTTTGTCGACAAAAGAGCTGTCACATCTTTGTAGAATTAACTCCAGGAAAGCGACTACACGTGGATGGCAACTCGGGCGAAGAGCATGAACTAGACGCAAAAGAGACTGCCTTAAAATCGGACCGTGAGGCTTTAAAATTGACAGATATGTTATTCATTCCATATTGTTTGTACAGACCTTTTATTTTTGTTTTGATTGTGTGAACCTCTACATAATTCGATCAATATAGACACTGTTACGCTTTACATCTTCTAATATTAAAACTGACAAATGATAACATATACTTGCCATTGCTTATGGAAATACGGCGGCATTCCACAGTTAGTAGTATACGTTCACGATAGTGGTATTTGGCCCTTCAAGGTCTTTTAATACTGAGGAATATTATTTTGACCCTTTTAAGACGAATTCTAAGGGAACCTGTTTTCAGCGGACAACCTGTATTAAGCGGACACTTGGAAGGGTCCCAAGGGTGTCCGCTTAATACAGGTTTGACTGTGCAACGCACTTATGTAATTTAAGCTTGTCGCCAATTTGTGGACTCTTGTAAACTGGTTGCAAGTTTACGCTGATTTTACTGCTGAGGTCATTCAGTTATCTTCTGATAACGTCTGATGACTTGTGATCCTTGAACGGTAATAAAATGACAGTTTTGTTCTCTTACACGTCCGTCGTGGCTGGCTTCTGTTCCTGTGACATCACTGAATCACTGAATCGACAAAAGTAGCAATGGTCGAGTCGATTAGATTCTTTGCGGATTAAGGAGATATATCTTATACATTTGATCCACGTGGCACTGGTAGTGAAGGCGCTAGAGAAGACCCGTATTTGTTGGCTTACGGTAAACCATTGTCAGATGACAAGAATGGCAACTTGTTTTTTTTTTGGCCAGTTTCATGGTGAAGCTTATCGCCGGGTGGCAATGATTTAGTGTCGATAAGAACGCCGTAGCGGCTGGTATGTCCCGTAGCGTTGCTTAGTATCGTCAACGTACCCTCTCTCAGTCTTGGCGTACAGTTTCAGATCATCCATAAAAAGAAAGTGGTTGACCTTCACCCATTGAATTCATAATCATACGGCGATTTTCGAAGCACCTGACTAAACTTAAGTGAAACACTACTCATCAGCGTACGAGCAAAGGTTTTTCGGGGATGGGGGTGGGGAGGGCTAAAATTAATTTGCCCCAGGGGCCCGAATGAAACATGTCGGCCAGTGGTGCACAAAGACAGCGGTGTCAGGACTATGTACCTTCTATTTATAAGAAATAACTGGGTAGGGCTGTCATATCGCAATGGCTGTTGTTAACGTGCGGTTGATAGGCCTGCACGACTCCAATGGGCTTGTTTCTGTAACATCTCCCGATGTCAACCGTTGGGGTTTTGTGCATTTTACGCTGTTTGAACGAGCGGAAATTGGGACGAAAGCGAAAGTAGCGAGAGGGGAGGGCAGAGGAGAGAGAGGAAACACTTGGCCGCAAACCTAACGATGTGAAAAAATCCGTTCACCCACGAACGGGGTTTCGGATTTGCGAGGCTTGGTACCGTTGATTGATGTCTACGCAGGCTACCTTATGTAAACTGTCATGTAGTCCATTTAACTTTTCAGGTTCTAATCTAGGTAGGCTTTCTCAAAGTCCAACGTTTCTCATTGCAAGTAGTCAAGTCAAGTAGCTTCCGGCAAAAAAGAACTGTTAATCCCCATCTTGCTCGCGCTCTCCACTGGTGCCCTTAGCGCACGTGTGTGGGCGTTTATTTTTCTTGCTCCCCGAGAAAAAATACCTGAGGTCGACTTGTTGGCAACTCTATAATCTAACTGGATCTGCTTTGTAGGATTGTAAACTATTGGTGGATTTATTTTTTTTTATACGGTCTTATCTTATTTGACTTCCCAGGCTCAAATTTGTTCTCTTCGAGAATCCAGTACTTTCTGGAGCACAGAGAATATGAACTGAAGTGTTTTCTTTTAGTCGTCACTGGTGATTTGTACATTTTTCAACTGATCAAGCGTTTTCAGTAGAACTGTTCCCAGCAGCATTTGCCAGACATCCAGATAGTGTGGAGAGAAAAAAGATTTTTTCTGAATTTCTTTGGCAAGTTAAATCCCTTTCTTTGCGGACATTGCTCTCACGAAGTTCAGGTTTTTGGACCTGTCAACAGTCTATCTGATATCTTACCATGGTAAAGACCGCAAGTCCTATCTCATCGAGATCTTCTTGTGCCAACACTTTACAACAAAAATGACTATGTTATGACTTTACTTTTGTCGCACTGTCTTGGAACTTGGAAGATAACTGAAAACAAAACACTCTAAAGTTTTTTTTAAAAACTGACCAGTAACATGTAAGTCAAGTCTAGACAATACAACTGCAACTATATTTGAATCTACTCGAAACTGCGGACCTCTCAGGCAATATTCATTTTATTACCCGTTTGTTCGCATCTTTAACTTTGAACGTTGTTGAACATGTGAACTTTTTGTACAGTGGAAGCCCACTCTACGGACACCCAGATATTGCGGACAGTTTCGTTTGTCCTGACGGAAAGCTAATTTATTTTCTCTAAAATTAACCCGCTTAATACGGGCACCGGTTAAGACGGACAACGGACACTTATCTGTGTCCCGAGTGACGAACTGTTATACATTGTCAAACCCACTAGTTATCTGCGCACATTGTATTTTCATTGTTACAATAACAGTATGTGCTTATTAAAGACATTTCTACGGGTTAATACGATTTTATCATCATCATCATCATCATCATCATTATCATCATCATCATCATCATCATCATCATCATCATCATCATTATCAATATAGTAAAATCCCTAGCACTCCCTAAATTAACCTTTGTTTCAGCCGTTCTTCCCATTTTATCAAAAGTGTTAATAAGCATGTTGCGGATTTTATCTGGAGCCACAAGAACCCAAAGATTAAAAAGACAACGATGATTGGTGAAAGAAAAGAGGGGGGATTGGGTATGCCCGATTTGATATAATCAACAAATCGCTTAAAGCAGCTTGGGTTAAAAGACTATCCGCTCTTGATTGCGCTATGTGGAAATCACTGCCACTTGAGTATCTAAGAGACATTGGAGGAAAACATATTTTTGATTGTAATTTCTCACTAAAAGCTCTTTCCCATCGATCTGGTTTACCGGTATTTTACAAACACGTGCTCTGTGCCTGGCAGAGGATTGTGGCTCACATTCCCTTAACCAAGAATGATGTGGAAAATGAGGTTATTTGGAACAACTAATTTGTTACAATTGCAGGAAGGTCAGTTTTCTATCGGTCAGAATATTTCAAGTAAGACGTTAAGACAAATACTAACAGAAAAGATTTTTGAGAAGCCCACCTCAGGGGGCAAGCTTGAAAAGGGAGGTTTTTCCGCTGAGGAAATGTCACACATTCATGGACTCCCTTTTAAGCTAACTCGACGTCAAAATCGCAGTTTTTCAATTTAAGATCAACCACAACAATAAAAATAATACACCCTTTAGAGATAAGATAATAGACAACGACAAATGCTACCTTTGCAATGGCAGTCAAACGTTGACGCATCTCTTTGTTGAATGTGATTTTACTTAAGTATTTTGGATTGAGTTTACGTCTTGGTGGAATTCTTAAAATAACATGCAGATCAATCTTCAACAACGTGATATTCTATTTGCCCTTCATCCCGAAAAACAGTCTTTTTTAGGCATTAACTACTGTCTGTTTGTGGCCAGACAGTACATCCATATTGCTGCAAAAAATGAAGACCCTTTCTGTTTCACTGCCTATCTTAAAATGTTGAAGAACAAGCTCGCGACAAAAAGAAGATTCGAGACCTCTTAAGAGCATAAGGTAATAATTGTTTGTTGTTTAATTTTTATTCTTGTGTGGGTCTATAGTTGTTGTATCATGTGTAATAGTTTGTTTTCAGTAGTTATCTTCACCAGTTATAATTTTTTTTGTTAGTTTGTTACTTTTTAATTTTTGTAATTGTCTATTGTATGTTACTTTTTTCGGTGAATCAATAAAGGTTTACTATTAATAAGTAAATAAATAAATAAATTAAAATAATAATAATAATAATAATAATAATAATAATAATAATAATAATAATAATAATTATTATTATTATTATTATTATTATTATTATTTGGAAGTGGAGCAAGCCACATTCACGCCATTAGTTTTTAGCACGACAGGTGGAATGGCGGTGGAATGCAAGCGATACCATAGTAGGCTTGCTGAGGTAGTTGCTACAAAGACTGGCGAAAGGTATGCAACTACTATGTCATGGATCAGGGCAAGGGTGTCCTTTGCGTTGCTGAGATCAGCATTACTATGCTTGAGACGTTTGCGAGCTACGAGAATTCCATCTAGAATTGACGGACATTGACTTTGACATCGAGAAAGGACAAGCAAATATCCGTTAAAAACATTGAGGACATAATTTTATTTCTTAGTTTTTCTTATTTTTCTTGGTAGCCTTCCACTGATTGTTGTTTTTGAAGATTTTTAACTTTGTATATATTATTGATCGATCAACGTCTTCGAAAAGTTTTTGGATATTCTTAGCATGAACTGCAGAATTATGAAGCGTTTTTCTTTTTTTTCCCGACACCGATATTTTTATCGCCTTTCTGAATTTGTTGTTTGTTTTTCTACTAATAAAGTATTATTATTATATTTATCTAAAAATTATTATTATTATTATTATTATTATTATTATTATTATTATTTTTGTTATTTTATGTATTATGATATTATGTATTATGGGAGCCGACTGCAATTGCTTTCTCAAACGCCTAGCCGAGAAACTGAAAATTACAGCGAATCATTGCCAGGCAATGAACTGTAGTTTTAAGAATTACTTAGTAAAAGAAAATCTCACCCGCTACTTTGAGAAATAAAACGATGTGCATATGCCAAAATGTCTGCCGCCCGGCCACTGCCTTCCGCTACAACAACTGGTACAGCAGGATTCCTGGTCACAGACTCTAGTACCGTGCGAATGGTGTTAGGCCCACCCTCGAGTACAAGAAGCACAACAGGCACCCCATGAGATCGGTCTGTGATGACAAACAACAGGATCAGCTCATATGTTACTTTACTGTCAAGTTTTTACCAGTCTTTGTTTTCTCAACAGTCAACTGTAGGATGCTTTAGTTCTTCTTACCGCACGATTTTTCCATCTGTTTTTGTGAGATACAATTCTCAAGACTGGCACGAAATGAAATCTCTCCTCCGTATCTGTTAACTGTCCCATCATCCACTAGTATAAAATGAGTGTGATTGTTGTCCAGGCATGCGCCTTGCGACAGCATACTGGACGTCATCTGATAAGGCACCACCTCCTGCGAAAATATGACACAGATACAATAACTTACGAAAAGAAGTGATCTAATAACGCAAAACGTTCTTCCCTGTGTCCACAGGTATGTTACCATACAAAGTCTGAGGCACGAACTTGAAATAGCTGTGAAAACATTCGCCTTTGGCTACGTGGCTTTATAAATGTAATCATACAGGAGAACAGAAATGCAATGTCGTAATCCGAGACTCACAGGTGCTTTCCGTTTTTATCGTTTTACTTATATTTTACTGCATCGATGAAATTCCAAGTAGCAAAAGAGTTATTCTCGTAAAAGTCTCACGTACTTCCATTAGGACAACGCGGTTTATAGATTGTTAGATTTGCATATGCCCAGAGCCAAACCTCGATAAATAAGCTTCTCGGTGATTGGTTAATTGATTGATTGATTGATTAGTAACCGGCTTGTAAAACAGGTTTCAATCTACCTGTCTGCGGACAAGTTGCTTCCTGTGGTCCACTATTCCCCATGTCGCTATACCTATCAGATGGACCTGTTGAGCATTGTCCTTCAGTTGAGCACCACGCGACATGACTGTGTGACCCCGCACAGCTTCGCCCACATGACGCATGACACCTGTGTTCGTGCCACCAGTTATAATCCACGCACCCGTAGTTTGAGCGGCCTGCGGACACAAAGCAATCTCTTTGACATAAAATTTGTATTCAAATCTGGCCAGTACTGATTGTTTAATGTTTTCCGAGCGAAATGTTGAATGACAAAGCTACTTATACTGGAATTAAAGTAACTCTACTTACCCTTTTTGCCTATAAGGATGTATTTTGGGGTCATTCTTCTTTGTAACTGCTCTCTTGTAGAGTAAAGAAATTCGGCTATGGTTTTCATTAAACCTGGTCAAAATTCAATCCCGTGATTTAGCAGATATTAAGAGGTCTTAAGAGAAACTGCTTTTTTAATTTACTAGTTAGTTGATTGATCATATAAGCGTTAGCTCAGTTTTAAATTCATACAGTCAAATCATACAGTGAGCACTAGGGGGTACGGTGGGGGATCGTAAAGGCCTTTTTACCCTTAAATTTTCAGCAAGGTGGGAAACATAGCTACATCAATGTTGCATAACATAAACCCGACCGGTTAGCTTAGTTGGTAGAGTACCGGACTACCGTGCGGGAGGTCCTGGGTTCAAAACCCCGGCCGGACCACCACTCAGGGTCTTTAAATAACTGAGGAGAAAGTGCTGCCTTTGTAATGACATTTGCTAATGGTTAGACTTTCTAGTCTTCCGGATAAGCACGATAAACCGTAGGTCCCGTCTCACAACCCTTGTTCGTAATAATTCTGTGGGACGTTAAAGAACCCACTCACTGTTTGTAAAGATGTAGGGGACGTAGTTCCCGGCGTTGTGGTCAGGTCTTTGTGTGTATTGGTCTGGGAGGGTGGGGTGAGATCACATATGGACTGAGGCGGCAGTCAGAGGCGCCTTGTTTTTGCTGACGTCCGATCTCACCCTCTGGATATGATTGGTTATTGATTGTTAAGTCACACGTGTGTTATGACTGATTTAATAAAGACTTCTAACGTTTTGATGGAGGCATTGTTTTCATATCGTTCCCACCTCTAGACTGAGACTGAGAAGGAGGTCTAAGAAGGGAGTCAATTGCGTACTTCATAATTTGCTCGCTACATTAGTATTAACATCAAGATTAACATTAAACAGTACGTATTGGGTAATACCTTTTGCAGTCCTTGCCTCAAGACTTGCTTCAGTTTTTGATGAAGTACAAAATTCTTGGCGCCACCGGTCACAGAGATGAGTAGCTTGGGTAGGTCTAGTTTCCAATCCTTACAGAGCAGGCGCAGAGCCATTTCAGGATCCGTGTCATGAGCAACTCGGATGTACTGGTAACGGAAAACAAGGCAAACAACCTGGGCATTAACACTTATTTTCCTCTGAAATAGATCCAACTTTACCCTTCAGGCCCCGTCTACACTCACTCGTTTTTGCTGTCCACAAGTAAGCGATTGAAAACGCTATTTTGTTGCACTTGTTGCGATATCGTTCAACAGTTATTTTCTAAAACCTAGATTTCCCATTGCTCACATGAGGACTTAGTGACGGTCCAATCTCGTTCTTATCCGCCAACGACTTTAATTTCCGTTCTCCACTTTGGGCAGCGTTTTTAAAAATCACCGATTTCGGTGAGTTTTTGGCCGTCTATAATTATGAGTGGGCCGAAGGTTAAAACAGTCGGACGGAAAACCAGTTTAAAAAGTTTTCTAGATCTAAAACTTAAAAATAGGCACTCGAAGGAGTGCATGTGGTTTCAGCTACCATACTGAATTAAGAGTTATTGCCTCTGTTCGAGTGACCCTGAAAAAAGTCACTGTAAGAAAAGCGAAAGGGAATCTCTTCAAACATCAATACATTGTATGCGATTGTTGCATTTACTGTAGGTTTTTTGCTTTATTGACTCCCTTTTCGTGCATTTATGACAACGTTGCAAAGCAGGGGTGTTACTTGGGTAGGTGTATGGTAAGTGTCCCTCCGTGGGGTTGCAATTTTGCCCACGAGTTTAGGGAGATTATTTTCCAAGTGATAACGGGGGATTTTTAGACTGCCACTATAGGTATCTCTCCAGCGATCACTAAAGTTTCGAGTATAGTTGTACATACAGTATTGACTAATCGTGACGTAAAAATGGCTGGATATTGGCTGAGTCCTTTCGCGGGAAACCCTTTGTGCCACGACGGGTAGCCAATCAAAACACAGGATTCGCCTTATCTTGCCCGCCCGCGGAGTCAGTCCCATAGTAAATACGCGTTATTGGCCAAGCTTCTACGAAGCTGAAACCACAAAACCTGGACCTGGTTGTTTAAAGAATATTGAGATCAAAGTTTGAAGTTGCCTTATCAAGTTGGTTAGTGTAAAGTTACTTGCTTAACTCCTTATGACTTGGTAGTAAAAACGCTCCTTGCTTACTTTTATTTCAGAATTAATCAGCTTTTAAACAACCAGGCACCTAGGAATGACAATGTGTTCGAATTTTTAAATAACAACCAGTAGCTGTTGGCGTTTAGCGTGCTACTGACCTTAGCCCGGCTGACCTGCCCCGCACCTTGGAACTCAAGTTCTCCATAAGCATTGGTTGGTTTAGAGGAACTATGTTTAGATACTTCCCATTTGTCGCCTCTCTTCCCATTACTCAGCAAGGCTTCACCACTATGGTCCTGTTTCATCCGTCCACAACAGCAACTGAAAAACAATCAAATAAAAAAAAAAATCCGAAAATAACTCCCACCTCCCCAAAAACATAGCCTGCGAGCAAGCTCTCTTGGGGGTGGGCGGCGAGAGGGGGAAAGAGGAGAGTGCTTACAACGATGTCTCAGGAATTTTCATTTCTGCGTCGAAAACGTCGATGCAAAATGCTGATTGGTGGATATTGAATTTGGTGCTGACGTCATTGCTCTTCGCGTGCGTCGTGTTGACAATACAAAAATGGTGGAAAGCGGAGTTCCTATTCGTGAAGGTTGCGAGAATTTCTCTGGAATTAAGGCCCGAACAAAGTCAAGCTGCCAATGTTTAACTTCAAAGTAGCGATGTTCTTGCAGTTTTACCTGTGAGATTTGGCAATCAATAGTTGTTTGCCCATTACAAAGTATCATTATCGATTACTAGATCGTAGAAGCAAGACGAATGAGGATGTCTGCCGCTTAGATTGCCGATATTTCAGATGAGGAGTCAGGGTCGGCCAATTTTAAACTTTTGTTTGGTGTTTGGCTCAGCCGAATAAAAAAAAAAAATGGACATCTTTCAGCTTACGCCTCAAATTAAAGCTTTCTGAATATATTGCCTCCGAGTTCTTCGGTACGGAGTTAGCAGCGAGCTGCCAGTTTTTTATGGCAATGTTTTTTAGAAGCACAATGTTTTCCTTTTCATCTGGCACTCTCACGTCTGGTTCACGACATCACAAATTTCACACGGGTTGAATGTTCCAATGCTGAACCATATTGTCGATATTGAGATCCTACCGATTTCCTTGCACTGCTTCTTTTTTCTCTGGCCGGACTGTGTACAGTTTTCGACATTTTTTCTGTCCAGTAGTTTTGTGGCGATGACACTGAAGTCGGCAAGGTTTGCTTGACCCTTAGGCCCGGTTCAGACGCCGAACTTTTCATGAGCCGAACCTAATACCTTGAATTAAGTACATGAGAAGTTCGGCGTCTGAATCAGTTGAGAACGGCTGTTTCAATTTGGAACGGCTCATCCGTACTTCCCGCCTGGCTCAGCCGGGAATTTCGGCTTTGGAGCGGCTTTGATTCAGACGCCGAACTTTTCATGAGCCGAATCTAATGCATAAATTATTATAACGTATTTCAAATGAAAAAATAGAAAATAAAAAAACCCCCTAACATTTCGATTGGTTTTGCTTCAAGTAAATTAAGTTCGGCTAATTAAGTTCGGCGTCTGAATCAAAAGGCGGGATTTTCGTGATTTGGCCTTAATTTGAATTAAGTTCGGCTCATGAAAAGTTCGGCGTCTGAACTGGGCCTTAGGACGACATTTGTGACCTCGGCCTTTTGGTCAATCGGTTTTTAGTGTGCTCACAATAAAGTTAAACACTTCACTAAATGTTATAATTTTTGTGGCACGCGGTAGGCACCCAGGTGGGTTACTCGGGTATAAATGTGACGGGGGGGTCCGACGTATTTTTTTGGGTCTAAAATTTTCAACTCCTGTATTTTTTTGGGTTGAAGATTTAACCGTGTATTTTTTTGGGTCTGAAAAATCTGCGCGTATTTTTTTGGGTTCGAATTTCCGCCAGGCTAATAGGTCTTACGCAATTCAAGCCAATCATGTATTTTTTTGGGTCTAAAATGTCCACTCTTGTATTTTTTTGGGTGCACAATATAAGGTACATGTATTTTTTTGGGTGCAAAATATTAGGCTCCGTCGGAACCCCCCATCACATTTATACCCTAATAACCCACCTAGGGGTAGGCACACTCCATCAAAAACTTGAGTTTTTGTCAGCAAGGATTCCCGTCTTTCGAAGTGTATCTGATAGATAATACATGTTTGTTCACCAGTACGTTTGCTATCGTTTCCGGTTTGCGCTGATTGGTTAAATTCTGACACCTAGGACAGCAGGGAGCCGCGGGGAGTATTGGGGGGGGGGGGGGGGGCATTCAAATTCCTGAGACATCGTTGCAAGCTCTCTCCTCTTTCCCCCTCCCCCCCCACCCCTAAGAGAGCTTGCTCGCAGGCTACACAAACAAGCCCCCAAGCCTCAAACTTAAACATTCCTCCCAGACGTATGCGTATTAGAAGGTTGTAGATCAATAATGTTGAAGTTGTTGGTATTTTCAAAACCTGGTAATCAGAGGCCATAATCAGGGATGGAGACCGTAACGAGATGCCATTTTGCTTTATGGGCTTGTCCCCACGTGCTGTATCATTAAAAATTATTCCAACAGTGAAGTAAGAGTACCTTATTGTTCTTACCAGTTGTGTCTCGGTTTACTCACGCAAAGCGTTGCGTGACGACACTAAAAGCGGCTGCGAGGGAGACTACGGTTTACTCTTCCCATTTAATATATAACAGGTATAACAGGTATGGTGAAGGCAAACACCACGTAACCATTTGTGAAAACCGAGAATGTTGTCCACTCTCAGAATTCAGTGCCTGAAGAGGTAAGTTATCATCATACGGGTGAGTGTCACGGGCCTGAGAAGGACTGTTTGAGTTGGTATTGACTGACGTTTCGCCAACCTGAGTCAAGTCATGTTCAGAGTCAACTAAATTGTCCATTATCATCAGATGTCGCGGAAATATTGGTCGTCTCACGTTTAATTAAACTCCATTTTGATTATTCTAGTTGTTTCCGGGGCTATATAGGCAAAGGGCTAACAGAGAAACTTCAAATGCTTCAAAATCGTCCCGCTGTTAAAGTATGAAGCACGATGTAGTGATTTAGTGGATGACTTAGGTTGGGAAAGGTTGGCAAGACAACTCGCTATATTGATGTACAAAATTATCAATATTATTTCCCCAGCATATCTGAGGGAAATGTTCACTTAAGAATAATACGTCCCGTCCTATAACTTGAGGAATTCATCAATTAATTTGCACGTTCCTAAATCTAATTTGGAGATTGCTAAATGTAGCCTTCACTATAGAGGATCTGTCCTCTGGAACAAGTGCCATTTTACCATCAAAACATGTTTGAGGTTGGGCACTGATAGTTGATATTGTGTTACCAAAGGTAATGTTTGTTTGGGGGTGATCTTTTTTGCTTCAATGGCGGTGACCTTTCTGTAAATTTGACATCTAACAAAAAAAAAATTTCAGTCTGATTCTTTGGGTAGCTTTTGGCAATATTCCAGTGAACTGTGCTTTTCTCTTTCTTAAGCGACGCTAGAAATTCTTTCGCAAGCGCATCTTCTGCAGATGCGAACAGTAGCTGATACTTTCCGCTTTCGATGTCTTCGAGATACTCATTGCTCTTACTTCCAATAGCTGATCTTTCAGGATACTTTTGAGGGGACAAATCACCAACGCATAGCCTGCGTTCTTTAAGAGAACCAGAAGCTGGAAAATTAGGCTTTTCCCAAACCCGAACAAAAAGTGTTTTAAAAGTAACTGGACAAAGTGTTATTCATATGTTTGTCTTTTGAGTCAAGTTTCTTAGCAATAATAACAATATCCAGAGTCAACTGAAAGCCTCTGCGTGATCAGCTCTACCAGCTATTCACTGTTTAGTAGAACAAACTGATTGGACAACTGAAAAATTTAATTAAATAATCGATTAACTAGGAGTTTCAATGTGAAAGTAAGTGCTGGCATTAGAGCTGGAAGAAAATACTAGCAGTACAATATGAAATGAGATAAAACAGAGTAAAATCTACGAAACCCTATCGGCGTTTTCGATGTTTTTTTTTTATGTAAATGTATATTTATTAAACTTATGTTTTTCAGACATCGCTGGCTACCTTTGAACGACACAAACGCATTTTCAAAAATGTTAATACTACACTCGAGGTTTTCTGTCTCAGTGGTTGAAAAACAGTTTGACTCGAAGGTCGAAGGGATGATCTCAATTGGTGAGAACGACTCAGATTTCACCTTAAAGTGCAGACAGCCATTCAGCAGTTGAATGTTAACCATAGGTAGCCCAAGATCTACGATTTTTGTTGACCTTTGTAACGTAAACACCAGCGTCAGGTTATGTGAGCATCACTACGGATGAACGCTGTGAAATAGCGAAATTATAAGGGTTTGTATGGGGAGACGAATAACTGTATTTGGAGGAACAATTAGGAACGATTTTTCAATAACATTTTCTCACTCAAACTCTATTTCGTGAAACTCCACGAAATCACCTCAAATCGACCCAAAAACCACACAAGACACACTAACTACATTAGAACTCTAACTACATTTGAGTTCAGGTGAGAATTTTTTATCGAAAAATCGTTCCTAACTGCGCCTTCAAATACGATAATTGTTTCCCCATACAAACCCTTTTAATTTCGTTATGCATCAGTCAACTGAAATTCCGGCCCCCCGATCAGATAGCGGGGAGTTTAACATTGGTCCGATATTAAAACTCCGATAATTTCCCTGCCCTCGGGGTCAAGTAGACTGTTAAAATCCCCACATAGCGGGGTATTAGTACCGTACTTCCGAACTAAATAAAACACAAATCAGTTCGGGTTTGTTGGTAAAAATCGATACTGTGACGGACGTAACGTTGAGCATGGTATCATAGGATTTTCGTTTAAAAATTTATATTTTCAGCACATTGTAGATTTTGCTTATTTTAGTATCAAACCGGCACGGGTGGTTCAGCAGATAACGATCTCACTTCTTAACACCTCTGTGATTCGAGTTGAATTCTTGTCTTGGAGTTACTCAATTTCGGGTAGGTGTGTGCCGCCCAGGTTCTTAAGCCTTGTCCTTATTTATGGATGAGACAAACGAAAATTGATACCCTATTTAAGGCCCAGACCCGAACAATGACACCCTATTCAAGGGAAAAACAAAAACTAAGAGTTTAATGTCGTGAACGGCCTGTAACATCGGAAATTAAGCATCAAGCATAGAATACTAGAGTAAGCCTAGTTAATAATATGCCATCATAATCATGGAACATCTTTCAGAGACGATTGTTCACTGCTGTGATAGTGTTATGCTAGCCTGCGGAGCAGGCGGAATTGCTTCTGCGCGCGTAAGAGTTTTGGCGGCGAAAAGCGAGTGCCGCAGGGGCGAGAAAATTCTCCACTCGACCTCGCAGCTTCCCTGCCAAAACTTTGCTCGCGCTAACTATCCCGCCGGCTACGCATGCAGGCTATGTTATGGAACTGAAAGAAAGACAATCATTGTGTTATCTTTTTACAACTACAATCGCTTACAACATCTGATCATTGGATGATTGTGTTAAATAGTTAAACACAACTAGAAAGTAACTACACATGGAGGAGAAAGAAATCTTTCGGAATGGAGGCAACTTTCTATAGACCTCTTTCATAAATGGAGGGCTTAATTGTTATTCTTTTGTATGCATTTAAATTAGCCTTCCTGGTTTCGCTAGCATGTGTAAAAACAAAAGTATTTTCACTCAAAAGCGAGGTCAAGAAGACTTATTTGCATGCACATAAAAGAATACTAATTATGCCCTCCATTATGAAAGAGGTCTATTCGTACTAGTCAACTAATTAATCGAACTAAAGGAACTCAGTAATCGAACACACTAACGTTTATTGAATCGCTTTCATAATACTCTCGGGGGTAATTGTAACAGATGATTTGTTTCTCGTGTAGCTGGGCATTTACGCACGTGAATTTTAGCTGATACAACTTAGCTACCCTATCTAAGGATCACACCGGGAACACAATGCCAACACGTGCAAAAATGATACCCTATTTAAGGATCGAGACTCTCAAAAACCATACCCTATCGGGCGGCACATACCTATCTAGCCCATATATGGAGGTACCCCCCTCCCCCCTCAGGAGTTGCTCATCCTGTATATTCAGTCTTTTCGGGTAATGACACAAAACTATTGCTAACGACCCTTTTAGGACGCGGAACCCATTTTGAGTGACTAAATTACAATCCGACCCTAGCTTCTCGGATAAGGACGATAAACCGTAGGTCCCGTCTCACAACCCTTGTTCGTGAATAACTCTGTGGGACGTTAAAGAACCCACTCACTGTTTTCAAAGAGTAGGGAACGTAGTTCCCGGTGTTGTGGTCTGGTCTTTGTGTCTAATGTTCGGAGATATTAGCTGCATTAGCTACATCTCAAATCCGAGGGTAAACGAAAATATGATATGGTTTATGATATGAGTGCACGTACTCTAACTCATACCTATCTAATTACAATAAACCAAGTCTAGCAATGGAAGCACAAAGACTCCGCTGTTAAAGGGGAAGTATCATGGGGTTTTTGATATCTTTTGTCAAAAATGATGAAATAAGACCTTCAATCAGCTGGAAAAATAATCATTCTAGAATGACGAGAGGAACGAAATCAACTCAATTTTTGAAAGAAACAACTTGTGATCTGTTCCAGCGCATTTTGGAAACAAAAATGTGAGAACTTGAAAAACACTAGCCTAATATTTTTCAAGTTTCAATCCAAACCGGCCTACCCTGTCTCTAACCGGGAGTAAGGATTCATCGAGTTTGGATTCGAGTTGGAGTTCGAGTTAGAGTTCGAGTTAGACTTCGAGTTGGACTCCATGAAAAATCAATAATATCGATATGATACACGAAATCAATTTATCGATTTTCACCGATTTTTGTTATCAATCGGTAAAAATCATCCGTAAAAATCGCTCACGTTTCGTTCTTCCTTCGGGGCGACCATCGTTTTTTTACAGGGAAACACCCGACAGGCGCGTAATAATCAGAGGCGTAATAATCACGTTCTTAGTTGTATCAACAAACTCAATTTGACTGACGAGCCGCTGAGCCGCTTGAATAAAACTTGTCAGTCTATTTGATTGGCGAACCACCGAGCTTCTCTATGTATAGCCCCCACGAAATGAATGTGTCACTCGCACATGTTAAGTTTCGAACTTGTGGGAGCTATTGAAAGTGTATGGATGAGAACCACGCGGAAAATTCAAAGTTATAAATGCACGGAAAAGACAACTAACCGCCAGGCTATATCTTTCTATCACCGTCTAAGCATATAAAGCTACAGACAGATAAATCCAACGACAAAACGTTATTTCAATATTTGTTTATTCAGTATCTCCCAAAAGACTGTTTAGATCGATGACGAAATGAAGACAACACTTAAATTGCATCGCCATACAAGAGACAAAATCAATGGAACTAAAACTCACTGAAATCGCGCTCAATCGTTCCAAAAACCACATAGGAGAAATTGAACAGATCGAAACTGCTTTCTTTTGTTGTACACCATTTTTTTTTCGTATAGACCATGCTTAGTATCTACATTTGGCGAAAAAAAAAAGGCAAAAAAGCAAAAAACAAAAATCGTATACATGCCATCCTTCGTTTGGGGAAGAAAGGGGGAAGTGATGGGGGGGGGGGGGGGTCCGACTTCGTTGGGAGCCCTTCGAGAGCGCTCTCTCGAAAATAACGAGTTATTTTGCTTTTTGTATTTTTATAGTAGTACAACTCCGATTCCAACTCGAACTTCAACTCAAAGTCTAATTAACTCGAAGTCTAACTCGAAGTCCAACTCTAACTCGAACTCGACTCCAAACTCGATGATTCGGGATTCCCTCTCTAGCCAGAGGCACTAATCGACAGTTTTGATGCACTGGAGTGATAATTTTAACAAACTTGACAATTATTTCGTTGTTTCTGCTGACAGTCAGACATTTTTGGGTTTTGAAATGACAGCAAATTTTCGTGATACTTCCCCTTTAAATCACCGCTCAATGGCCCTGGTCAAACAGACATTTCTCGGACCCCTAAGGCCAAAATGAGCGTTAAATCCCCGCTATGTCCCGGGGGTCGGAGGCCGGCCGGCGGCGCCGCCTGGGGTCAGGGGCACCCAGCGACAATTTTATCTCAGATCCTTTGAAACGTTATTTTAGGCGATCTAGAGTGGCTTTAAAGCTCTATAGGTTCATTTTAGGTAACGCTATAATATTTTTATCTGTTCGGTCATCCTAGGGGAACTTGAGTCTTTTCGAAATTACAAGGGCATTTTTGTCCATTTCCCGAAAACCTTAGGTCTTATTTCCTTTCCGAAAATCTTAGCTGACCTTTTTTCGGTACCCGAAACAACATTTTTATCAATCCGAAAACACTAGGCCTTAAATTTCCCATATCAGGAAAGTTCGTGGTGAAATTTCTCTTTAGAAAATTGTAGGGGGTTAAGGGCCTTCCGAACAGAAAATTTACCGAAACGATCCGTTGGGTGCCCCTGCGGGGTTTCAATTCACCGTGATGCATTACATGTATTATACAGTGGTCATCTTGATGCTCAAATTACGTGACGCTGGTGTTTACATTACAAAGGTCAACACAAATCGTAGAGCTTGTAGACTGTTCACAGTTCCCCTATTTTTCCGTGGGATTCTCGAGACCGGTACGCTTCGATGGAGCTGCCGCCATCTTGGTTTGTAAAAGCGAGTGCGATCTGGGGAGAGTGTCTAAACTACCGAGGGGAGGGGAGCGGAGTTGGGAGGCGGCGAGACAAATATTTTTTCGCTTCCCCTCACTGACTTTACTAACACCAAACAACACGCCATTGAAAACGCTCCTCTCAAGCCGTTCGTTTGGTGGAGGTTCATCGATGACGTCTTTATGATATGGACAGAAGGAGAGGAACACCTTAAAGATTTCATCAGATACTTAAACTCTGTTCACGCGAGTATCAAATTTACCCATGAATACTCGAATTCCTCTCATCAGACACTCCCTTTCCTAGATGTCCAAGTCCACCTCAGCAACAACCACATCCAAACAGATCTGCACACAAAACCCACAGACAAGCATCAATACCTCCTCAAAACTTCATGCCACCCGAACCACACTAAACAAACTATTCCATTCAGCCTTTTCCCGCGAATCCGTCGCATATGCTCTACCGACGCTTTCTTTGATAAGCGAAGCGAAGGACTCATCAAGCACCTGGTCCAACGTGGTTATAGCCGCTATTCCCTACAAAAAGATGCAAATCGCGTACGAGCCATCCCACGTCACGCAACACTACAGCCACAAGAACAGAAAGCCACAAAAACAGACAGAACACCCTTCGTCATATCCTTCAATCCTGCTCTTCCCAAAATCTCATCTATTGTGAAAAAACATATCCAGATCCTCCAGTCCTCCGCCAACTGCAAACAAGTTTTCCCTCATCCACCAGTTATCGCCTACAAACGTAACGCAAGTCTACGTGATCTCCTGGTCCATTCCGAGCTACCTCAAAACAAGCCTTCCAATCAACAACCCGCTGGAATTCATAAATGCAACCACCCACGATGTCTAACTTGCCCATTTCTCCAAGAAGGTCAAACGAACTACATTTTTTTCAACACTAACGAATCACGCAAAATTACTGACTACATATCTTGCAATTCCAAAAACCTAATCTATTTAATTCAGTGTAAGAAGTGCCACTCCCAATACATTGGGGAGACAAAGCGCAAACTTAATGAACGTTTCGGGGAACATCGCAGATCTATCCTGAATCACCATCAACTACTCAAACCTACTCCTGTCTCGCTACATGTCAACCAACCTGGCCACTCAATCAACGACGTCCAACTAATCCCGCTTGAACTTATACGCAGCAAACGTGACTCAGTTAGAAAGGCTCGTGAAGCTCATTTAATCAACAAAGCTAAAACATTGCACCCTCTTGGTATAAATAGACGTGACGAAACACGCCAATGACATGTCTCACACTTGTAACTTAGTCCTAATCAACCAATCATTGTCATGTATTTTACATTTTAAATCTTCTTTGTAACGATCCTTTTATGTTTCTCACTTTTCTTTTTTGTTCAGCCCCCGAGGAAGGTTTGTATTGCAAACCGAAATATCGGGCAAAAATTTGTCTTTTTTAAAAAAACAAATATATTTCAGTTATTCTAGCTTTTGTTGTTTGTTCTATCAAGCTCGTCACCTCCGCCGTTGGGATCAGTCTGTCGTTAATATTTTATACTAACACCCACTCCCGCTCCCCTCGGTAGTTTAGACACTCTCCCCAGATCGCGCTCGCTTTTACAAACCAAGATGGCGGCGATGAACAGTCTATAGAGCTTGGGGTACCTGTGCGTCAACGAGCGGTCTACATTTTGAACCTATGGTTGCTTGAAGCTTTTCTTTCGCCTCGTCGGACAAAGAACAATATGACTCAAACTTCGAATTATTTACCACAACGGGCAGAGATTTTGACTCAATGGTCAAATGTATTCCGTCGACTGGCAAAGAATACTCCCGCGAGAATACTGTGAATGATCTATTCTCTTGCCACAGGGTCAGTCTCAAACATACCCTGAAGAAGAAAGGCCGTGTCTTTCGAAATATTGAAAAAATATACTTCCCTGACTGTGAAATCAGCCTTGCTCTTTTTTAGATTATTTGCTGTGAATGATCTGCCTCAAAAGGTGAAGAACAATGCAAATCTACTGGAACTCTGTTAACCCGAGTATCAAGCTTTTCAGAGGTTGGGGGGGGGGGGGAGGGGAGGAATGCCTGATACACGGGTTAGAACTTTGTCAGATCTCTTTCCACTAGTCTCCTTCGTAGCCGTTGCTTGGTAACGGCTGCGAACAAGAATATCACGTGCGATTTTTAGTGCCATCATTGCAGGCGTGGATATCCTGCATGATAAAAAAACCCAACCGACTGTGCATGCTTCCGATCTTATATCGGACAAATTTTGGATTTGTCCGCTATTGTAAAGAATAATGTGCCGCCTCGCAAACGCTCGCCAGCAATTATCATCAGCCGATTGTTGAAGCGTCGGAACGTCTAACTAATACCGCCATGTTGGGTCCGGGTGCCATCAAAAAGCGAAAGCCTCAGCGACGATACGCGACATGCGGCCGGTGTAGCCGGCTAGGCTAAACTTAACCGGATGTTACAACTTACGTGTAGTCATTTTCATCAGACGGAATAAACCATTGACATGTTCGTTTTCTGAAAGTCCGGTAAATCCACGACGTCTTGGGTTCTTGCACAGTCATCTATAAAATAAACATGGTAGAGTCTAATTACAGTAACGGAATGAGCGAAACATGCAGCAACTTTATTTCAGGGAAAGGGAAGGTCCCGGGGAAGGTAATACGAAACAGCGCGAGGACTCCTCATGGGTCAGTCATCTATAAGCATGGTACGGAAAGGACGAAACATGAAGCAATATCGTATTTCTGTGGAAGACAAAATAATTATTAATTGTTTATTAAACAAAGTTTTGTTTCGTGTCCTACGATTTACTAAAGCCGGGTATTTAACTTTTTGAAAGGTAATTATAAAACCGTCACGGTTTATTGCTACACTTAAAATTAATTGCTATATCTCAGATATCTACATATCATCACACCAGACAGTTGGCACTGACTATTATAAAACATTTTACGGGCGTACATTTAAGTTTTGTTGCACAGAAAAATTTCTCGGTTTAACTAACCTGTTTTCCGTCGACCATTTGATTCTCTTCATCTGAAATCAGGTTGCTCTTGCTTGAAGCGTCTTTCATCTTGAACTGAATACGTCGTTTGGTTCACCGTTTGCAATTATGATAAATGGTTTAATATCCTCAGCATACAGTAGATTCGAAAAGATCGTTAAGACCATTAACGTCTTTCGGGTTTCAGTAATCGGCTGCTCTTATGTTTTCATCCAAAAAGTAAACTTCTTTCCTGCAAGCGTTTCTTGGCAATGCGATAGTCGAAAGCGTGTTTCTGATGTGCGGAAACATCGAGTCTAAATTAACCTTGTCATACAAAGCGATGGATATTCGCCAAACACGACATCTCTCGCATGAACCGAATAATTTGACAAGTTGATCATCACTCCATACAAGCTGTTCTGGAAAATACAGTTAGAAAACCTATCGTAGCAGAAGTGAAGATGTTGTTGTTAGTTCACTGATATTGCGTGACTGAAGAGGCACGTGCTTTCAGCGGTTACGTACGCTGCCCACGTGTGACGAACGGCCAGCTCATGCCGAGTCATTATTTGCCGGTTTTCACAGTCGATTTTTGTCACGCCATGGAAAAAAAAACGAAACCATTCCATGAATGAAGCCAAGAAATGGACATGTTATAGGTAATAAGAAAATAAGGAATCTGTCCAAGTGTCAGGTCTGTGCGGTATTCCGTACTCGAGTTATTTGACAAAATGTTTCACACAAATTTATAGAGCTTACCGGTAGTATGGAGACGCCATGTTGGTGTCCCTCTCAGAGACATCAACATGGCGGCCGGAAATAGGAAAAAAAACATCTGGAGTTCACTTTTGCCAGAAAAGAGGTTTGTTTTCCCTTGTGAATCTCGGAATGTTTAGATAATCACCCGAAGAGTCATTTTTAAGCTAAGATACGGAAAAGATCTGTCATGTCACGGCCGTCCTCCTGGTGTCACGCACGATGAAAGCTCGGATATTGAAACTGTTCTATTTTCAAAAGGAAGTACGACAGCGAGCTATGAAATTGTGGAAAGACATATTTTTAGGTAGTCTTTCCTTGAATGAAGGTAAAAATTGGCCCCGGTTGTTCAAAGGCCGGATAACTTCATCCGCTGGATAAGGCACTATTCAGGGTCCAAAATATACTTCACGTTAAACGTTGTCCAAGTTTTTCATTTACTCCCAAATTTAACTGTAGTTAGAGTGTGCATATTCGCTCGTACAAGTAGAAATACTGAAATCTTTGAACAGATTGAAACTGTCGGGTAGTGACTATCCACAGGCCTTTGAACAACCGGCGGGCCCAGTTGTTCAAAGCCCGATTAAGCTAATCCTGGATTAATGCAAACTTTGACTCGAATTTAATTGCTAATCAACAAAGATTCTTCGAAAAGATTTGGCCCTCAGTCTTTTCTTAGACTTTTCTTTACCAGTTAGCTCGAAATTAGGCTTTTAAACCATATTAAACGAGCGCGATGAAAGCGCCGATTAACTTCTAATCGTGGATTAACGTTTATCGGCTTTCGAACAACCCGGCCTCAAAACTCCCGAGAACTTTTCGGGCCCGAAAACATTTCGGAGCACTTTTCGGGTGTTTTTCTCGGGTCCCGAAAAGTGTTTCTCAAAACACCCGAAAGTGTCCCGAAATGTCCCCCGATATTTTCGGGAATCTTTTGGTGTTACCGGCTACGAAAGTGCGACTAGAGCTGGAAATATTATTTTAGAACACGGCTTTATTATTTCAACTTTTGATTTTTCTAGCTGAAAACTGTAAAATACATTTGCATGTAAATGCTGTTCTTAAAAACAGATTTCAACGCAGATACTACTGAGCTAACTCGTTCATATCGTGAAGACTGTTTGGTTTCTATTTTAATCTTGACCTTTTAAACTGATCACCTATGTTGTTTTGTCAATGTTTCCATTTATCTGTCAAACTGTCAAGACTTGTCAGAGTTTCCTTGATACTATTGGCTACTCGTTTGAATGAACTGAAAACGTTGCTCGCAAATCCCCAAAAACTAAAAACAAGTGGGATGTTTTGGTTTTGATCCTCGGACACCGCATTACTATACTATGACCTCAACTTTCGTAGTGGAGGCAATTAAGAAATTAGTAGTACTGCAAGAAAATGGCTTATCACATTTGCAGCTTAGCATTGTCCGATGAAAGCTTTCCAGAATCAGACCAGGTGGGTATCTTTCATGTTTTTTTTAGTTGTTGTTTTTATTTCCTTTACGAAGTTGCTATACAACCTCTTTGGCGAATACTTTTTCCACATTACCTAAGGATGAAATGATAAATTAAGGGATACCTTAGTCTAGATTTAAGTCACTGAGGATAAATTTCAGTAGCCTGTCAAAAACAGCAAAAACGAAATGAGAATCTTACCATGCACAAACGGAGAGTGGCAATAACTGTTTGAATCGGAGGCCTTCGGTTGCGGTTTGTAATTAATTAAAAGCGATCGAGATGTTCTAAGTCAACACAAATGTTAAGCCAACGTTTTCCGTTGTGTGAAGACTTATATCCTAAGTGAAAGCTTTCTATTTTATAATAAAATAAGCTTAAGTTCAGCTTTAATAATTCTTAAAGAACGAAATCGAGCGCCATGAATCAGTTACCGTTTTTCGCAATCTCGGCGAGTAAATGGGCCAATTTCAGTTTGAAAACATTTGACTACATTTGGGGGTTTTGAAGTTGAGCTCCTTCTCAACCGATTTACGTTAAAAGAGACAGAATTAATTGTCCATTATACACTTACGATATAAAATTTAACCACACATATCAAACTCGGCAATATGCGAACCGGTGAGAAAACTATCAAGTTGTCTTGATTTGGTCCATAATCTCTCCAAAATCAAGGTTTTTAAGTACGAATTTCTCTTCTTTTGCCTTGTCGGTCGTCATTCTTTAAAAGTTCAACTGGAAATAACAGATTTGCAAGAGTTACCTTCGTAAATTTACAGGAGTCAACAAAATCTTTAAGTTTATCTATACGAAGTTCTTGCAAGCACTAACGCATGTAAACCTGTGAGATTTTCAGACAATTTCACTTGGTTTTTAGAGATTTTTAGCTTGAGTTTATCCCAGTATCTGTCCATTAACTCAACCTCTCGTTTTGAATAACTTTTTCCTTGATAATAGTAACGCAATACAACCATTTCACTGAAAAAAGTAGTCTGAAATGTCAGCCGTCTCCTCCCTCTAACCCACAGGGGGCGCGCCCCCTGTGGGTTAGGGGGAGGAGACGGCTGACATTTCAGACTATGAAAAAAGCATTCCCGAAAACGCATTTCGCGAGCTTTCTAGCACCCGAAAATAATCGGGGGAAAATGACGCGACTTTTCTCGGGTCCGAAATGTTCCCATGTTTTGAGAAACACCAGAAATCGTTTTCGGGAGCTTTACGGGGAGCTTTTCGGGCACGAAAAGTTCTCGGGAATTTTGAGAAACGCACGCCTGGAGCCTGGTTTTTTAATTCTAGAATTTGGTGACGTCACGTGAAAACCATGCAAAGTAACTGTGTAGTACGCATGTTCTCATTCTAGTCCCCAGAGCCCCGTTTTTTTTTTCAGATTGTTGAACGAGTGGCTCTGGGACCATCCAAAAATATCATTGTTTTTTCATTGGCTGTCGAAAACCTGATGTGCTTCTGCGCATTGGTTTTTACTTCCGATGAGACGCTTGAAATTGTGCTACATAAAAAAAACAAATAAAATAAAATAATGTAAACCGTTTTGTCGATAGATGAAAATTACTTTCTGTTTTAATAGCGCAAAGAATTAGCGATGTGGACAAAAGTTCATCAAAGGAGACGCCTGAAAAATTTTCAAAAACTGGATGTTGAAATATTGTGCTAAGTGTTACAATATTTCCAAATATGCTAGCTTGCTTTCCTTAAAGGGATAGTATCACGCTATTTTTAGTAACACATTGAAAATCGGAAAGACGCTATTCGGTTGATAGCAGCCAAGATATAATGTCAAAATTCCATTAAAAGGCTATCAGAATGCAAAGAAACTATCCACGGATATTTTCGCCGGCAGATGACCAAGATAGAGAGGGATTCAAATTTGAAAACGTCTGGCAGACGTTTTCAAATTTCCCTGTTCAGTAACGCACTAAAAATCGCCGGTTGTACTATATTTTGCTTCAACCTTTCGTCTTAGAATCACTATTAATATTTCTTTATATTAGCGATTGAGAAATTAAGTAACACAGTGTTCAAAGTTTAAAGTTAGTGAATTTTGGCCAAAAATCATGATATCTCCCATCGATCTCCCATGATACTGCCCCTTTAAAAGCCAAGGTGATCATTCAACGGGATCTCAGAGGAAGAACTGAATTGAACGAAGAGTAAACCATACTCTTTGTACGAGCACAAGTCAGGAGTGATGTAGCTCTCTATTTCGAAGGTAAGTGCCTCTGACTCGGCTTTTTGTCGTTGCCCAAAAACACGCTTACGGCCAAACAGACGCAACATTTCCGGATTTATAATATTCGGAAGGACTGTACACAGTCCCACACAAATAATAAAATGCTGAGCAAAATTGAAGTTTCCCTTGTTGGTAATAATACAAGTATCTATCTGTGATGTATTAGGCGATTTATTCCAAGGAATTTCATATTCTGTTTTAAGCTGACCGCAGATTCATTGGATTGTCCTGTGCAAAGTAATGTAATTTGGAATTGATTTAATAAATAAAAATAAAATAAATAAGTACAAACCTTACAAAAGCTCTACCAACTCACCGATCAGAGGCTAAGCAAACAGAAGCTAAAAGACAAATTAAAGATTTGTTCTTGGATTTTTCTTGCATTGATTAAATGTTCTTCTCGATTCCACTGGTTAACCCAATTATTGCATTGTTTGCTTTTAAAGAATGAATATGGCTTCTAATGGGTTTTGTTGAAGGGAATAAGAATTAGGACTAAGGGACTTATGTAAGTCTTATTTAATACTGAATTTGTCTGGACAATCCATTAACTTCCAATTAAATAATCACTTTCAATCAACAGCTCACATGAGAACTGCACCCTTTCAATGATGGCATCCCATTTTTCTGTTGAGACTTAAAAGCAACGTAACTGAACTGATAACCTCCTCAAATCACAACCCCTGATGGGCTGTTTACATGGAGGAAGGATACACTTGTGGCTTTTCAAGCGTGTCGTTAATCCTTTGCGAGCGTGTCGTAGATCCTTTGCGAGCGTTTCGTTGTTTATTTGTGGGCCGAGGTACATACATACATACATACATACATACATACATACATACATACATATAATTTTTGTTAAGGCAGGTCGGTTTGTGGCAACCCAAAGGCTGGTGTGGACCTGCCAGGAACTAAAAAGACTGCTTAAATATATGGACAATTCTAAAGAAAAAGTAAAGAAATTTCAAGAACTTAGAAATATAAAAAATCCGTTTGCTTGGATGTTATCACACAGGCCTCCTTTTCGAATTGAATGCGATCTAATGTCCTTGAGGCCTGTCTAAGTTTTTGTTTAAAAAGCTGTAGGGAGGAAGCATCCTTGGTGGCTTTAGGCAGCAAATTCCAGACAATGGGCCCTCTGTACCTTGCACTATTCCTACCAAGATCACTCTTACACCGTACATACGGAAAGTCATTAATACGCCTTAGGTTATGATTACTATCAATGTTGCGTTTTGTGAAAAAGGCAGTAAGTTGATCAGGTAAACTATTATGATAAACTTGATACATTATAGAAGCGAGTCTACGTTTGTAAATATAGCCTAATGATTTCCATTTAACTAGGTCAAGGACGTCAGAGTCAGGAGTTTCGCTGGGCAGTTTATGAATTAGTTTGGCTGCTTTCAAGTGTAAATGTTCCAATTCATTAAATGTAGATGGTGAACAGGACTCCCAAATAACTATGCAGTACGTGATGCTTGGGACAATCCCTTTAAAATATATTTCTTCTAGTACACCTGAGGGTAGGGCTTTGAGCTTTTTAAGGAATTTCAGCTTTCCTCCAAACTTATAGTGCAGGGCTTTAACTTGCGGTTTCCAGTTCAGTTTATAATCAATTTCAACACCCAAGCAAGTGGATTTGGTGGTGAAGTAAATGTGAGAGTTTTCCGAACATTAGAGGTCTCATTGGTCCAACCAAGATTTGACTGGAAATCAACATTGCCACGGTCTTACCAGTGTGAACAGTCAGGTGATTTTTACAGCACCACACTTTGAAGTCGTTTAATATTAGGTTTAACGCATCAATGATTTCTTCGACTCCTTTCCCAAGGTAATAAATTGTGGTGTCAACTGCAAACATATGAATGCACCCAGTATCGGACGAGTTTGGTAAGTCTTGACATATATAGTAAAGAGTCTGGGACCCAGTAAAGCACCTTGGGGAACACCGATATCAATTTGTTGTAGCTTTGATCGTACACCGTTAAAAGTAACATATTGGAATCTTTCATGAAGGTAGCTTGCGATCCACTCATGGAACACACCAGACACACCTACATCGGACAATTTATCTTTTAGGATGGCATGGTCGACGGTGTCGAACGCCTTCTTGAAGTCAACAAATAAAACTCCAACTCTGTAGCCATCATCAATTGCCTTTTTCCATGTTTCAGTCAAATACAAAAGTAGTGATCCGGTGGAGACACCTTTCTTGAAACCCCACTGATTTGAGTGTATAAGTTCATTTGTTACAAGGTGATAATCTAAGGAATCACAAACAATGCTCTCCAATATTTTGCTATTTAAATTAAGCATAGTCAGTGGTCGGTAGTTGGCGCAGTCTGATTTAGTCCCCTTCTTAAATACCGGGACTACCTCTCCAATCTTCCAATTACTGGGGAAAATGCCACGTTGTATACTATTTTTGAAGATACTAAAAAGGCCTTCAAATAGTGACTCAGCTGACGCGGCCATATCATACCAGGTCAAGAAAATCGAGATTTTTTCTGGTACCTTTCCCTTCTGGAGAATACACCTCCTCGGGTTTTGGCCCAGAAACGGGGGCAATAAATTAAGTAGGACGAGATGATCATCAAGATGATCAAGTGACCTTGCATGATTACAGCTGAACAGCTCGCTTTAGCAACAAGGCACAAAAACCAAAACCTGTCCTTAAAATTGATAAGTAATTAGCACAATTTTCTTTGATGTAAGGAGTATTATTCAAGTTGTTTGGAGCCTACCTGTATGTAGTCACACTTTTTGCCACACAGGTTGCTTACATTACCCTGCCAAGGGGAAGCGGTGTGCGTGCGAGTGTGTGTGTAAGTGTGGGGGAGGGGGAGGGGGTAAAACAGCTTGATTATTAACCTTATAACATAGAGGACAAAATTACTGAATGCTGATTGGTCGAAACAGAGGGAACTTTTTCTTAATTTACCTTTCAACGAGGGCAAAATTACTTACTCCTGATTGGTCAAGCTGCGAAAATACTTGTTCCTGATTGGCTGAGAACGCCATTTCTACATTTTGTTGCTTTCTTCATTTTCTGCCGCAACAACGACTTTCTTCAGGTTCTTTGGAGTTTGACTTTTTAAGCCGGATTGTTTGTGCCAAAAATACTTGGAAATCAAGTGCTACAGCTACAAGAAAACAGCAAGAGATTGTGTCAAAAGCTAAGAACTTGATCGGATTTGTTTGGTTGAAAAACTGTAATCATTCATGGCCGCGACCAAGTGCTTTCACCTCGCTACGGCTTCTTTTAACGAACGATAACCGAACCATAATAACAGTGCCCTTTTGATGGAAGCAGCAGGTCTAATTCAGTGGAAAAAACTACCCTGCAAGTTCCCTCGTTGGACCCAAGTTTTGCCATTTTTATCGATCTGTAATCGTGTGATTTTCAAGGAGTACCAGACTCGCACCCAGTCGCTATTTACTTGTTTTGTGGGGTAAGAAGATTTAATTCTCTTTCTCTTTGTTTAATGAACCATTTCTATTTTTGTGCTGTTAATTTTCTGTTCCTTTTGAGCGTGCAAACAACTGTAAATGCTACCCACCTCGAATAGCCCTTGCTAATTGTGGGTATGTAATAATGTTATTTGTCTTTTCTCATAATAAATTGTTGTTGTTGTTGTTGTTGTTGTTGATACGATGATGGATTGAGGCGCGCGGGGTGTCATGGGAAGAGGCGAAGTAAAAATAGATAGGCAGATTTCGATCTAATATGGCGTTCGTCCGAAGAGTGCTTTCTTTTTTGCTAGCTTGTAATGTCGTGCTGCCGTAATGGCTTCTTCGCCGGAATATTCGCGGAAAGACGAATTATGACTGTGATACTAACCTTCGATCCACAATTCACTGAAAGAACTGTCCAAATCACCCGCATCGTCTTCCCGCGAATGTTCCTGCAAAGAAGCCATTACGGCAGCACGACATTACAAGCAAACAAAAAAGAAATCACTCATCGGACGAACGCTTTAGCTCGTTAAATACCAAACTAGAACCCGCAGTGAAATTTGAATGCAAAAAAGGTCTAAAATTACTCCGTTTTCTTGAAAAAGAACACTGCACGGTTCCACGCACGATTGCAAGGATATGTCAAACGAAATCTGCCAGTCGCTATTTTTCCTTCGCCTCTTCCCATGACACCCCGCGCGCCTCAATCCATCCTCGTGTCCAATCTTCTCACCCCACAAAACACGTAAATAGCGACTGGGTACGAGTCTGGAAAGGCCCTGCACAAGGAGGCAGTACAGAAATACACGAATATATGTTGAGGCCGAGGTCTGTTAGTGGATTGCTACGGTTCTAAGTTCCTCGAAACAAAGTGAAATCATCCAATCTACGCTGTACCCACCACAAATTCAAAAAACAAAAAACGAAACAAAAAACGGCAAACTAAAGCGTTGGTGACTGACAAGCTTTGGGCAACAGCTGCCATTTACTATTTTACCAATTTCATGATATGAAACTTTGTAAGCTCGACGTTCACACCTAGTTGTTCAAGTTCCACATCAGATCATATAAACGGGACTCAATGTATTTTCTTTCCAGTTTATCCCCCGAATGACACCTTTTCCACTTTCTTGGCCTCCTCCTTTGATGAATGAAACATCTTTTACGACCTAGATGTTGCAAGTCGGCCCGAAAGTGTCGTAGCACGAATCGTACGTGCATTTTGACACCCGATTTACGGCCGATCCGTGAAATGAAACTGAGTCGAACCGATTCAGAAAATGTTTTTTGTTGTAGCGCAACAGATTTTCATCAAATTGGGCCAAGACTCTCAAGGAAACTGCCACGTCAGACAAAATTCAAATCGAAATTGGGGATCAAAATACACGTACGATTTGTCGGGCCGACATATCGTAGCGTGTAAACCGGCCTTAAAGATCTTTGCCTATCAACAAATCTATAAGCCAAATTTCCGTGGTGGGTTTTTACTCCTAAAAGTTCACATCTGAATTTCTGAAGTAAGTTGCGCTGAAAATTTGACAAGATGTTGGTAGATTAGGTTTATATTGTTTTAAGCAGCAGAACAAATTCATATTTTAAAATTGTCTTTATTCGTGTCACTAAATGTCACAGTTTCTTAACCAACACATTAAGTCATTTTGCCGTATGGAAATAAGCAATTAACAGAATATCTCACTTCATAACTTAATCTGTATAAAAAAAAAATACAATCTGTAACATTATTTGACTGAAATCAGCAAATCGGCAGACGGGTTTTGGGTTTAATCTTTGGCTGATGAGGTCCTTTTCTTCTTATTACCTTCACTGGGGGATGGTGTTCTATTTTGGTTCTTTAATTGGGGTGCGCTTCTCAGAGACGAAGCTCTTGCTTTCGCTTGGACTTTTGATCTTGACTTGGGTATACTTTTATTGTCATCCAAAATTTCCCCTGCGGAAGGGGTTGAATCCTCGATAACTTGATCACTCCCTTCAGGGACATTGAACTCAGAAGAAGCATGAAGTGGTTCACCTAGACTTACTACATTTGAGCCACAACTGACAACAGAGAGGGGCCCAGCAACAACTGGCGTCTCTTCAAGAAGGCCTATTGAACCTACTGGCGACATGGCAGCCGCAGGAGATGGAGGAGGAGCGCTGCTTTGGCCAGTTTGTACCCTCCCTTCCACCTGACATGATCTTCTGTGCTCCTCTGCTATCCTCTGCTTTTCTTTTTCTTCCTCCATTTCTTTCTTGTCTTTTTCAATGGTGTGCATTTGTTGTTGGTGTTCTTGGAGGATTCGTTGCATTTCTTTGGGTCGTGGTGCGTGTAGCTGAGGTGACTTGGTGGGTGGAGTTTCAGGGTTCTGCTTATTCTCTTCCGTTGTTCCCAAGATAGAGTCAATATCATCAATGGCAGGCTAATCATCGAATTAGGAAAATAAATGAGCACAACAACATTACAATAATTTAAACTAAGGCTTCTAAACAGTAGGTAAAACCCATACTTTTTTTTGACACAAAGCAGTAATCTTTATCTATTTTTGTTTTCATTTTCTCACCCGAATCTACAGATCATCCAAAAAAAGTCTATTTTATGCGGTCCACCCGTGCCGCTGATAAGGAAGGCCAACGTACTTTCATTACGAGGCATGTGACCTTATGTGCCGTAGATTCAGGAACCTAAGTTGCCATGTTGTATACAAGAAAAAAAAGATAAAATAGTGTTCTCATCTTGTTGTGACTGGGGTGTGCCGGTCTACAATGCACTATTGATTAACAACTGGAATGCCTCATGTAAAATCCTATTTCTTGCGAAGATGGTTGCAAACTAGGTATAATATTTCAGTGTACAATGAGGACAAGCGGTAACCTCCCAAATTTTAGGGAAAAGAATGGAAAAAGCACAGTTGAATGGGTGTTGCTTTTATTTGTCTCAGAGGATGGCATATTTTTGCAACCAACCACAGAGTTAATTCAAACAGACAGAGAAGAAACACAAGTTATACTCAATACTCAATTGTGTCCCTTACCTGAAAGTTGCTCTCCCCCTGCATGTTGGGTGCTGATATTTCTTGGTGGATGACTGACAGGTTACGGGCAAATGTGGACAGAGAGCCTTGCAGATCATCACTCATAACACTAAAATAAAAAAATTAACAAAAAAAAAAAAAAAAAAAAAAGAAAGAAACGGTAGAATTCGCACGAGTGGCTTTGTAACACCATTGAGTCAAGTTTCGAATAATTTTTAAAATCTGAACAATCCGGGGAAATATGTGTTTGTTGCAAAAATTAAAACTTGGATTCGTTATTTAATAATAGATTAAAAGATTAAGATCTCGTGTCAAGTAAACTCACAACATTCCTAAATGCTCTCGCTTTGAACTGTCGACCAACGTGAAAATTGTTCCAGCTTTTTCCTAAAAAAGTGTAAACAACGCAACAAAGAGGAAATGAGCCAGGAACTATAATCAGAAATGGAGGTCCCCGTAACGAGACGCCATTTTGCTTTATGGGCTTGTCCCCACGTGTTGTGCCAAAAAATCAATTTCTAGAAAAAAATTGTGCCTTACACGCGCACGGGTGTAAATGGTTAGGATCGCGCGTGGAGAAATTGAAATTTTTTTCCCACCCCTTCAAAATGGCGTCCAAAGTTTAAAACTCGGCAAGGGTATAACTCCTCGGTGGACACATTTGAGGACTAAGACTCAACGAAAAGGTAACAATTGAAAAAAGAAGGGGAAAGTTGGAATAAAAACATATTGACCATAGGACTGTCACATTAAAGTCAATAAGGCGCCAAAACGGTGGCACTGCGTGCGTTGCTACAGCTGAATGAGAGCGTACATGGACAACTGCAATAAATGGCAAAGAAGAAAATATCAGAAATTAGCCAAAATTTGTGCAGAATTTGTTTTGACTTTACGAGGAGATGCTTTGGAGTTTCTCTCTTCTTTACACCAAAAAAGCGAAATTTTACCGCGCAAAATTTGGACAAACCCGTTTTGAAACTAGCTAGGAGTGAAGGAATCAACAGATGTATCATCCGCTGGTTTGCCATGGAAACGTGGTTTACCAGTTGTAACGGTGTTTTTAGCAAAGCATAAGGACTTAGGCCTGGGGCAAACGTCGAATCTAAGTCGCGTCGAATTCATTAAAAATATGTTCGACAAGGAGTCGACTTAATTCCAGCGTGGTAGCAAATGTCGAACTTGCGTTGATCCTAATTTACAAGTCGCACTTCATTAAAACACGGGAATAAGTACATGTCCTCGTGGTATTCACTCGATGCGCAGCTAGTTACTACTAGGACTTGCTAGCAAAATGCCGAAATACAGTGCTCGTCGGGCCTTTCTTTGAAAAATAGAAAGAGAAGACTCGCATTACATACAGCTCTGAGCATTTATTGCAAATGGGCAATTCGCATTTCAAGCATTTATATTTGGTGTTCATGAAACACGAAAGACACATCTCGATCACGCTGTGCGATCAATCAGCAATGATTTTCGATAGCTTGCCATTCCTGGTCGCGAAATTGTCTTTGTACAACGTATGGTCGTCAGGGGGTGGGGGGGGGGGGGGTAGCGTTTGGCAGATGGGGGTGTCAGTATTTTTGTAACGTTTGCGCAGTCCATCATATTTGAATCAATTATTTTGTAATTTGCATGATTTATGAATTGAGTTCAGCGCGCGTTTAGAACGGCGTTTGCTGAAACGCTGAACCACTGTCGCATTATGCGACTTGGTAAGTCGAACATATGCTGGAGTTGAACCAATTAATCTGACTCGAACTTAATTGCGGCGAACATCACACCATTCATGAGCCTATTTCAAAATTAATAGGTTCGACAAATTAGATTCGACTAAGTTTCGACGTTTGCCCCAGGCCTTAGGTACTCGAAACTGTTTTTAAACCCAGATTTTTTCACAGGGCTGAAAAAAACAAAACAAAACAGAAAATCATGAAAAATATATATCACAACCAGCGAAAACTGAAGAAATGGCACAGAGCTACCTTAAGTGGTTTTAACTCAAGACTTAAAGGCAATATTTTATCAGCGAAGGTTCGAGTACACAGATTTGTTCTTGAACATCAGTCACAATTTGGGGGATTTCAGTGAACTGATTGGTAGAACGAAATCAAGAGAAAAATGGGTTTCGATGTGCAGCATAGCGCCAGCAATATTTTAAGTGAAAACCCTATGGAGCCACCTTAGATAGATAGATAGATAGATAGTTTAATAATCAATACATGGCAGCCCGAAGGCTGAATTGCGTATTTACAATTAATAAAATCGATAAAAAGTACGTATAAAACTAGGTACAATAAATAAAGATATAAAAAATATGATAAAAAGGGAAACTAAGAATCTATATATATACATTATCAATACAGGATCTAATAATAAAACTATTTCTAAAACGATCTGTCTTGCATTTGGGTACGGTAAAACGCCTGTTGCACCTTAGAGTGTAACGTGACGGTCCACTAAATGGTATTAACCAGTTCAGACGGTGTTCTGGGTCCTTAATAATGGTGTCAAAAGCATTAGTGCATAGCCCCGTGATGAAATCTGCAATGGGGACAATGTTCACTAGTTCGATGGCCTCCTGGTAGGGTAGTCCTGAGCATATTATAGACATGGCCCGCTTTTCGACACGCACCAACTCGTCTTTTAGGTACTTTGGCAGGGCGTAAAAAACAGACAGGCGCTGCGTACGTAAGAACAGAGCGTATACAAGCAGTGTAAAAGGTGGACATGTCCTGCCGAGGAACTCTTGATCTCTTTAACTGCACTAAGAAATACAGACGCTTTGACGCTTTCTTTATGACGTCACTAATATGTTCGTTCCACGTAAGGTTGCTCGATATGGTCAAACCCAGTAGTTTAGCACTAGTCACCCTCTCTAGTTCTTTACCATCTACTACGATAGACGCAAACTGGGGCTCATCTTTTGCAAAAGATATCCTGAGCTCCTTACACTTGTCGCTATTGAGTTTGACTCTGTTCTGCGTAGACCACTCGGCAACCTTGTCCGCCTTAAACGGCTAATCTGAATTCATTAAAAAATAATCTGTTGGCTATTTGTTACAGTGATGCAGAAAGGAGTACTTACTTTCATGTCAAAACCAATGCCATGAGCACGGCACATCTGAAAGAAGACGCTGTAGTGTATCACACTCAGATTACTGTGCAGGAGCCTGGTGCTAAGAATGGCGTAACGGTTCGGATTTGGCGGCGGCTACAAAATATAATAACAACCCAACGCAATAAGTTTCACTTAAGAAAAATTGCCCAACGAACAGCGTTGCAAAAAAGCTCAACAGCTTTTATCTGAATTGTACTACATAAGGGGATCCCCTACGGATCCAAACGCTATCTAGAACCATATATACATGTTTCCTGGCTTCAACGATCCCGGTACTCATCACAGGGTCCACAGGAGTTCTATTTGATCGTATAAGAAACTGTTCCCTTCGAATGCCTCACCTGTTTAACCACGAAGCCCTTTAAAAGCCGTATAGCACCGTCTAAATGACTGTCGACTCAGAATTTTGCACAGGTTCCCTCCATACAACGAATATTGCGCTCGCGGTCACCAATCGGTGAAGGTAAACTAAGTACTGTCTTATACAATAGAATAGAACTCTCTCATTAAACATTCAGCTTTATGGACTTTACCATCAGTTCTGAGAAACTCATTTTTTGTGAAAAATACTTTAAACTCAAAACATGAATGAAATATCACCGATCCCACTGCAGTCATTTAACCTGTAGTAACCATGAATGAGCATCGGAACTGTCTTCGTACAGTTGCGAAATAAAAGTCTGAAAAAAATTTACGCTTGAACGAGATTCGAACCCATGACCTCTCGGACGCCGACGCAGAGCCCACACTCCACATGCATGAATTAATTGAGAAATCAACAGCTGATGGAGAAAGCAGTACCTTGTGGAATATGGCTACGAACACGGTGTAGTATGCTCATTTGCGTAACATTTTTTTAATCAGGAAGTAGGCTATGGTACGTAAGGTGAACTGGTATATGGTGGCGGTTCATAGAAAAGGAACAGATAATAATCTGTTACATAAACCTCAACCCCTCTATGATCGGAGCTCCACCCCACCGACCCCCCCCCCCCCCCCACCAAAAAAAAAAAAGAAAGAAAGAAAAGAAAAGAAAAGAAAAGAAGAAAGAATAGAAACGTACATGGGAGAAGTTGAAACGGTTTCTCAGTGAAACTGTCAGGTAACGCAACTACACACCTCGTCTTCTTCTGTAGTCCTCCTTCTCCGTCGTCTGCCGCTTTCTTCGCGTTTCTTTTTCACTGGTACAACAAAAAGCGAGAGACAGGGATCGAAGTGTCCAGCGGATACGTAGAGCATGAGTTTTGTCATGGCCATGCTGTCACTGTACCTGAGCTTCAGATCCACCGCCCACACCACCTGATCCAGCTGTAGCAGAAACAACAAGCAACGCGAATTTAACTCACGCCTTATTAGTCCGCTTACTTAAAAACAAGAAAACAAGGTGTTAAACAAGTCCTATGAACGAATATAACCCCAAGTAAGCTGACGCAAGCTGCCCGGGACCGGCACTATTGGAAGAGGTTTACAGTCACGAGCTTTGTGGACAGCCGATGCTGATCACTCAGCCCCATAATGATAGATCTACTTCTCAAACGTTGCTCACCTGACAGCTAGTAAGACGAACGAAAAGAACCATTTTGAGACTGTTCTCTAAGTATCAAGACTATTTAGGTCATCTTGTTGCAAAGTAATTTACTACTATCTTTAGCCTACTCATATCCGATTTCCACAGAATGTTGGAGAATTAATGAATTGTACTTAATACTCTGTATACATGTACTAATTATCACGAAGGAACGAAATAATGACTCGTGCGTGAACGAAGGTACACTTTGCAGACACAACTTACCGATTTTGGGTCAATAAATGTCACAAAGTCAATCGAGAAATATCCCACTATACCACGCAGTTTACAGGCGTTAGCCACAGCTTCAGAGGCCTCACAGAGGACCGAAGGATCCACGGAGGTCTGGGGAACTGAGTAGCCCCAGCATCTGAAACGTGACGCGGCGTGAATCTGTGGAAATCAGATTATTAGGGACATGGTATTTATATAACTAAAGAGCATGCTCACACGTGCCAATACCAATGTTAATACAATGTTCACCTACTTGATCTCCCATAGACAAAATGGTTGATTCTCCACTCGGTTCAATCAAAACATCAACACACAAAGCTGTTACACTATCAGATGGAGGACAAGCTTCTATAACCCCACCTAAAAATGAAACATTTCTTACTGTCTACTTGTGAACATATTTTCACTCTCTAACGGTTTCGTAAATAGCAACAACAGAAATTCAGCCAATTAAAAATAAACAAAAGGAAGTTAGAACGGGTGATACTTTAAGACTTTAATCACATAGTCCTAAAACAGTGTTCAATATACTAGGAGTCCCTAACAATAAATTAATAAATTCTTTCTACAAAATAAATATTTTTTTGTACAGAGCCACCCGTAGGACGAAATTTTATACTGCACATGCACCAATTTCATTGTTTGGCTGTTTGAAAACCAAATAGAAAGAGGCGGCAAAAATCGTTATGACTAATGAGCGTTTGTTTTCCTTTGTATAAAAGTCTAATTAATGTGATCTATAATTATTAAAGTGTATATTTGCCTTGGAGACAATTTGTTTACCTCTTTTAAGAAAATCTTGCAGAAATTTGTCCCACGTTGTGTACAGTTCACTGTTAACAGGGATAGCATGGTGGGCCATTATCTCGGGTACTTCTGCTGATACTCTGATAAGGGTGGGCTCGTGGGCCCACTTTTTGCTCCATTTCTCACCATACCGCTGGCACTCCTTCAGAGCCCACGAGTAACACTTCAAGTTTGGTGTAACGTCGCAGTATGCTGCAAAGGCAAGGAAACATTTGGCTGATGGATCAGTACAGAGCATTCGAACAAAGATGCTGTAGATCATGAAATCAGTTTGGCTAACCTGTTCCTCTACCATCGAACTCGTTGTCCATCTTAAAGAGCCATCTTTTGACGTGGAGGTTCTCGGTCACTAACTTAGCAAGACTCTCGTGTAGCTGAAAACAATTAAGAAACAACCTATCAAATAACTAGTAATAGTTTTCACTAGAAGATCTGTTTAACACCTGTATATGGTTTTTACTGGATATAAATACTGTGCATACGAATGTTAAAAAAAAAAAAAAAACGTTTGAATATTTATTGAAGTTAACGTCCATGTAACTGGTTAGCATATTTCTCTGTAAATTTGACATTGAAATCTATTACAGTCATACAGTTTTGTTTTGTGAAACAGCAACGTATTGTATGTATAATTATGTGAACTCGTGGTTTGAAAGGCCGCTAAAGATGCAGAAGATGGCGAAACGTGACTTCGTGGTTGCAAGACATTGACACTCTGCTAGAAGATGGCAAAACGCGAACTCGTGGTTGAAATGCCGCTAAATGATGGCAAAATGCGAACTGGTGGTTGCAAGACCTTGAAACACTGCTAGAAAGAACTCGAAATGCTGCTAGAGGACGGCGAAACGCAAACTCTTGCTCGCAAGACCGTCAAACGCTGCTCGAAGACCTCGTGGTTGCAGAATGACAGCTGCCCGACAGCACCTTGCGCGCCTAGTTTGATCAAATCGAGATTTTATTCGCATACTAACAAATTTACTTGCAGTACTTACTATATAATAATAATGAAATTAATAATAATAATAATAATAATAATAATAATAATAACAATAATAATAATAATAATAATAATAATAATAATAATAATAATAATAATAAGTAATCTATTCTCATAATTTCGTGCAATGATGCTTCCAATGGAAAACAGTTCTCTACAGTAGCCAAGTTTAAAAGCTCTTTTTAAACCGCTTATGTGACATACTGTTAAATCGCGAACATTTACACATGTGGTGAGTTCCGTCTTCACCTATCCCCGCCCCGCATTTAATAGAGTGAAACAAAATTATTTTGGTTGAAATCGTTGACCAAGAAAGAAGTATCACGAAACAGCACAAAAGGTCTTCCAGAAAGCTTGTGGCAAATGTAAATCGCGATTTGGTGAGTTTGTATTGATCTTACTTTCAACAGACATTGTCGAATTAGGATGTAATTGACGCTGTGTTTAAAATGGTGATACAATACCCAGTTTGTCGACTTGTCCGAAACAACAATTCTAAATCCTAAAGAAAACTTGACCTGAAAACCGTGTCTCACGCTTATATAAAATGGAGATCAAGTAGTTGCTTAAATTGATGAAGTGATTCAGCTTGCCTAAGATCACAGAGAAGGCTGTTCGTTGGTGAAAACGTGTCAAATGTCCCAACATCTCCCACTGGATATCCATACATTTTTTCAAGTTCAGGTGTTATTTCACACGTTCAAGTTTGGCTCAAACTAAATCCTTGAATATCGGAAACTAACTATTATGAGCTAAAGAAGGTTGTATCAGCCAACATGGTGCCAGCCGGCATATCAGGCAATAACTAAAAGTACATCAGCCAGTAAAGTTACTTTTAATTTATTTCAATGGTAGATCATAAAAGGTGTGAACTTGCCGTTCCTTGAAAGCAAGCTATAACTGCGAAAATCTTCACACCGAATGAAGCTTATAAAATGTTCATTGTTCATAAACTTACCTGCGGAAGGCTGTAAATGTCAAAGTGCCCAGGTGGAATTTGAACCTTGGCGCTAAGAAAGATCCTCTTGGAGCCTGACTTGGTAGAGTAAAGTGTGGCTACTTCAGGTTCAGGACTCAGGACTGGGATGTCTAATAAACGAACAACAGTGTAAGAGTGACACCATATTATTATAACGTAACACCAACTATACTTAGCACCAGGAGAAACTTGTTCACGCTCACCAAGTAGATCGGCCACGTAGATGTCGTCCTTGTGAAGTACGCCAGGAACTATGTACGCTTCTCGACCTTTAATTAAATTTTTTAATCTGAGAAGTTGGGAAAAAAAGAACAGATGAAGATATTAGTACAAGCCACCTGAGGACACTAAGCTAACTAATCCAGTCAATTCTGTGACCCTTTTATACTGGTGACAGAACCGATTTTACGCAAGCTACTCCATTTGTTTGTTAGAAAGCAAGATAAACGTTCAAAGCAGCTTGGCTAACCATACCTTTTTACCGTTCGCGGACTGTACTTCAAGATGGACGAGAGGCACATGTTGTGAGTCTAGTGGATAAACAAAGAAAAGAAGAACGCTATACCCTAGTTTCGAAATACATGCAATAACAAACGATAACAAACGCTCACAGGATAGCAAAATAGTTCACTTGTTTGATTGCAAAAAGCTGTGTTTCACAGGATAAAAATTAAAAACGAATCAAAAGGGCTAGTGGAAGCTGCACATATACAAGAGTAGTATTGCCTAGATAGCACGTGTAAGTCCGATTACGTAAGACAACAAAGCCTAATGACTAACTTAAGAAAAAGGTGACTATTAACGCGTAATCGCAACTAAAATAATGAAGGTAAACAATAGAAAAGGATAAATATTAACTAACTAACAAGAATCATGATAATTAACAGTAGCTGTAATAGTCCAAACGTACATGCCATGGTGAATCAGTTGCTATAGTGGATTCTTTTGTTGGATTTAAATTCACGCCTTTTGTTTAGGCCATGTGGATAAAAGGTGAAAAGCTGTGCCGTCCAATAAGCTTCCCTGGTGAGCAGCAATTGTTCTAAATGTAACGGGCTTCTAGAATTAATGATCTTATCGATAACAATAAACTTAATATCGGAAATACTATGTTCGGTATCGCAAGCTCACAGGTTTTCTTATTGGTAAGCATAGCTGATTTGTGATTACGGAATCTTATCTTAAAAGCGGTAGATGTGGAGCCGACATATTGGAGATTGCACTTGTTACAAGGGGCCAAATAAATCACGTTTTCAGAGGAGCAACCTACTTTCTGGGTTAAATGGTATTCCCGTCCCGTGGCGAAACTCTTAAAACTAGGAGCCTCAATAAGAAAGTTTTTGCAAAGGTCGCATTTCTTTCCACATTTGAAACAGCCATTTTCTGACTTGTCGCCGTTGGAATAATTAACTGGTTTACACTTTGAAGGCGCAAGAAGCTCTTTCAAATTTTTAGTGCGGCAGAAAGCGGGAAAAATAGACTTAGGTGTAAATATCTCCCTGGGGTGGGGCGAAGATTTGAGAATATGCAAATGTTTCCTAATGATTTTTCCAACATCTGGAAACAAGGGATTGAAATCTAATACCAAAGGGAAGACTTTTTTGTTAGTCTTCTCCTTTTTCTTCAGAATTTCCGACCTCTCAATTTCATGGGCCCTTTCAAATTGCCTGTCAACTAGTTCCGTGTTGTAACTGTGATGTTTCAGATAACCCTTGAATTCGATGCATCTTTTATTAAGCATTCTTTCGTTGGAACAATTTCGCTTAACTCTAAGGGCAACCCCAAAGGGAATAGCTCTTTTACAGTGAGCTAGAAAAAAGCAAGTAAAGGTGGCTATCAGTGGGTTTGGCGTATATATCCGTGGAAATGTACCCTTCCTCAAGGTGTAGCATGAGGTCAAGGACGCTCAAACTTTTCTCGGAGTAAACTAATTCAAACTTGATCGTGGGATACAGCGAATTAATGTAATCTGTAAACTCCGTAAGTTTAGAGGGGCCATGTGTCCAAAGCTCAAAAATGTCATCCCTATAACACCACCACAACATCGGTTTAATTGGGCCCCCAAATTTGGCTTTCTCATCGATAATATCCATCGCAAAATCAGCATAACTGCATGCATTTTTAGGCCCCATTGCTGTACCATGTTTTTGCACGAAATTGAGGTCTGAAAATGGGAAGTTATTGACCTCAAGACAAATTTCTTCAGCTTGTAAAATGCAATCGGTTGACGGAAACTTATCTGTACGAGAATCTAGTGCCTTCTTAACAGCTGTAATTCCCAAGTTGTTATCGATGTTAGCCTCTTGTAACAAGTGCAATCTCCAATATGTCGGCTCCACATCTACCGCTTTTAAGATAAGATTCCGTAATCACAAATCAGCTATGCTTATCAATAAGAAAGGAGGCTTATTCTGTGAGCCTGCAAACAGTGGGCAGTTGTAATGCTCAATCATTATGGCTACCAATAATCACATGAGATCGAGGCCACCTGTGCCAGTCCAAGATGGCATCCAAACCCTGAAATCGTATGGCATCGCGGTCGATACCCGCAGGGCATCATAAAACCCGAGCGCGCACGCACAACATTACGGTATTTCCTTGAGGTTAAGCTCGGCAGAAAAATAAATGCTCCTTTTCTTCTAAACGAGCACGGTGACCCCCATTTTTTAATGCATTAATATAAATGTCATACGGTTGACCACTATATATCGCGATTTAAAGAAAAGTTTAATACTCTACTTTGAGATATTTTTATTTGAATGCTTTAAAAAGCACGTATTTAGGTAGTGCCTTACGTGCACACGCAGCAAAATCTTTAATTTCTTTCATAATCTTTATTCCAGTTCAATTAAAATAGTTTGTTGTGTAAGATTAAAGTAAATTTTGTAGAACTGCTTCGATATTTTAATGCAAGAAATTAATTTTTCTAGAAATGATAGTTCCCTTTTCTGATTACTAGCGTTCCTAATATAAACCTCGTGGGTCATCTATTTACTATAATAGCCATCCAGGTTGCACAAAAACGAGCACGGTGACCCCCATTTTTTATTGCATTTTTGTAATGCTTTTAACATAGTCATGAACTGGACCAAGTCTTAGACAAATTTAAATACTCCTTCTTTTTCAGTGGAATCACCTTAAGAAACTAAAACTTTTACAAACTATGTTTAAACAGATGCAAACTGCAGGTTTTCACTTTCTTTACGAGTCAAAAAAGTGTCTAGAGACAGATATTAAACCAGTACATGAAAACGACAGTAAATCAAATTGGGCGCACATCCCAGCTGGCGTGCCTTATTATCCAGCATCAGACTTACCGGAAACCTTTCTACAGCGTCTGGTACGATGATCTTGTAGCGATTTTCAATATCCTCTCCTTCTTCATCATCACCGTCATCATCTCCGTTTCCAGCTTCATCTCTACGCAGTCTCTGTGCTTTCATCCCGAGAAGTTTGGAGTAATACTGGTAGACTTCATCATTCAGCTCAACAGGGCTAACATAAATAACTTCAACTTTAGGGTCTAAAGGAAAGTAAATCATAAGAAGAAAGCCATTCATTTATTTGAAACAGGCATGTTTACTTGAGGGTCTCAATGGGGGGAAGCTTTGACGGTTGACGGTTAAATTTTACCGATTTTGAAAGTTGACGGTCAAATTATAGGGCTTCTGATGGTTGATGGTTATCAAGGGGACATTTCTTCCGTGAGTTAAAGTTAATATTAACTTTTGTGTTTTTTTAATATGAACAACTGTGATCTGGGGGTTGTAGTAAATTATTGATATTTTGAAACCAGGAGTACTTCCAGGGGGATGTTAGTTGATGTCAGTTTAAACGCAAATCAGTTATGTTGAAAAGAGGACAGTGTTAGTACATTTGGGAACATGGAAACTGGTTAACCAGTTAAAACGATTCTATGAGAGCCAGAAGTCCGGGATCACCAGCCGACGGCTAATAATAAGCTTCTAGCTTTTTTGACGGTTGACGGTTAAATTTTAGCCTGTTTGACGGGGCTGACAGTTAACCCTGTTGAGATCCTGTAACTTGGGACGCAAGCATCAGAAGCACACTTAGTGAACCTACCAACTATGTCACACAATCTGGCCATCTGAAGATTTTGAAGAATGTTTATTTCACTGAGTTCATCTCTGATGTGCTGGGCATATCCTGCAAAACACAACACTCCTCTATATGAGGATAACTGTATGCAAATGTTCCCACTGAAATAAAATTAAAATCAAAGAGTAGGCTGTCTCTATTCAGTTCCAATATACAATCATAACAAGTTGCAGGCAAACTCAAAGGTAGGTTTGTAAGGAGTATCGGCAAATGTCTCAACCAATACACCGTATTCACAAATGGCAGACACGCGCGGAAAAGACTGGCACTACTTATCAAAACGAGGCGTTTTAGGATAAACAAAAAAAATTCCAGCGAATATAAGCTTCTAGAGGGTCGATAAGTGCTGAGTTTCTAAAAATTGAGTTTTTCTGATCACTTAGTCCGAACGAGTTCAAGTTCTAGTGTTTATTATTTATTGGTTGGCTTCTTGTAGCAATCTCAAATGCAAACTAGACACTCACGGGAAAAAACTGAGTTAGATTGTTTGTTTCAAACCTTCGAGTGTAATGTCTACAGTAAATATGAAAAGTTGTTAGAAAGATCTTCACTCTAGCAGGAGCCACAAAGGTTTATTCAAATGAATGTATTTTTTGGAAAGGGAATTAAAACAGGTTTCGAGGTAAAGAAAATGAATCTACAAACGAACGCAGTTCCAAAGAGGGTTGCGTGGTGATTACTACTCGGAAGTTCCGATCACAAAAGCTACAAAAACCGACTCCTACTATTGTGAACAGCTCTAAGGAGGTGGAGGGAAGCTACTGAAAGAAAAGTTTTACTAAGAAAGCAATATGTGAGCCAAGACTTAGATATTTCGGTTCATTTTAGGCGCTTTTCCCCCGAAATAAAAAAGATATCATGCATCGCAAGATTGGCTAAGATTCATGCAAGTCATTGAAAATGTGGCAGTTACCAAAGTCAATAGAAACTACTGGAAGTAAGGTATCAATTTTAAGAAAACGATCTTGAAGGAAATTCAGGAATGTCACTCTCAAATGCGTTATATTGTAACTGCATTACAAGGAATGGCAAGTTTAAGAACCCATTGTAAAGCGAAGGACGATAATCTAATTCTGACAAATTACCTAATTAAGTATGCAAATCTTTAATGATTTCAACCGAAATGCCGGTTAAAAAGCGACAATGCTGTGTTCTCTAGTCCCTGTTTCACAGAATACAATTTTCTCATTAAGGGAAGAAATGTTCCTTCTGAGCTTGTTCCATTATTAAACAGTTGGATTTTGATGACTTGATTGATTTAACAAATTATGAATTTTGAGGGGACTGCATTCTCTGCTTGTTGTTTACAGTACGGCTACAGTATAAATGAATCGAAACAGACAAGTCTTGGTTCACCTGTTGCTTCTTTTTAAATTATTCGTCCAGCCCTTTCTCTCCACATCCTTCACGTCTTTTCGTTGTCGTCTTCGTCTTTTTTTTTCTTGCATGGTGTTATAGCGGTTTAGACAAATGGTTGTAGTCTCTCTTGCCCTCGGAACGTCCGATACGAAGTTGATCACGCAACTTTCGTTAGAAATGCATCCTTTTGTATGTTCATTTTGTTTCCTTCAAGACCTATCTTACCTTCAGATTCCGAAAGACATGCCAAACAAACTTCGGTAGTATCTCTATCCATCTGCGCTCGAAAGTTGAATCCTTCACGAACAAAAACTCTAACCGTGATTCCGTGATTGTCTATTTTGCATTTGGGATTGCTACAAGAAACAAATCAAGAAACACTAGACCTCTCTCCGCGTTCGAAATAAAACCAGCGATCTGAAAAACTTGCTGTTTAAGAGCTTATCAGCTAAATAGTCTCTCTGTGAGCTTGTACCCGCAGGCAAATTATTTTTTGTTTATCCTAAAACGCCTCGTTTTGATGCCTAGTTCCAGTTTTTTCCCGCGCATCCGCCATTTGTGAATACGGTGTATGGCAACAGTGAAGACTTTAAAAATGGCGTGGTGCCTTGACTTATTATTAGAATTGTTAACGCTGACTAGCTCTTTCATTAGGTTAGTTCCGCAAAAGAAGTCGTTAGATTGGAGAATTTACTGAAGCAGCCAGATAAGCACCTAACAAGCTTGCACGAGAACAGCCAGAGTAAACAGACGTCGTTACGCCGTGGCACTGGTCTCCCCACGAGAGCAACGTCTGAGTAACGATTGCAGAAAATACTGTACTGATGACGTAATTGCCAGTAACTCTGATTGATTGAAACAATTTACTGCGTGACGCGCGTATCTCACCATATCTCATAATATCGTAGTGCGTAAACTCTCAGATTATGATATTCCGAACCACATATTATGCTGGATTGTTGACTTCTTATCGGATAGGAGACAGAGAGTTAAACTGGCCCAGGATTGCTTCTCCGAATGGCGTTACATTTCGGCCCGTGTTCCACAGGGGACAAAGCTTGGACCGTGGCTATTCTTAATAGTGATTAATGATTTGAAAGCAGGGGAGGCAGATAAGTGGAAATATGTGGATGATACCACATTCTCTGAGGTGATAGTTAAAGGCCGAGAGAGCTGTATTCAGCAAATGGTAGACGACCTCGCAATACAAGCAAGGGATAACGGTTTTCAGCTAAACGAAACAAAATGCAAAGAGCTTAGGATTAGCTTCGCAAAAAACCGGCGAACCAGAATTTGATCCTATCTGGGTTAACCGTCAGACCCTAGAGACTGAGAACAGTGTGAAATTATTAGGACTCAATATAAGCAATGATTTAAAGTGGAATGTCCATGTGTCAGAATTAGTAAGAAAGGTCTCAACAAGATTATATTTCCTAAGACAGCTTAAGAAATCGCATGCTGCCACAAGAGAGCTTCTTTTATTTTACATTACATGCATTCGCTCTATTCTGGAGTACGGCAGCCCTGTTTTTCATCGCGCCTTACCAAGTTATCTAAGCGAAGACCTAGAAAGACTGTGCGCTATGAAGATTATTTACCCCGAGCTATCGTATGCTAGGGCTCTAGAGCTGTCTGGACTTTTAACACTGTATGATAGAAGAGAGGCAACAAGGCAATTGCAGCAAAGTTATTCGATGAAATATGTGCAAATCAATCTCACAGTCTTCACAATCTTCTTCCAAGTAAATACCAACCAAGCTACCATCTGTGAGAACAAAGAACTTTCATTCGTCCGAAGTGTAAAACTGAAAGACGCAAGAATAGTTTTCTTTTAGGTTTTGTTTACAGTAGTTGAGAACTAGATATAATTTTGTTTTCTTATTGTATATAGGAATTTGACGTATGCTTGAATTTGTGATTCTATACGGTTTATGAATGCAAAATTATATTAGATCATCTCCTTTTTATTTATTTGTAAAGCCCTTTAATTAGTTACAATTTAGCACGATTGCAATTTTGCATTTATAAACCTTATCGCAATTCAGTTCTTGGCTGCAAGTTTTTAAGGTGAATAAACTATCTATCCATCTATCCTATAATGACCGTTTGTGGTTTTCAAGATCACGGACGGAAATTGAATAGACTGCTCACAGTCCCCCTATTTTTCCGTGGGATTCTCGAGACTGGTACGCTTCGATGGAACCGCCGCCATCTTGGTTTGTAAAAGCGAGAGCGACCTGGGGAGAGCGTCTAAACTACCGAGGGGAGGGGAGCGGAGTTCGGAGGCGGCGACTAACCCCCACTCCCGCTCCCCTCGGTAAATTAGACGCTCTCCCCAGATCGCGCTCGCTTTTACAAACCAAGATGGCGGCAGCAACATCGAAGCGTACCAGTCTCGAGAATCCCACGGAAAAATAGGGGGATTGTGAACAGTCTAGAAATTAAACGACCACTAGAACATTGGAATAACTGAAATATCCTCCAATTTACTGAATTACTGGGCCTTTCAATAACATGCAGACTCTGAAGTTCAAGATTCAACCAATTTCGTTCCAGTTTGTTGATTTCTGTATTTTTTGCGGTGAGCCGGTTGTCGCTGCAATTACGATTGACAGCAGCAAAACACACAACTCGTTAGTTGCAGTTGAAGTTCAGAGTCCATGTGTTAATTAAAGGCGCAGTAAAGGTGTCCCTCGTTTTTAAGTGTGTCGATGTTTTGGCTTTTAAAAAAAGCCCAGAAGTAACTTGTCATTAAATTCTTATAGGCTTCCTGTTGAAATATCCTAGTTTGCCGAACTTTTTTACAACGACGTAGTATATCAAAAGAGAGGCAGCATGCCCGAGTGGTTGGGGTGTCGGACTTGAAATACAGAGGTCCCGGGTTCAACTCCTGCTCAGACCACTAATAGCCTCGTTTTGGTCCAGGAATGTCGCCCAGGCTCTTGTTATCAATTTCCTTCGCTCGTTTTCAGGGTACCACAAATAGAAAAATTAGATCTATTCTAGCCTTCAAGGAGTCAGAATGGAAGGAAACCGTCGATGCCATTAGCAAAAGCTAACATTGTTATTTCTTACTTTTATGTTTAACTTGATAAGTCGCTTAACAGGAGAAATTGAATGGATTTGTATGATTTGATCTCCTGCTTATTTTGTCATTAAAAAATATAAGCCCCTTTTAAATGTTTTTACTAAAAGATCTACAACCTGCGACCTACCAGTCGCTCTTTCATTGGGCTTAATGTAGTTTCACAAAACCCTCGAAAAATTCCGAGCGTCTTGGTCACGTTACCGATGACGTAACCACGGTAACAATGTTATGGAAGATACATTACTTCAAATAAACATCTACACATACCAAATATTTGCATACCTGTCGACTTAGTGCTCCTAAATTTCAGTTTTTGTCTTTTGCGTTTTGTATAAACCTCACACCAATCTCTTTCTGACTACATTATTTTCGAATTGATACATGTCCTTTTTCGCACTAAGTTCAGGCAAGTGCTTGAGCGTGGTCACGTGGCTGATTACGTCATCAAAATAAATTTGATATGAGTGATATTTCCATGAAGTGTGGCATCCTCATTGGCAGTTATTTGGCATTTGCGATTTGTCCGGTGCAAAGGATTCTGGGAAGGTTCTTATAATTATATATTGCTTTTATAACCAATATAATTATTCACAAAAAAAAAAAAAAGAAATTTAAGACTATGCTTCTTGTTCTTTTCTCGTTTGAAGGGATAGCATCGATCGCTCCGTTGTTCTTCGGTCTTTTGACTTTTTTTGGGAAAACGGTAAGTGTAGCCGGTTATGTAACAAATTCATTTGCAACAAAATACCTCAACGATACAGATAAAAGAATTGTTACTCTTTGTTCGCTGACGGGAAAACCACCTACTGATTGCTAAACTGGAGTGTATTTCACTTTTTCCAGTCTTTGGGGTGTAATTTCTTCTAGCAGTCGTTTATATATAATTAGTTGGAAACATCTTCAATGAGACACAAAAGAAAGCACGCGCACTACGTGGGAATCTTGCTTCAACCAATCAGAATTACTACCCAGATCTGGATAGTAATTATGTCATCAGTAAAGTCTTTCTGTAGTCATAGTTATTACTCAGACATCGCTTTCGCGGGGACACCGGTAAATTTCACGTTAAAACCCGATATCAATACAGATTTTCACGCAAAATATAACATGGATTTACTCGTCATCGTCATACAATGAATTACATGTACTGATGTAATCGCGTGGGGCCGAATAGAATTAAGGATTAATCTCACGCGTATTTCCAAGTATTTTCGGCACAAACAATCCGGCTTCAAAAGTCAAACTCCAAAAAACCTGAAAGAAGTCGACCGATCGCTCGACCGATCAGGAGTGAGTAATTTTGCCCTCAGTGAAAGGAAAATTAAGAAAAACGCCCTCTGTTTCGACCAATCAGCATTCAATAATTAATTTTACCCTCTTTGTTATAAACCAAGGAACACCAGCGCTTACCTAGAGATGGTATATGAATGATTACCCTTCTGGAATTCTTGACACGAGGCCAGTTGTCTCTAAATTCCTACAAGATGTGATGGTCATTAAGATGGCGAGAATACTAAACTAACAGGTTACATTATGAATAAAAATAAATGTTACCAGATGTTACCACGGTCTCTACCAGACTCACACCGCATATATTAACGTCGCTCAAGAGCCGAGTGGCTGTTTTACCACCCATTCTCTTCTGGGACCTGATTAAAGCATGTAACTCGCGGTGGAATGGATTATAAACTGCTTCCATTTAACAGGAAGAAGTTGTCATTACATTTGACACAATGTCGACAGAATCACAGAAGTTTACGTTTACGGAGTACATGTAGAATATAAGGTTCTTTACTTGCACGTTGTAGCTTGGAGTAATTTTTAATCGGCCTTAGCTCTCACGAGTCTCCTGTAGCTCAGTGGTATAGTATCGGAATTAGTAATCAGAAGGTCTTAGGCTCGACTCCTGATTGGAGCAATCAGATTCTTTTTCCGCGTATGCCTGTGTCACTTACTGAATAATACAACATTCTCATTTATTCACCAGGGCTGAGTTGCTCGAAGCATGGTTAGCGCTAACCATTGGTTAAGAGGTATTAAAACCTATAGGTTGTCATGGTATTTAGCCCGGGTTAGCGCTAACCATGCTTCGAGCAACTGGGCCCAGGCTTAAAACACTCAATCACATTTATTCCAATAAAAATGTTATTCATCAGCTTAGAGAAAAACTGTGCCCTCGGTCGCAGTAATCAAGACCGAGGGCACAGTTCTTCCATATAGGAATCACCCAGCCGGTGAACAACAGATGTGTACTGATCATGGTAGTAGTAGGCGTTTGTTGCTTTATTCGAATACCTGAGTTGCTGATAAAAAAATGACAAGAAGTTAGTTACCTTTGCTCGTATTTTAAATCGTCTAAGCTGTAGTTTTCTTGTTTCCCTCAGCTGTTTCCGTACCATGGATATTTTACAGCTCATAATCCACGATATCGCAATGACACCTGTATTGAGGATAAATGATAACTCAATATTTAGTCAAAGTCAACACGAGGCAAGAGTTTGAACAGCATTTCGTGCTCATTTACAGCATTCTTGTAAAATGAAGTCTTCCAGTACAAGATAATCCATAACATTTTACCTTATGGCAGCAGGCTACATATGATGAAAGTTGTAAATTCTCCACTTTTCTATACGCTGTAATTTAGTTTAAACAATATCTCATATGTTGGTTGACTGCTTGTTCATTAACGATTCTTTGGTTAAAGTTATTAGTTGGGTGGAATCATCAGAGTGGCTACTGCTATACACTAGATGTTCTAAGTATACTGTGTGGTTATAACCCTGCAGACAAAAAAAGCAACATGTTCAACTAATTCATTCTCCTTGGGAGGCGACATATATTTCGGAAGCGATTTGAGCAAAAAACTCCTAACCTTGGTCAGGTTTTTAATTTTGTCAAGAACAAGACCATTGTGCAAAGAAATTAATACTAAATTCCAAGGGTCAAATGAAAAAGTTCCTTCGGTATGAAAAGCTCTCCTCTGTTTATTATAAGATATCTATGTAGTTTAATGAAATAGTATGTGCAAGTTTTGTATGTGACTGTGAGAGCATATGTTCTTGTTTTCTTGAATAAACTTCATTAAAATAAATAAATAAATGAATAAATAACTAACTAACTAACTAACTAAATAAATAAATGAATAAATAAATAAATAAATAAATAAGGAAGTCTTCCTTGGGAGTTATCATTATAATACCAGAAAGTGTTTCCTGAAAGGAACACATCATGCCCATTTGTCATGGCATCATTCCCCAACAGGATGCAGGAGCAATTGAGTGCATATGATACGGGGGAGCAGGGATGGCACAGTGGTGAGAGCACTCGCCTCCCACCAGTGTGGCCGGGTTCGATTCCCGGACTGGCCGTCATATGTGGGTTGAGTTTGTTGTTGGTTCTCGTCCTTGCTCCGAGAGGTTTTTCTCCGGGTACTCCGGTTTTCCTCTCTCCTCAAAAACAAACATTTCTAAATTCCAAATTGATCTGGAAAGTGTCGCCAATTAGTGCTCTGCGCTAATACATTGACACTTAAATAAAGTGATTTATTTTATTTATTTTTCATACTCCCCGCACGCAAAGCTAGATGAAACAGAATTGAAATATGCTCAGGTTAAGCACTCTAGGTTGGTCGTTATCTTCTAACCTGCTGCCCATTTTCGTTTGCGATACTGTAGGTAAGCTGCACGGTCCTTGAATCTGCGCCACGTAGACTGATAAAACAAAAAACAAGCCAATAAATAACTTAGTAGGACAGCACTAGACCATACACCTTTCCCCAGCCTTCAGCCAAGAAATCGTATCCCCAAAGAAAATTTTTTTTTTCAAAATGCTGTTTTGGTGTTCTCGTATGGAGAAGGATGACGTCACGTTTTTTAATCGTATTTGCCCATCCACACGTTTGCGTTTGAAAACGCAAACATTTTATTCCGTTTATGTCTGCCGACCACCCTTCGAGAGCGATGGAGGAAATCAGAGTTGTTAGAACGTACAAAAGGAGAGCTGAGAGGAAGAGGAGATCTACAAGAGGCCCAGCTGATTTCCAGTTATTCAAGGAAAAGGGAGATTTCCTGATGAGAGAGATAGAGAGCTCGCATCAGTTTATATTACAAGGACTTCATAGACGGCAGCAGCAGCGACAAAGGAAATTGTTTCGAGTCACAGTAAACAGCTGCTTGCAGCATTATGTTCATCAAAATATCAAACACGCCAAACTGACGACTGAATTCGGAGCATTTTTTCTTCAAAGGATCGACACCAATAGGTCTTCAATGCCCGCCTCTGGTCCATTTCTGACGGCTAGTGCTCGCGTTGAACTCTTCTGCGACACTTGTCCCTCTGAATTTACCAGCCTCTCTGAAACTGAAGTGTCTCAACTGATAAACTCGTTCAGTAACAAAACGTGCTCTTTTTATCCAATACTAGCTAACCTTGTTATTAGTTGTATGGATGCTATTCTCCTTCCTGCAGTTACCAAGATGATCAACTTGTCTCTAACAAGTGGGCGATTCCCCAGAGAATAGAAACGGCTCTAGTACTCCCGTCGTTGAAGAAACGTGGTCTGGACCCCATATTGAAGAAGTATCGTCCTGTCAGCAATCTACAGTTTGTACCCAAGCTTGCTGAAAGAGCTGTATTTATTCAGTTGCACAATCACTTGATGTCCAACGACTTGTATCCTATTTTTCAATCTGCCTATAGCCCGTAGCCTATATCACGGTATTGAGACTGCTCTACTTGAGAATGATTTTCTAGTAAATATGGAGAAGAGCCGTGTAACTATTATCGTCCTGCTGGACTAAATCGCAGCATTGGAAACCATCGATCGTGACATCCTGTTATCAAGATTGCGAGCGAGGTTCGGAGTTAACGGTATCACAATCTTATGGGTAAGGTCGTATTTGACATCAAGAGTATCACAGGTCCTTGTGAATGGAACATTATCGAGCGAGTTCGGGCAAAAGTGGGGAGTGCCCCAAGGGTCCTGCCTTGACCCTCTTCTCTTCATTGCGGATGCTAATGAACTCTTAAAATTACCAATCATTTCTTGCCGGAAGTACATGTATTTGCAGATGCTACCCAACAGAACATTTCCTTTACCCCAATCACACAGGAACTTCAACCTATCAACCCTTACATATCAGGTGGAAGAGTGGGACCATAATCACTTACGACTGGTGGCGCAACTGACGACAAGAAAGACCAAAGTAAACTTGCGTTCAAGGAGAACTTTCTTTGGCTGCTTTCACGAAATACCGACTGTGTCAACCAGAAGATAGCGGGATGGACTGGTTTCAACATCCAAGTACGTAATGATGAAGAGATAACGAAAGACATAGTTGGATACCTTCCAAATATAAATGCACCTTCTACTGAGATGAAAACCGTCAGTGAAATTCTTTGCAAGTCTAATGAAATTAGAAAAGTGCTGAATCTGAAAGAAATAGTTGTTGTCATGGATCATGTATGCCAAAGCAGCAGAAATCAAATGGCAGTATCCAAACACTTACAGCTTCATAATCCTTAGACTTGGAACATTCCACACAATTTGCAATTTGATGTCCATTATCGGAAAACGCTTTGAAGACGCCGGACTGAAGGACTTGTGCATTGAGTCAGGAGTGATTGCTGAGGGATCCATTCAAAATGTTCTTACTGGGAAGATATATAATCGAGACGTACGAGTTCACAAGTGCATAAATGAAGCTTTGATGAGGTTAGCTTGGAAACAGTTTGCCCTATGGGTAAATGAGGTACACCCAAACAAGTAACCTGCAGTCCGTGATTTAGAAGAACAAGTGGCGGAAGTTGCAAATGATATCACTCAACGATCACACGATGCAATTCTACAAAGCACTGGTTTTGGAGAAGTGTATCGATTGTGGGATGCGTTCTTAGACCATCTCCGGAGTAGTCCAAGTTCTGGATGTCTTACGTTGATATCGTCTACAACATCCTGCTGGCACTGATTAGAGCTTCCAGAGAAGGAAAGTGGCTGTTACACCTTCATGCTATCCGAGCGATGATACCGTGGTTTTTCGCTTACGATAAGGTTAACTACGCCAGATACTTACCTGTGTACTTGGCAGAGATGATAAATCTGCAGACCAACCACCCTGACGTTCATCAAGGACTGATGGCAAGACACGTCTCCGTTCAGCTGTCTGAAGGAAGTACTTTTGGCCGTCTCCCTGTCGACCAGGCCACCGAGGAAACGATCAACAAAGACACAAAAAAAGCTGGTGGGGTTACCAAGTTTAGCTTAAAGACAGGAGCCGTCAACCGATTCTACATGACCGCTGAGTATCGGTGTTCGTTTTTGACTCAGCTCAAATCTATGGTTCAGTTAAACCAAACAACGTTCCATCATGGGGAGTTGCAAGCACCAAGGATCGCCAAAGATGAGAAAGCAGTATCAGCGGTGTAGAATCTAATCGATAGCTGAAATAATCCATTTGCAGAGAATCAAAACGTTGTCAGCATTTCCACAGCCAAGGAAGCTCCCGATGATGTTAGACCGGACTTGCTACAAGCTCAGTCGATTGGTGAAGAGGAATACCAGAAATTCAAGAAAGAACGACTCGAAAGCACTCCACCAAAAGTCCCTTAAAACTGAAAAAATTGAAAACGTTTTCTTCTCTCACCAAGCAAACGAAAATCAGGACCACTGGACGAGCAGTCATACTTAAAGCAGACAGGAATCTCTTCACCAGGATGATCATCTGGGACAAAGTCGGAAGATTGACGTCAGAGATTTGCTAAGTCATAGTCTTGGTTCTTTGCCGTGGACTCTAGCAACGCCAGAAGGCCTACCAAGGAAGACCAACAAGGCAGCATTAGCAGCACAACTACAGAAGAACGAACACCTAGTACAAAGAATTCCAGAGAATGCAGCAACTATAATAGATGCCTTGGGCCTCGTACAGAAGATCAATGTTGCAAGTAGTCAAAACACATTTTGGAAGTGTTGCAAGCACCTTTTTTACTATGGCCTTGAATAAAGGTGGCCCGCAAAGTACTAGAATTGACATTGTGTTTAATACGTACAGAGAAATATCCATCACGAATGTCGAGTGGTATCAGAGGGGAGGTTCAAGGGGTGCAATTAGCAAACATCACTACTACACAGATAATCCGACAGTGGAGGAGGTTTCTCAGTCAAATGAAGAACAAGACCAGCTTGATTCGATTTCTTGCAAATGAGTTCAAGAAAGACAAATACAAGGAAATTCTGCAACGTCAAAGAAAGGTTCTTCTCATTACAAGCGAAGAGAATGCTGGAAGATCACAGGAGAAAGTGTCAAAAGTGGTGCCAGAGCTGGCAAGCTCACAAAACGAAGCTGAAACGCGGCTTTTACTTCATGCTTCACTCGCTGCCCAAGAGGGTCATCGAGCTGTCATTGTCGTCACAGAAGATGTTTTTGTTTTGCTACTTTTATTCTGTAGAGCCATGAACACAACAATTTTGCAGAAGTGTGGCTCCAGTACACGCACCAAGCTGATTGACATAAAGAAAACCACAACCGTGCTTGGTGAAGGCACACGCAGAGGTCTAATTGGTGTGCACGCTTTTACAGGCTGTGATAGCGTAAGTGCATTTGCAGGGAAGGGAAAAGCAAAAGCTATAAAGATTTTTTTTATTTTTTTTATTAGCCTAAGACAATACAACATTTACAGTACTACGCACTACTAATAGTACTTACAAAGTTACGATACTTACAGTGCACGTGTTCGCAATACTTACAATATCTTACAACATTTCGCTTTACTTATAATATTTATAGTGCTTACAACAGTACACATACGTTTAATAGAGAAAAAGAAGCCAAAAAGATAGATAATTATATAATAAATAACTAAATATACTAGATGAATGAAAAAAAAAAAAAAACGTTTAGGGAAGTTAAAACAACTAAAGAGGAGGTCTTTGTAGCAAATATATTTATAGAGAGAGGAAAGTTATATTAGATTCTCACTTTTCATTGTAGTTTTAGGTTCGTTAAAAACTGCAAAAAGCTAGGGTGTGACTCAGTCATTTTGCATGCATATAAATATTTCTTCGTGAAAAGAAGCAACAAATCTAGTTGGCGGCGCAGGTTTCGGTGCACAGCGGGAGAGATTGTATAATTTTGAAATAGGAATTGCTCGTTCGACAAATTATTTGTGTGTTTTCTGATACATTGAACCAGTATATTACTTTTTGATAGAACTTAATGCTAATGGGGCATTCCAAAAAAGCGTGTTCCAATGAATCAGCGTTTTGACACTGTAAGCAGGCATCGTCATTTCTAATTTTAAATCTCTTAAGTTCTTTATAAGTTACTAAGATCCTATGGAATAGTTTAAAGGCAAATTCTCTTAGCTTATTATCAACGGAGATTTTGTAAATGTTTTTAAATAATATACTCCAATGGTGGGATAGATTATGACCCCGCTTAGACCAAGACTTCACAGCTGTAGGTTCTGTTGTAACTTTTTCCTGAAAAAATTTGTAGTAGTCTTTGCAACGCATTCTAGTCAATAGGATTGTTTTATTATCAGAGACATGAAATAAATCACATTCATCAAGAATACTTCTGTCAGGTATAACATTCTACGTTGCATTTTTCTTTAAGTGATTGGGGATGGCTGCAATAAGTTGAAGGCAGTCTGGGTCGAGCGGCGATCGAAGCAGGACATGTGAGTTTGATGCTCGCGTATTTGCGAGGTTTAAGTAACTAAATCATGGTAATAATAGAAATATGGTAAGACCAGGAAGGAGGACAAGACAGTCATTAAGCAGTACATCTAGTAATGAGGGCTCTTCGTCTTCTCACGCCAAGAAACGACCAAACCTAGGTGAAACTCCTGAAGTGGAAGAAATGGCGGCCACCGTGAACAAAGACGAAACTCCTTCGTTAGCCGACGTATGGAAAATACTAAAGGAAATAAAGATGAACACGGAAAAAACTTGTTCAAGAAGTGGAAACTCTAAAAGGTAACTATGAAGATTTAAAAGAAAGTCTGACTTTTACACAGAGCCAAGTAGAGGAAATAATTCAAGACAACAAAGATTTGAAGTCTGAGGTAAAAACCCTTGAGAACCAGGTGTTAAAGTCCAAGTCCGAACGCGAAGAGCTTGTGCAAAGAGTTGGTGAACTAGAAATTAAACATGATGATCTTGAACAATACACCTGTAAATTTAATCTCGAGATTCATGGAATCCCTGAACGAGAAGAAGAAGATAAAGTCGAAAACATCATAAAACTAGGACACCCATCGGGTATTAACATTTCGCGCGACGATGTCGATATCGTACACAGATTAAGGAGGAAAACCAATGGTGCACCTCAACCAATTATAGTACGCTTCAGCAACTACAGGGTTAAAAGCGAACTGTATAAGGCAAGGCTAAATCTAAAGAAGCTAAACTTAAGAGAACTAAATGCACAGAGGATCTTTATTAACGAAAATTTAACACCCTGGAGAGCCAACCTTTTCAGAGAAGCAAGGAAAGTAAAGAAAAAGTATCCGAATGGCAGAGCATGGACTATCGACGGAAAAATTTTCTTAAAGACGGATATCAACGCAAAAGTACAAAGAATCGACTGTTTTGAAAATTTAAACGAACTCTTATTCCAGATTACTGATAAATAGGTCAACAATTTTAAATTTGCATACGATGTGGTGAAATATCTCAAAAAAGCTAACCTCGCTTATTTGCGCTTGGGTTATTACGGTTGATTGTCTCATTTTCCCAGAACAGGTAAGTAACTGTGTGCTATTGTTCTTTTGTCTTAATAGGATAACATTCTGTTTTTGTTTTGTTGAGCTTATTTGCGAGGTACCGTGGCATAGAGCTACCACAATCGGTGGAAGCGAAAATTAGTCAATTTGCAGACGATACAACCCTCATCTGCAGGGATACAGACGCGCTAAAAGAAAACATGAAAGTTTTAAATGATTTTCGTGATATCTCTGGCCTCCGATTAAATAAAAAGAAAACAAAAGCAATGTGGATAGGTTCAAATAAAAACAATAGAACTAAACCTATGGGTTTCCAATCTTATCAAGAACCAATTAAAACTTGGGGGACGCATCTATCATATGATAAAGACAGAATCGATCACTTAAATTTCTTTGTAAAAATTTACAAGATGGATGCTAAGCTAAATATGTGGCAGACACGAGATTTAACTTTATTTGGACGAACAATGTTAGTTAAGGCCTTGGGCATATCGAAGCTAGTGTATGCGGCCTCTATGCTATGCGTCCCAGAAGTGGTTGTTAAAACGGTCCAAGAAAGAATATTTAAGTTCCTGTGGAAAAATAAGGAAGACAAAGTAAAACGACCAGTTGTCATGCAATCCCTCTATTATGGTGGATTAAACTTCCCAAACTTTCGCACAGTGTCTATTTTTTGGCGAAATCTTTTTGAACGGGGCATATGCTCCGTAAGTGACCTGCTCGATGAAAATGGAAAATTTTTATCTCTAGGAAACTTCCAACTTAAATACAATGTACACTTAAATTACTTGCAGTATTTTCAACAAAAGCTATAAAGATACTTAAAGTACTTAAAGTGCCTATGAAGTAAATTTTTTTTGCGTTTTAAAAGTTTACCATGTCTTAATTACGAAATTATAAAAGAAATGCGCTAGAAAAAACAATAAGGTGCTCTTTTAGTCAGACAAAGTAGCCCAAAAGGAGAAAAATAGTGTCTCAGGGACTGGGAACTAGTTTAGCGTTTGATGACGTAGGAAATGCCTCAGAGATTTGTTTACAACACATCTCGTCTTGTTGTTACACAGAATCACCCAATATTTTTATCGCGAAACTTTTCGTTTTCAAGGTTTCCCCCCCAAAAATGTCGGACAATGATGAAGTAATGTCCTTTACCGAAACTTTTTCAACGGAGATCTGAAAGAAGGGTCGATTTTTGGGACCGGCGCTTTTCAACATCTACATAAACGATCTTCCAAGCGTCCCGAAGCTTTGCTCCCTGAGGAGTTATGTCGATGATTCGCAGTTATATTTTTCTTTTCGAGTCCAAGAGACAGGTGGCTAAGGTGAATTTGATCGAAGACCTACAAAGGATTGCCGCCTGGTGCTGTGCGCATAGTCTCTTGATTAACCTGGACAAGACGAAGTTGTTGCTGCTCGGGACTCCTCAGATGCTGGCTCGCGTACCAGAGGGATTTGCTGTTTCCTTACTTGGCAAAGAGATATCACCATCCCTTTCTGCCAAAAGTCTGGGGCTTGTTCTGGATTCACATCTACGTTTCGATGAACACGTCACTGACTTAGTATCCAAATGTACAGGTAGCTTGTGTCAATTAAATCGTGTCAAGCACTTATTTGACAGATCAACACTGATAACAATCATAAATGCTTTGGTGTTTAGTAAGCTGATCTACTGTTCGTCTGTGTGGGCGGGTGTGACCAAGAAAAATATCGAAAGGTTGCAAAAGGTACAGAACTTTGCTGTGCGAATTGTAACTGGCACACATAAATTCGAACATATCACCCCCTATTTAAAAGATCTACGCTGGCTTCCGCTTGCTATGCAGCTGGAGGTCAGGGACACTATTATGACTTACAAAAGCCTCAACGGTCTCACTTTAAGAAATTTCCTCACGACAAGATCGGAGATCTATGAAGGAAATACTAGAAATAAGGACAAACTGCATGTACCTCTCTACAGAACAACTACAGCAGAGCGATCATTTAAATACAGGGGTACTTCTCTGTGGAACAGTCTCCCTAAGGAGATTCGGGATATTAGCTCTTTAGACTCTTTTGAAAAACAAATCATGAATCGCGCTTTTTATAAATTCTTAGAAAATAATTAATGATTGCAATGCAAATCTTATGATGTTGTATTTTAATTTGTTGGTAGTTCTGAGGATGTGTAACATACGTATTATCCTTTATTTAGATATCTTCTTATAGTATTTATATTGTATTTTGTTTCTTTTATATATCTCACTGTAATTGGTTTCTGAAAAACCATTACTGGATGGAATCAATAAAGTTGTATTGTATTGTATTATATTGTATAGAGTCAAGCGATTCATGTAAAATGGAAGTTGTTGCAATCGTTCGAACCGATGCTGATCATACTGGCGTCGAACAGCTCAAGAATAAGACGAGGAAGAAGATCAACATGGCCTTACCGCTACCGTTCTACGCGCTCGATTCGAAGGCGACGTTTCAGTGAATGATTGTTTAGTACTTGGATATATTTTGCCGAAATGAAAAGGCGAAGAATTTCGTAGTTTGCTGGAAATAATTTCCCGCAAACTACGAAATTATTTGTCTCTCCAAACTCGATTTTATTCGATTTGAGAATGCGAGAGAGCACAGATGCTACAAATCGAAACTGCACAGGCCCGTCAAAAACTCACTTTTGATGGAAATAATAACTAAAGTCAGATCTAGCGCGTTAACTCACGAAGCATGATGAATTTTCTGGGATGACCAACAGAATGGTCCTTACGCAACATCTTAATTTGAGGTTGACAGACCCGGCTAAGCGACTCCCGCTGTGTGCCTGTTGTGTTGATAAAAGCCTTTGTAGTTTTGCTTTCCTGTATAAGAGATTCTTCCTTTTTGATCAAAATGTGGTGCGACCGCTCGTGATCGTCAAGGGAAATGCTCAAATATACTGAATGGAGGTTTTCCTACTGATCGTTAGGATTAGTTTTCGATATGCATGACAATGTGTACGCCACAATTCCCGGGTACAATTGTAGCTCTGAGGCATTTGCTTAGGTTTATCGGCTCGAATTAAAGCAAGATTTCTGGAAGCGCTAAATAAATGTTATCCGCCAAGACTGAGGATCCGTGGATTTCTCTACCCGTGATTTCATGCTTATGCTATTTAACTGCAGTAAGATTGCAGGATGTTTGTTTACCACGGATATGAGAGCGTAATATATCCATACACAGCTGATCATCGTTATCTTTCTCTTTCGAGAGCTATGGCTTGAATTTTTCCTGTGAATTCGGGCAAACCGAATTTACTTCTGCCGTAAATGTTCGTCTCTCGGGAAGTAATGTACACTTATTCCCGGCATGACAGTTTTTTTTTGCGCAGTTTGTCATATTGGAGTTACCAGCCGCATAATCAGTCGCCGAGATCGAAGAAATTCCCCTCGCCACGATGACACTCGTGTGTTCCAAAGTATTTTCTACGTCACAACTTTGTAATACGATCGTTTTGGCCGCGCGCAACATGGGGACACTTTCCGGCGCTTAATTCGGACCTTTCAGGAATCATAATTGCGGATTGAGAAGATTTTGTTCAGTAAAACCCACATATTCAGACCGAGAAAATCATAAACTAACAAACCGTGACAAAAAAAAAAAAAAACTTCATAGGCACTTTAAGGATGATGCAGGAGTCAAAGAAACTTTCCCTAGATTGGGCGAAGAATGGCAACTTCCACCTGACCTCTTCACCCGAATAGAGAAATTCACCTGCGATCTCTATTCATCTCGAGCTATTGAAGTGAATGCTGCGCGCTACAATCTCCTCAGCTCCAAGAACGGTGAGATGGAATCCTCTCAACTACCACCGTGTAAAGATTCCCTTCAGAAACACAGCTTACATGCAAACTATCAAGCGGGTATCTGGAAACGATGTCTTCAACAACATCCTACAATTCCAAGTCCTGCCGGCATGGGATGGGAACTGCAGCAAATGGAAGAGCGAGAAGAACTTCCGTTTGACTGGATGGATAAAAAACCTGCTCCTGATGCAGTCCTAGAGCTACTTGCATGTCGTTGTACAAGGTCCTGCAAGCTTTCCAGTGGTGTTTGCTTGGCTAATGGTCTGAAATTTACAGACATTTGCACTCTGAAAGAATGCCAAAACCAAGTTGAAGGTGATGAAGAAATTGATCTTTATAATTCAGATGATGACACAGATGACTCAGATGATACTGATGATGAAGATTAGGTACAAATGTTTGTTTTTGAAGCCATCTAAATAGATGGTAAGAGAGAACGAAAGGAAAAAAGCTAAGAACGAAATAGAGAAAAAAAAAAAGAAAGAAAGAAATGTCATTGTAAGTCACTTGTTCATATGTTGATTTAGCCTTTCTGTCACACAATTTCGCTATAGAGAGACTGGAAACTAGCAGAAAAGTTAAATATAATGGAGTAAAAATGTAAATATGACCAATTTTGATAATACTTCGCGTAAAGCAAGCCATTTGAGATGATAACAGTAGTGTTTTGATTTAGAAGAAACGTTTACTGCAGATAAAGTTAGAATTAACAATGAAAGCAATACTAAGATTTGACTTCTTGAACTTTGATCCAGTTATCAGTCACGTGACTAAATACAGATCAAAAATAAGTCAATTAACAATTGTTTTAGTGTTGTAGAATTAAGTAAGTTGTTCAAACCAGAGCTTTTTGACCATTATCAATAACATGTCTCAACTCGATGATAAATTGAATAGTGTCATGATTTTGAATCGAAAAATCAAGCCTCGTGGGGGGGGGGGGGGGGGGGGAGGAAACGCTTCGTACACTATATAGCTGTACCGGATACATTGCTATCACGCAAAAATATAAACTAGGGATATCAAGGAACATTTTGATGTATATTTATTATTAGCCTTTGTCCCCCTGAGTGGTACCAAATGGCCAATTTTGGCTCCCTGGCTCATGCACTACCAGATGATGAATGCAATGAAGCCTTTGTCGTCTCTACAATCGAAAGACTGTGTTAGTGCAATTGGGTTATGGATGACTCTGGACAAACTCAATTTGAATGAAAAGAATACTGAAGTAGTGCTGATTGGAGTAAAACAACAACTCACCAAGATACGCAAGAATCATACAAAAGATAAGTTTGTAATGTTGAAGGATCCCCCATAACATGCGTCTGAAATCAGAGGGTCTGGCTCGACTTAAATCTACTTTGTGGAGTAGCAAAATATTCGATTCAGAAGTTACAATGCGTTCAGAATGCATGTTTTCGGCTTATACACAATGCACCGAGAAACTGCCGCATAACGCCCCTACTACAGGAACTGCATTGGCTACCTGTTCATAAACTTATTACGTTCTGTTGTTGTGTTTTAAAGCTATCCATGGAAAAGCACCTCGTCGGTATAGCCTGTGTTGCAGTGGCAATGGTCTCCTGCTCAGCCACCCGGCTATATCTATGGAAAATTCATTAGGCGAGCGAGGATTGTCACTGGCGGCTCCAAAGCTGGGGGAAAGCTTTAGCCTGGGGTTTGTTTGCAATCCTTATTAGGGAGTTGTGCCACTGTGATTGCTCTAAAAAGTTGTCTTTCGATGTTATGTGAGATTCAAAATTTAGTTTCTCCAGATTTCCAGCACTTCTTTGAAAAAGCCGTCCAAAGCTTCAAACTTTGAAATTTCACTAATATTAAGACTGTGGGAAAAGAAACTTTGGAAGCCATAGTTTTGGACAACTATATCTAAAAAAATTTCCACTTTCCATTATTGTGATTATCTAAGTATTTCTTCACCCATGTGGTCTTTGGAGATTTTTTGAAGGAGTTTGAATTATCAGTGTAGCAGGTCAATGCAACAGAACAATTTACCTATAAACTGGAACATACATGTTTATAATTTACTTTATATACCATTACAACGCCTAAAATGTGCACGAATTGTACGAAGTTTTCAAATAGGGTCAACGATACGAAATAAATTTTAACAGTACCACTACAAAATAGTTAACTGGAACAGATCTTTACTAACAAGTTCCCTACGATATTAAACACAAGTCCATAAAAATGTCTAAAGTGCAAGTTGGTATACACAACTGAACGGATCATGACATTGTGCTTAAGAACCGTACACCCCTGGGAGTTCTTGAAGCTCTAAAATCAGTTACAGCAGCAGATGTAAGGCGAAGTGAGAATAGAGTGGCCATGAATCTCTAGAGGAAAATCAACATCAGGGAGCTTTAAAGAAAATTGTACCCAGCCAGCAGAACAAAGTCAGTGAAAACCCTCTCCCAGCAGTTGATCTTAGCGGCTTGGACCACGACAAGCGTATTGTGGCTGAGACAGGAGTTTGAGTCATCCTCATCCTCCGAAGATGGTATCGGTTGCATACCTGGCCTAGAGATAGAAATCAAACTCAGCGATCACCGCCCAGTCCAAACGAAGTACATATCAGTTCCTAGACTGCTGTACCCGGAGGTGAAACAGTAAATTGAGGACCTGTTGAACCAGAATTTCATTGCTGAATCCAAATCACCATATTCGTTCGTTCGTTCATTCGTTCGTTCATTCATTCGCTAGTTGTCGCTAAGGCTGTACATGGATTATAGAGAACTAAATCGTAGGACGGTTGCTGATAGACATCGTATCCAAAGAGTCCAAGGAACCCTGGACAGTCTGGGTGGGAACACCTGGTTCAGCGTACTTGATCAGGGTAAAGCATATCACCAGGAACGTGTAAGTGAGGGAAGTACGGCAGCCACAGCATTCAGCACACCATGGGGGCTCTATGAGTAGGTTAAGATACCATTTGGATTAATGAATGCGCCTGGAAATTTCCAGCGGTTTATGGAGCAGTGTCTTGGTGAACTGAGAGATAAGGTGGCCATCGCATACCTTGACGACATAATCGTGTTTAGCAGGACTTTTGAAGAGCACATTGAGTAACTGAGAGCAGTGCTAAGGAAGCTGGGTCAGCTTAAGGCCTCGAAAAGAAAATGTAGTCTGTTCAAGCGTGAGGTCTGTTTCCTAGGGAGGATTGTGTCTGGTGATGGTTATCGGATGGATCCAGGATGTGTTAAGGCCATCGAGATGCTAAAGGAAGCAAGGCCAAAAACTGTTGGTGAAGTCAGGCAGCTTGCTGGAATACTCAGTTACTACCACCGATACATCAGGAACTTTCCAAAGGTTGCAAGACTAATATATGACCTGCTAACAACCACAGGAAAGAATGGGCAGCCATCCTCAAAGACACCAGTTTGGGGAAGTAAACAGCAAGAAGCAATGGTGGAGTTAGTGGACCACCATAGTAAGTCCACCTTTCATGGCTTACCCAGATTTCTCGAAAGAATTTACGCTTCATACTGACGCAAGTAAAGAGGGCCTAGGAGCGGTGTTGTACCAGAAACAGAATGGCGTCATGGGAGCAATTGACTATACTTAACGGGCATTGTCAGCAGCTGAAAGGAACTGCCACCTCCATGCAGGCAAGCTGAGTTTCTGGTCCTGAAGTGGGTAATAACTGACCAGTTCCACGATTACTTGTACTACGTTCACAAGTTTGCTGTTTTCACAGACAATTATTCTTTGACCTACATGGTCACATCAGTGAAACTTAATGCAACGGGTCTACGATGGGTGAATGAATTTGCTGACTTCCACTTCGAAATCAGAAATCGACCAGGCAAAGCGAAGGCACATGCTGATACCCTGTCGTGCGTGCCACTCAGTTTCAAGGAATGGAAGGTTGCTCAGAAGTAGTCACTCGGGACGTTTTGAATGCTGTTACATCATCAATTCATGAAACAAACTCTGGTCAAACTGCCTGGTTGTCCTCTCCCCAGCAGCGGTGCCTGATCTGTTATAAGACATAGCGACTTTGCCCGCTTATGAACTATAGCTTCCTAACAGGAAGACCCAAGAATTGCCCATGTTTTACATTTTACGCAAATCAGGAGGCGTCCCACTTACCAGGAAAGACAGAAGAAACCGGCTGGAATTCTCTATCACAGGTCTGAGTCTAGAAATCAAATAGCGTTGTCCAGGAAGTACCACAAAAGAGTCTATGAGGAACTACATGACAATATGGGACATTTGGGACCAGATAGAGTAATCGAACTAGCTAGACAGGGTTTCCATTGGCCTTTAAGGAGGGCAGACATCACCAATTATTTCACAAAACTGTGGCGGTGCCTGAAACAGCGAAAGCCTACAACCCACATTAATGCACCACTTCAGCCCATCAGCTGGTATCCATTAATTTTGTCCATCTGGATATAAATATATACTGGTGATCATGGACCACTTCACGAGATTTGCTCAAGCGAGATTTGTTCAAGCGTATGCCACGCTGACAAATCAGCCACGACTGTTGCTGATAGGCTTTATAATGACTTTATTGTGTGATTTGGGTTCCTGGAGACCATTCATCACGATCAAGGAGAGGAATTCGAAAAACGTCACGGTATCAAACATTTGCAAACAACATCCTATCACCCGCAGGGAAATGGGCAGGTTGAGAGATTCAACCAGACACTCCCGTCGATGCTGCAAGCACTACCTGGGAAACTGAGCAGCTCTACAGTTGCTTTGTCTACCTTCCCGCACTAGTCCAACCGATGCCCTATGTGCCCTGGTGTTATTTATGGCTCATTTGGAGTCAAGTTGGAGACCACTTATTAATGTTTCTTAAATCACGTTACATTATGACTATTTTGGCCCATGTTCAAGGAGGGTATTCAAGAGGTGTAATCTTGTTTTAGAGAAGGGATTATTTTTTACGGAAAGTTCTCTCTAGAATATGAGATGATAGATATCGTGATTTGTTATGGTTAGTAATGCTGTAGCAGGAGATTGAGACTCGAGTGCAATAAAAGCTTTTGTTCTGGTCTGATCAACCAGAATTATAATTTAAATACGTTCACTCTAGGATGACCAATAAGAACACAAAGAACTCGTGTATATCAATCAAAGTGACATTTGATTCACTAAGTTGACAACCTTCTTTTTACTACGCAGGTGTCCTCATGAAATGAGATTTCCTTTTAGAAGATAAGTCTTGCTGCTGACATCGAAAAGCCGTTTTAGGTGGTTTAGACTGCACCAAGCTACAGTCATGCACTCTAATTTACCTGACTGGATGATATACCGGGGAAAATCTGAACGAAGTCATCTGTCTATTTTTTGTTTCTTTTTAGTTTTCAGTGTCACGCCAAGCCCAATCCTTCCTGAAGCAAGGATAGCGCAGCATCTCCAAAAACAAGCTGAAGAAAGCCAGCAACACTATTCAACAGTTAAAAGGATATTCGACATGTTCCTCAGATCAAAGAAGATTTTGGAAGAAGGCAGGTTCACACTGTGAAACTGCCAGCCGAATTGAACTGAACTCCGGCGCCTGATCCACTTGTAGCATATCACTCACAAACTTCACCCAGTGATTCGCGAGAAGATGAAGAGCATACAAAAACCAGTGGTGGAAGTGAAAATTTGTTAGACATGTATTGATCTGCGAACAAAGGGTTCTTGGAGTAGGCAGGACCTTCGTAGAAGATTACCTCAATTAATTAGCACAATTGGCGAGTGAAATGCCGCCCACAAAAATGCAAAAGGAAAGCATGCTAAATATTTCACCATCTAGGAATCACCTTCCTACTTTTCTCGTATTGATAAACGGGGCAAGGTTACCAGTTAATCAGTAAATTGGTAATTTATATGAACTGCCTCACAATAAAGATGCATGTCACGCCAGCATTCAGATACCTGTATCTTGACAGCTGCCATTTCTGTGCCTTTTGGACCCAGATATCTCCTACCAGGCGTTTTGATAATCTTTTCCACATCATCAGCGTTCATAATGCTGGTCAGGAAATGCTATGGAGACAAAAACACACTATCGTCTTTAAAAAACCAGTGAATTTAATATAGATTTTCTTTCTACTTGCTCTGTCATTCCCAAAAATTTAGCTCATACCAATTAAAGTGCCCCTAATCCCCCAATTTTCTTTTCCCCAGAAAAATCCTCATAGTTTGGTGAGTATCTCTGTGAATTTTTTTTATTTGATTAAAGTTTTGCTTTTTTATGCCCCGTTGAGATGCGGAAAATTGCCTAAAATTGCTGCGATTTTGGTTCACCACCAAGTTTTAAGGAGCATGGGTCTAGTGGCAGCTGTAACGTCACTTGCAGGAAACGACAACACTTCGCACACTTCGCTTGTTTCTTTAAAAGTTAGATAAATAGTGGTCAGACATTTGCTGGGCAGATGCGTTGCAAGAGGTTGCAGTAACGTTAGAAACTCGCAGGAAGGAATAGCGCGCCATATGACACCTTCCCTAGGTGATAAGCGAAGAAGATGAAGAAACAAAGAAAGAGATGGGTTGACTTTGACTTTGTTAGACAGAAGCGTGTTAAATAAGATTCATCCAACAGTTCAGTAGATGTTCGAAATATTTTTTACCCGGTGATTTTGTATCTGATTACGCATTCACAAAGGATCAAGAATCTAGAATACAGGGCCACATTTCGAGGGGCATAACTCAGTGAGGCGGCTCGCTAGTGGCGGTCGGAGTGTAAAGAACGAGTAAGGTTTATAATCTAGTGGCTCAATGGCTCAGCGGCTTGACAAGTTACAGCGAGAGAGCTTCGGAATTACCACTTTCCCAACAGTTCATCCTTTCTGCGATAGCAGGAGACAAACGACTCTTGAGTGATTGACAACCTTCCAGTTCACAACAGCACTAACAAGATCATTCGCACATGCTTTGTAACGAAGCAACGTTACAATTTCCACACTTGTACTTAAAGAACAGTAACCTTTTAAGAAATACAAACGCATTAGCGTAAGAAGAAAGCATGCCAGCACATGTTATCAAAATGTGTGACCAAGGCGTGTGCAAAAATAATGCAAACGCTCGTGAATCTTGTCATTCCTTGAGTAATAAGTTGTTTGTTGAAGGTCTTCCTTGGCCTTCATTTTCTCCTTGGTATCTGGCTGTCCATTTTACATCCACCAGTGGATTGTCAGCATAAGCAGCAGCTTCATCATTGCTAGAATTACTCGAGGTTTGGGGTGATCTCTGTGGTGATGAGCGGGATAAGTCTGGTTACGGTTCCATTTCGTGTCCAGCGATGAAATTAATTTCTGAGTTGTATGAGTCAAAGCTGTCTCCAAATCCGAATCTGGAAGACATTGTAAATTTCAGTAGAATTCTGATGGTTATGGAGTCCAAATTGAACGAAATTTTGCTACAGAACGCCTTTGACAGATCGAAAATAAAGAGAACTGACTAAAAACGCTTGAGCGTTGTTCTTGATTTGAGGTCACAACTCCACTCTTCCCAGATACCCTGTATGCAGTCTGAACGCAACGTCAACGGGGCACAAAAAAGCGAAGATTTAACTAAATCAAAAAACTTTTTTCGCAGAGATATTCACCAAAATATGAAGATTTTTTGGTGAAAAATTTGGAGGTTAGGTGCACTTTAAGGCACTCCCCCTGTTACATTAAACGCTACCTTTGGATAGAGAACTGACTTTTGTGCGGCAATGTGAACACAAGCTGGACTTAGGACAGTTAGATAGACGTGCTTTTCTAGTTAGCTCACCTCCATAGTTGGTTGTTCTTCTAGTTCAAACACTAATGCTAGATCAGCCAATCTGCAAGGAAAACCAGTTAAAATCAACCGGAGTACAACTCTTAAAACGGTAAGTTCCGACTTCAAATGTTCTTTACCTGTCACCATCTATGAATGCAACTGGAACACAGTAATTGGTGAGAAGCTCCTCCAGCTTAAGAATTAACGTCAATATACTGAAAAAAAAGAATCATGTGAACCCACAGCACTATTTCTAATTCTATCTTTTAACCACTCCTACACACTAGTGAGTCACACGAGTAACACGAGTGATCAGTTGTGCATGTAATTCCAGAGCGTTAGGTCACAGTTCTTTTTTTTAGTGATGGGAGGCGAAAGCAATCTTCTCTCTGTGGACGCTGAAAATTAGCTCCTCAGGGACGACCATACCTCCAAAAAGACGATTGCAACAATACCCTATCAGCCAGATGTTTACTATGCATCCCAGTAGACTGCGGCAACCCTGAGTTTTGTTTGGCTATCTGCTGCAGTTCAGATTTGATCACGGGATCACTATTTTTGCCATCCGTGAGTGCTACAGAGTGTACCTCGTGATCACGTTTTAGTGTACCACGCGATCAGCTCTTGAAAAGAGCACCGGCGGAGAAAATGAATGATAGTCTTCCAAGGGCAGAAGCTCGCGCGCCAAATTGCTCTCACGACAAGGGCTAAAAATACCTACTTTGACATGCTGCCAGTGAAAAATTATTTAAATTAAAACGTTCCCGTTTGTAGAAAACTTTACAGCCACAGATCAAAAAATGTAGATACTTTATTAATTCTGAAAACCTTTTAATGGAAGCATGAATGAAACCTTTTTACTAGTTGTTCTGCCATCAAAATACACCAGTGCCTCGAAAATGAAAATTAAGCTAGATGTCCGCAAAACACTTCTGTTTAATGATTCCAACGAGAGAGGTTTTACTTCTCATTTTAATTATCTGACATATGTTACAAATAAAACGAGAGATTCTAGAGGTAAACAAACAAAACAGTGTTTGAGTTCTCCCTGCGACAAACAATAACAAAAAACACTATTGAAGACTCTTGGATGCTAAACTGCTCGGCGGAGGCGCATGGTAATCGAGGGAGCTATCGCAAGGTCAGTTGATAATTTCTCAGAGGGACATCTACTCGCACTCGGTCTTGCTTCAGCTACACTCCCAACAGATTTTCGAATCTTTGCATGTTTGGATGGCAAGCTTGAAGGACGAAGCACCCTTCCTGTTGTGTTATGATATTTCCCAATTATCCTGTGCAATTGCGCGGAATATCGCTTGATACTTAACCAACGAGACCGTTGACGCTTTTTGCACAACTTGGACACCTGACTTACTTTACGCTTTCCCACCCTTTTGTTTAATAACAAGGGGTGCCCAGAAGTTTCAAAAGAAAAGCACCTCTGGCCTCCTTGTTGCCCAAATGGTCAACTCCACTCACAAACTCTTGAAGAACTCGCGGCCAGGGAAGCACACGTCTAAGTTAGTTTTCGCAGCCTATTCACCACACAATCTTTTATCCCTTGTTGTATGCGTGTTCGAACACGTTAAGAGGACAAGGGAGCTTAGAACTGCAAGTGACCAACTGCTTAAGGGCTTCCAAAAGCCTCACCAACCAGTATCAGGTGACACCATTTCCCGCTGGTTGAAAACTCTTGAAAAGTCAGGGATAGACACCTCTGTCTTTAAAGGACACAACACCAGGTACCAGAGCAGCTGCTACATCAGCGGCTGTAAAGTGCAAGGTTCCTTTAACTAAAATCATGGATAATGCAGGCTGGTAAAACCACAACCTTTGGGAAATTCTACAAAAAAAACCATTGTTTCAGCTAGCAAAAGTTAGGCCAACTATCGTTGGAGAACCTCTAGACGTTGGCCTCGCAATGTGACTCTGGGCGTAAGACTCTGTTAATCAGTTAATATCAGTTAATACACTGTAAATCAGTGCCCAGTATACAGTTATGAGACAATGGAATTTGACAGAGTTTCAACCCAAATATTGCTTGGTGCGAAGTCTCTACACCAAAGACACTTCACCGCTGTCTCTTGAAGCAAATTGTAACTTGTTTGAGACTAAAACTGTTGCATTGATTTTATTTCTGCTCGTGCTTGACTCACTAGTGAGTAGAAATGGTGTCAAATATATTTGAAAAGTTAAACGAGACTTACGTTAAGCTGAAGTTTGACTGTAATTGTATGAGATACCAGTCACGAACTAGCGAATCACGTGCCCACCCTCTTTACATTGTGACTTTTTAGTTCATTATATATATATTCCGGCCCATTATTGTTCCCTTTGTAACCACTCACCTTTAAAGACTGATCACTTGGGCTACTCGCACATATGTCACGAGACTCTCCTTTAACTTTTCAATTTTTCAATTATTTACAAAGACACAAAAACAGCACGTAGTTATAGACCACATGCCTGTCGCACTAATTTTTAGCAGTTTACAATTCTTTGTCTAGGTCCTAAAAATTGTAACTCTCTTCCAACACATACCACTGATTCACCAAGCTTTCCGAATGTACTAGTTTTTATTGAAAGAATTCTAAATTGTTCATGCTACATATACGCAGCACTATTTTGTATTTCTGTTTTCGAGGTCCGCTTACTGACTCTGCCGTTCTTGGGGTTTGAGTAATTTTCAATTTAGAATGCTTTTAAAAAAATGTGCCTTATCAACAACAATTCTGTGAGTTGAAAATATATTTTGCAATTTACTGTCGCTAAGATCAAACAAATTCTGTACATTATGCTTGAAGAATAAAGTACCGTTGGAACCAAAAGTCAGGTCGTCACGGCTAGTTCTGTCTAGTTTGTGAATAGACCCTGGTACCTGGTGACTGCTCTTTCCTGTGAAAGAGTTGCCCGTTTGAGCTTTAATTTGTGCTTTCGACAGTTCCCCCCAGGTCTGAGTATCTGTAAAGCCCGAAGTTGCTCAAAGAGGAAAAACCTTCCCTCACAGTACGTACAGTAATTGAACACGTGGTCGATGCTTGTAAAAGGCAAATTTGCTGTGGAAGTTTGCTATATTCCTCGCTGCCTGCTTGTAGCTTCAAGGGGTAGACACGAGAGAACGTGAAAATATCATGTTCAGCAAACAATTACAGACCACTCACCTTCCCCATGAGAGACAGTAGTGCTGTTTGAAATCTAAGTAGTCCTGCAAAGGTAGCAAAATGAAGTTCACGCAAAAAGAGTAAATTACAAACACCAGCCAATTGCAAGGAACATGGTGAAATCGGACAAAATACATTTACCTGAGAAGTAACTCTAGTCTTTCCATTCTGAACAACAAACTTGTGAATGCTTTTGAAATCATTTGCTGGTGTAGACGCTGGAACAGGAATCTGAAATACACATCATAACTAACAAGCTTGATGATATTGATATGTATTACATGTATACTGGTTTAAGGTGTCCATTATTTCCCAGCACTTACACTTTTTGACAGATCGATACTGCCACTCTTTATCAGTTGATACAAAAATAATGATACCAAAAAATGGATTAATATTGGTGAACAAGTTATGGTCATTTTGTCCACATCATGGATTACCATAGCAACAGTACAACCTGTTAAAAACAGCCCTAATTTTACGTTTAAGAGGTTAACTTAAAACACGCTCAGTGACACCCATTTTTTATGTAACTGTAATCAGCATGTTTAGATATAACTTTCTGCAAAGTTCAAAAAAATTCTACCACAGCTAGTCGCTCCAAACTCCTCCAAATGCTTAGGCATGTTTGAGATATGATTAAGAAGTAATAAAGTGGTAAAGAATGGTTCTGTTAATCAGTCAAAGGATAAGTGCGGAAACTAGTGCCAGCCGCCTTCATTAGATTAATAGCATGACCTGGATGAAGAAATTATCTACAAGGAACATTTCTTACTGCGTTTGGTCCTTCTATGGCTTTAACAGGAAGAGGTTTCATCCTAGAGTTCTGAGTCCAGCCCTGAAGGTCAAACGAACTGTCACTATGCATTCAATCAAAATTATGTACCTATCAACATTAAGCTGAAGGGGAGCGGAAGCATACATGTAGGTGAGAAATTTGACAACTAGTGGACTTTTTAACAGACTTTTAACCAACTTCAGTGAACGTTACACCATTCACATCGTCTTTGTGTTTTTCAGCAAAAAAGGGAGATGTTGAAATGTTTTCAGTCAAATATTTACAGTAGATAAAGGTGACACATAAAATATGTAGTTTTTGTTGGAAACTACTTTTATAGTACTTTTTACTTTTGTACGACAAAGGTGGACCTTTTTTCCTTCTGTGAAGTAGCAAACACTATAACAATTATTATACTAACTGTAAAACACTGTAGTACTGTTCTTTTGTTTATTAGTAAATAATTTAGTGAAAAAAGTGGCAAACACTCCTTGTTGCAGACCGTCGGTCCGCATAGCCGTGTTTACCTATAAACTTTGATGAAACTGCTTTACGACCTCTGAGTTCAAGGAATCAGACAAAAGTACTCACTTTCTCAGGAAATAAAATACATGTATGTTTCTTCAAAATGAATGGAAAATCCACGGAGTTATCTCAAGATGACCGGCAGTTCAAATATTTGTCTAGACAAGTAATTTTTCTGACCGCACATTGTTCATATTTCATATTCAAGGTCATGCTCGACCCTTTCTCAAGTCATGTAAGTATTTATTAAAGAGCATACACGAACTGTGGCGAATGATTCCGACATCACACTAAATTTTTTCTTACCAATTTATTCAATACCCCTGGAACCAGTGCTTTCATTGTTGCCAAGCACGACCAGAAGCACGAATATGTGACTTCTGTCGACTTGAGCCATGAGGCCCAACTAAGAGGGTGTTCAAAATCAAATATCCCACATTCCCTTCACTGCAATATCAGTGTATCCTAAATATCCCGTATCGAATTAACCCCTCCCCTCTGCCATCTTGAATTCCTGCACAAAAACCGCTAGACATTAGAGAAATTTACAATCACGTTTACGGCAAAGGCGTCAAACGTGAGATTCGCATTCATGTTTTCTTGAAAAAAATTTAACGTAATCCTAAAACTCTCTATCATGACGTAAGGCGCACATTTGGCCCATCAAAACGTTCACACTACGGGTGAACCAATCGTTCATCACCCGTTCCATTTTTTGGGGGATTTTGGTCACCTCACAGAGGTTCCAGCACTGATGAAAATTTAGGGCTTGGCACCAACTGAAATTTGGTGCAGGCAGGTTGTTTACACTATATATCTGAACCTTTTTGGGGGCACTTGTTTCAATTTTACCCAAGTAGTGCAAACATTTTCTGTAAAGAGTAAACCGCCCTTGGTCGGATTGAGACATTTAAAGGGGGACTAACAGAGAGTTTGCAAAGTTACATTAAGTTGTATACCCTAATTGCAGTAATCTGCTGTTGGTCTGATGATTGCATTCTTCTTTTTTGTTCTGCACGTGATGTCTGCCGGGCAGCCTGAACTCCTGATGGATCCATCTGTCAAGTAGAAATGCAACAAAAACATTTAGGCATGTAGCTACTAACTCCAATATTTGGCCATTCACACTTTTAATCAATTGTTGTAACAAAGGTAAAGAAATAGCAGCCTATAGGCAGGCTCCTTAGAGAGCACAAGAAAAGCCAGCTAGTAAAGTGAGATGTACAACTAGTCCCGTGCAGAAATGGAGGAGAAGGGCTCTCACTGGCAATTTTTCTTGCACCCTTTTCCCTACTTAGGAGGCTAAAGGCCCTTTTCAACATGCATTCAACACAGTTGTTGAAACAAATGTAAGGGCTGTTTGAACAGGTCATTCAACATTGTTGAAAGCCCAAAAACATGTTGAAAGTGTCCAAAATCCAGAGCCATCTGACAGTTCTGAATACAAAATGAAGAAAGCGAGGCCGAGAATTGATATCATAAGAATCTCACAGATCTTTATTACAAGGATACTCATACAGGGCAATACACTTCCTTTTCCATTTTCACCATGTGGCGTCTTAAAACTGCCTGGATTAACGCATTATATTCTAGAGCTTACAAAATTGCCAGCAATTCTAAACTATTTTAGAAACAAGTTAAAAGAATTGATGACTTTATGTCTTGGAACGATTTTCCTAAGAGAGTTCCCCGATCTATTCTCAACCGTCTTAAAAAAGACATCAACAGTCCTAAACTATCAAAAAAAAGTTAAAAAGGTAAGTTTGTAATACGTTATGATACTACCAAACTTTCGCAATTCTGTTCCAACAAGGCCCCAGTTCCTACATTGCAAAGACCTAACGTAGTCTCTTGTCCTGGTTGTTCTCAACAATATATTGGCAAAACAGATTGCTCCTTAGCTTTCAGGCTCCGTGAGCATGCCTCTAGGCCAGAACAACCTATGTGACACCATCTTGGTTATTGTAATGCATTCAATGTAGTGGTTAGCTTACATGGACTACCTGATTATTTAAATGACCATCCATTGTCCTACGTTAGTTTCAAAGACCATATTTTTAAAGTAGTTCACAACAACTTTGAGATAATTGCTCCCAATTACAATAGGTCACAATTAGCGGTTCTTGAAGCTTTCGACATCAAGAATTTCAAGCCGACTGTTAACGAAGGACTAAAAGCCTCTAGAGAATTCGATCGTTCCCTCTGATTATATTACCAAGTATTCTTGTTATGTTACGTAATATTAACACGCCTATGATATTTAAGTCGCCTCTTGTAAACTGATATTTTCACATGATTATGACTCTGTAATGGAGCCGAAATATCGTAAATTTCCAACTATCAGGGTTGTAATAAACCAAAACGTGGAACTATTCTCGGCCTTGCTTTCTTCATTTTGTTGAAAGTGTGTTGAATCAAACTTAAATTGGTCTAAACTTTCATTCAACAACGATTAAACATTTCCTTTGTTCTTGAAAATGTTGAATGGCGTTTGAACAAACTGTTTGAACATTCCACTCATCCAACATCCGTTCAACTTTTGTTGAACGAATGTTGGGCAAATGTTGAAACTAATTAAACGGGCCTTTAAGAAATAGAAAATATTTCCAACAATGGAAACATTTTACCTGGAAACACGAACTGATCTCCATGAGTGTACAGGTAACTGGATCAGAACATTTCTAATGCATTTAGAAAGTACAGTAGGACCCCGGCCCGCTAACCTGAACTCCCAGAGTATACAATTGCATTTTATTTATCTCAAATGCATTTATTTATATTTATTATTGCAATATAGTTTAGCCATCAACATTCAAAACCAACTTCTGCTGTCTCGTTACTCTACAAAAGCGCAGTATTAGAATCATTGATAAATCAAATTCTGATGCCCATACAGATTCCATTTTTTTAAGAACTTGGTATGTTAACATTCAATGACATCCACTTCCCACAACTTGGTCAATTCATATATTGTTACAAAACCTCATCCTTCCTACCAAGGTCCTATGCCAATACCCTTCCAATCAACAGATTTTATATAAGGTATATTATTAAAAACTGCAACAGCACTCGACTTTCAGGTTTTTCAGTTTGGGAAGATCTTCTAGCCAATTGCGCCAGCAACCAGATCCTCTTCCGATATGGGGCTGTCCCATCTCTTTTGACACAAATCTTGCAGTAGAGACTTCGCTACAGGGATAAATGCTACTGCAAACCCTAATGGGTCATAGACAAAGCTGACTATAGATAAAAGGCCTCGTCTCGTGGAAGATCTGTCCTTCATGACGATCTTGGGGCTAAAGGTATCAGACACCACATTCCATCTCACTCCTTGGACTCGTTCGATGGGCAGCTGATCGAGAAGATCTTTCACGAAGTTTGCCCTTTCTGATGTAGGAACAGAGCTGATAACATCTCGCGAGTTAGGGATCAATTTTGTCAAAAGGAATCCTCCCTCGGAGAGTATTTGGCGAAGCTCACCAACAAGTTCAATGGCTCTGTTGTCTGTCGACACTGACTTGAGGCAATCATCGACATAAAAATTGAATTTGATGCTGTCGACTGCCTCCTTGATAAAGTGTTGCTGATTGTCATCTGCTTTTCAACGAAGAGCAAAGTTGGTGCAGCTTGGGGATGATGTGTGCCAAAGGATGCACCATCATCTGGTGTTGTTCTCGTTCCCTGTTTATGTCATTGTCAGACCATCAGAGAAACCGCAGCACATCACAGTCATTGTAATTAATGCACACCTTGTGAAACATTTGACTCTATATCGGCCATTGGTGCTACATGTTCCACTCGGAAGCAAGTTAACACACAACCGGATTGTTTGTTTAATCAGGCCCTTGGAGAAGTTGATCATTGAGTGACGTCCCCTGCTATTTTGCTGCACAGTCAAACACAACAGGGACCTTCTCTGGCTTGTTGGGGTTGAGAACTGGATGAGGAGGCAGATACCACATCAGACCGATGGGCTGGTTTAGCTGGTTTTGTGAAACCTTCTGGACGTGACCGTTTATCACCAGGTCATCCACGAATGAGGAATACTTTGAGAACAGCTCTTGGTTTTTCTGTGATCTTCAGTATATCACCAAGGGTCGGTTGTTCGGCAGACTAGGCAGGCAGTTCTTCCTTGGCAAAGCTAGTTGGTAGTGACCTTTTTCCAGGACAACAGACTGTTCCATGATGCTTATTGCATGCAAGTCTTCCTTTGAGATCGTAAACTCTGTTGCTACATTCCTGGTTGAGTTCGTAGTTACTCCTGATGGGGTTTATGGTCGAGAAGTGCCTCCTTTTCCTTCTAAGGGGCCATTGATTGTCCAGCCAAGGATGGTTTGCACCTCCTTCTTAAACTCACAACAACGAGTCAGCCAGTGGTTACCCTTACACAGGTGGCACTTAGACGTAGTTTTCCCTGAATCGACTTCGTTGGACGAAGGTTTCTTGCAGTCGCTTACACCATTTTTGTGTGCTTTTCGCCTAAGGTTCTTTGGTCTTCAAGTCGCTGTTGATGTTTCTGAAAACTGGATTCAATACCCCGGCCTTAACTTCGATAAACCTTGCAATGCCTTTGAAGGTGATTTATCTCTGTTTGCTGCTAGTTTTGTCAACAGCAACGTCTCGCCATCTTTGTTGGAGTGGATAGGGAAACCATTCTACCAACTTTTGAAGACTTTCTGCATTCTCAATCTTGATGAGACAGCCAATCTCTTTCTTGTAAAACTCATTTGAAGTCCGTGGTTTGTTTAATTATTTTCGACTGAAATTTACTTTGTCTTGGAAATCGAAGAAATCAAAGTGCAAAATGGATTTTGTTTGCTTTGAATACCTCCATGTCCTCTTTTTCGGTAGTTGATTATTATTCAGTGCCATTTCATCCTATCGTGAGCTCCAACAAGGCTCAGTCAGATGCCGTACTACACATGAGCTGAATCTGTCAAAAGATTTTTATTTCAAGAGATTTTTATTTGTTTTGTCACACCCAAATATCAGATTGAATCGAATTCAATGAATTGCGTTCATGTGAAGTAAGGGGTCTGAATCAATTCATAACAGCCGAAATAATTAGGATCGGCTCAGCCAAAACTAATGGTTGTGGACTAGCCTTGATTCAGACGCCTTACTTCATATAAGCCCAATCAAATGTATAAATTATTACAAACCTGCAACTTTCTTCAGTGATAGCATGATTCAGTAAATTAATTTCCGCTGAATTAATTCCGGCATCTAAATCAATTCAGGAGGGATTAGAAAATTTGGGTCGCTCTAAATTCAAATTCGATTTGGCTCATGTGAAGTACAGTGTTTGAACTGGGCCTAAAATTTAGGACTTATCTCCGCAGCCGATCTGCGGGGGCCGATGTAACAAACTCATGTGACACGCATGCACCTGTGCAAAGACCAAATATGGCATATACGTTCACTACATCAAATTAGAAGAAAACAAACAGGAACACTTAATTGTTCCCATGCTGATGACCAAATATAGACCAAGAACAATACACACGTCCATGAACTTCGTAGGGTATAAAATGCGACCGCTAGTCAGTGGCCCTGGAATCTTCTCAACCAACATTAGAGTTGTGCCCTGCTCACTTCCTGGTGCTCGATCGCAATAAAGATTAAAAATTTCGACACATCAATCATCCATGTTCTGACAGTCTGAGGTCTATCAACCGACGATTTTAAAATAGTTCACATGGTAAGTAACATTAGTTCAAGTTAGCGCTGGGAAGTATGAGTTAGCTGATAGAAAATGGTTGAAAAAAATAAGAGCAAATCCACGGAAATTGGATTTTGCTACAGTTTACCTAGATCGTATTCGCTGATAGTAAATGACTGAAAAAAATGGGATCAAATTCGAGGGAGTTCGGACTTTGTTTGAATGAGCGGGAACTTCGAGTTAATCCAGTTCAAGTTATCGGGGTTCTACTGTGCATTTATGTACATGCAAAGTAAATAACAGTTAATATGTAGAACCTGACGTGTCTGCTTACTACAAAGTCACAAAACAGACAGAAACACTTCATTTATACAGATCAGCAGTGTTGGTAATGTTGTGTATACTAAAGATATTCATATTTTTTCACCAATAACTTGAATTAACTGCTATATTAAAAGCTTGCAGGATAAAGATAAACTGAAAACAACAGTTCACGCACAAACCTTAATAACTGATAGATTGTAGCCACCAACTGTAAGATAAAGAAGAAAAGCAAAAATGAGACTATAAAACCTTCCAACCTGCCATCAAATTATGAATTGACAATCACACCAGGTCTTCCCCACAGTTGCTGAAACTAAAACACTTGATCTAACGTTGGCATTTCTAACAACTGTTTTTGAAATAGACCTTTCCCAATGACCTGATTGAAACTAATGTCGTCAGATGATTAATGTAGTGGACGTATTGCTACCAACTGCCCTGGCGCCTACTTATATTGTATTACTGCTAAAAAGAGCAATTAAGTTACACTTACCACCCACAACTTCATTTGGTGGTGGAGCTGTAAATTTTGAGAACTGCTGCTCTGCTTTGTGGAGCTAAATTGAGGGAAACAGTAAAATATTATGGCTTGTGGTTTCAAATTTGTATCTGAAATCAAGGGACTGTAAAAGATAGTAATTGAACCACACATGAACAAGCATGTGACTCTTGAACGCATGTTAACTTACAGGAGCCTGGTGGTGTTTGACAGGTGATGGCTGGAGTGTGAGCTCTGCTGCTGGCTGTCAAAAAGAGCAACTACAAATAAGTACCTTGAAATGAACCAAATTTAAATACAGCTTTGTGAGATTGTTTCACCTTTTGCCTGGTATTGTATATTTGTGGACGTCAATTATTTTCATCAAAAACCTGCCCCTGTCATGATTAGAAAAACTACCCTGTTAAGGAAGCTGGCAACAGTTTTTGTGACCTTGGAGTAAGTCTTTTCAAATTTAAATTTTGCATGAAATGAAGTATCATTTGACTTTCTCCGTACTACACCACCCTTTCAAACTATGTTAAAATTATATTTTTTCCCAGTTTCCAAGCAAGAGCTGTTACCATAGCAACGGCATCGCATAGCCCTTCATTTCAAATAATGGCGATTCTCTCTAAGTCTAGACAGACGAACTTTCAGAAAATGAACTATTCAAGTAGACAAAGTAGATAACTTGGTCAATATTCATTCAGTGTGAGTGTGCCATAGTCACGTGAGCCAAAACAGAAAATGGAGCAAAAAGGATGGTAATTAGTCTTTTTTTCAAGAATTTTTTCACCTCTGTTTACATCGGAAAATGAATGACTAGGTCGCTAAGCTACAAGTGAGGAGCTGAACCTATATTACTCTGCATTCATTGCATTGTACAGTCTGGAGTGTGGTCGATTATCGTTTCTTAATTACTTTTGGCTTTAGCCTTTATCTGAAGAGGTGGCTCTAGTTGCTCAACCTTAGCATTTCAATAGGAGTCTTCTGCATCTACCATAAGACCTGCGCTCTTTAGAGAATGATGGCTTCTGGGACATTAGAATTGTACCTATAAGGTCAGTTTCTATTGGGGTGAAAGAGCAGTGTGGTATTTTTCACCGGAGAAAACTTTTTTGAAAACCTTTCCAATCTGTTATTCACTTTCTTCACTGTTACACACTACCTGGCATTCTGTCATGATTACAATGCCTCGGAGCCACTGACTTTGTGGCTTTCATCTGATGAATTTAAGACAATTTTGCCACAACGTTTATTTTCTAAACGTTTGCTTGTTCGACAAATAGCTAGTTATTGACCACTGATCACTAAATTTAAGTCGTTGGATGAAATCACACTGCGAGTAAATGCACATTTATGAGCGAAATGAAAATTTGGCCTGACAAAACTTGCGAGCACAACTTGGCGTTGCACATATTAACCAGAAAGGTCTTCTTAAATTTCTTTTCTAAGTTCAGTCTGCTGTATTTTATCAGTATCGCTTTCATCCTTCAGATTAAAATTTCAAAAACAATCCACACCACAACATGTTTTGGCTAAAAATAAGAATAAGTAGGAAAATCAACTAAAAGGTAAGTGTGGGTCAATATCGATACCAAACACTCGATATAATAGATGCTCGTGTTTCCTTGAAAAATATTGATACTTGTGTGAAATATCAGCTGATTCCGTCCTGTTCAATTATGTTCACTTGACCGCTCACTTGAATATTTGAAGGCTGTTTTTGTGCCAAAACCCAATATTTTCCGTTTGTGTATGTGCTGTTGCACTGAGCTTAAAGGAAGTACACAAAATTGAAGTTAAAACACTGTTGCTAGGTTTGTGTCTTTTGTTTAATGTTTACGGACTATAAAGAGTGTTTTAAGAGTGTAGGTGATAATATTACTGACAGAAAAGTCTTGGATATCGGAGTCAATATGGATATCGAAAAAAATGCCAAACATAGGTTAATATCGTACTCATATCAAATCGATTTGAAAAAACTGGTATCGGCCCATCCTTACTAAAAAAGCGTGAGTAGATCAGCAAATGAGCAAACAAGACTCCAAACGTTTCCCCCCAAAAAAGTGCGCCAACTTGTCAGTCACAGAAACAAAACTGTGCTTGTGTAACAACTGTATAACTTAGTTACGAAATGGGTAAATGGACCCTTAAAGCCATCCAAACAGATATCCACCAAAAGCTAATACTCAAATGTAGGGGTAGGCTGCATTGGTAAACCATTGGTAAATAAATAAACAAATAACACTAAGCATAAATAAACACGACGCTGTGGGAGCATATACTTGGGCATCCTTGTATTACGGATATTTGAGCATCCACATTAGTTCAATCTTTGATGACAAGTGAACGACAAAAGACTCGCTGAGAGTCTAAGGCATCACTTTGTATTTGTGATAAACAACATGTAGTTCACCCGGAATTGTCACGCAAAAGATCCAGACAGATATCCACCAAAACCTAATCCTCAAATGGAGGGGTAGGCTGTGTTGGTAACTCATTGGTAAATAAATAAACAAATAACCCTAAGCATAAATAAACAAGACGCTGTGGTAGCATATACTTGACTTGGGCGTCCTTGTATTACGAATATTTGAGTATGCACATTAGTTCAGTCTTTGACGACAAAAGACTGAGAGGCTAAGAGTCTAAGGCATCACTTTGTATTTGTGTTAAAAAACATGTAGTGCAACTGGAAGTGTCACGCAAAGGATGAATATAAATAATAACATATTACTAAACATGTTGGGTTTTGTAACCATTTGTACATTTAAGATAACAATGAATTCTTCACAACAAAGGAGAATTTCCGCATACGTCTCTACACAGATACCCTTATTTTTTTAGCCGGGATATCTGTGACAGACGTTTCAGCTTTTATACTGTTATTCTTCTCGGCGCACGATCCCGTCGAAACACACCCATGAAATCCAACACGATTATTGTTGAGAATAATGTACTATTCAGTAACTGACAAAGGCATACTCGGAAAAAATCCGACTGCTCTTATCAGGAGTCAAACTTAAGACCTTCCGATAAATAGTTCGGATGCTCTACCACTGAGCTACAGGAGACTTGTGGGAGCTATGGCTATAGGCCTTACCACGGTTTTTGAGGCCATTTTAACGAGTAGGCAAACATGTCTTGAAATAACAGTGTTTGTATTGAAATCCGATGTCAAATAATTTTCATAAAAAATCGCTTCTGAAAAATTCATGAATTGGAAACTTTTGGCACTAGGAAAAGGATTTTAAGAAAAAAACATTGGAGGGTGTATTTTTTTCCCGCGAACTATTTTAGTAGCAGTTCACGGCTGGTTCGCCATACAGACAAATGTATATACTGATCATGCAAAATCACAAACACCACACATGTGGAAGGTGCCAAAACACATGATTAAACCAATCAGAAAAATCAATATATTTACCACAAGAGGTACGAAAGTAGTAAACCAATCAGAAAAATCACTATATTTACCACAAGAGGTACGAAAGTAGAGTAATTGCTTTCCAAAGGAAGAAAACACAACATAGGCACTAGGAGCTTCTTGTTTCTCTCCCTTTCGATGTAGACATCACTATTTTTACAGTGATCACCAGCTATGCAAATCCTTACAATATTAACGTTTCGGCAAATGCCTGTACTCTAACTTTTGTCCATTCCACCTGTAATTTCCTTACATTTTGGTTGCTCATTTAGTCCATTTGATATCATTCTTCAATTTCTTCAATTCCTTGCTTTTTCTTTGAGTTCACGCACCGACCCGTCCCGAAAACGCTCAACATCTTTTAGTGTAGGTCTACAGCGAACAGCATGTATATTTGAATGTGTGGCGTGTGCATTCTCAGTTGTGCTTTCAAAGAAAAACAGCAAGGGCGTATACACATTATCGACTCGCTTTGAGTGTAAAAGAAACCCATCATTTCGGTCTGACACATCAATTGTTTAGTCACCAATTGGATGCCACTTCAAACCGCAAGGTAAACAAACGGTCTCTTGATCGTTATCACTCTAGAAATCATGCTTTGATCGCATTAAGTTTTGTCACACAAAATTCAATTGCTCTTTTTTCAACTTAATTCATTGCTTGTGTTATAGTTATCCATCACTGCCACATAACTAACTTCAATTCACCAAGGAAAGCAAAATGGTCCCATTGACTGCCTATTTGACTGCTACGAGCTTGCTAGTTTTTATTAGAGTTTCCGGTAAATGTGAGAATAACATTGATATTTTCTTGAAAAAAATGGGTACAAAATAATTCTGACCTGTGATACTTATGCAAAACTACTAATTTTTTTTTTTTTCTGAGAAACTGATAACAGCAACCAAATGAACAATAAATAGAGTCACGTAGTCATCTCTGCCCCCATAACATATTGGATTAAACTATTCCCCTTTCCAGGGATTTGTCCATAACTTGGTTCAATCACATGACGCACCACATTTTGCAAAGACTGGAATGTCATGTTCGCAATCCATTGACAAATACAGTAACCGGCTCAATCTTTCCCCACACACGCATTGGAGCCCGATTGCAGTTTTGACGGCTATGAAGAAAACCGAAGTTAATACTTGGGCTCCATGGGATGCCCAAGTAATAAACGGTGACAGTTTAACAGATTTACAATTAAAATGCACAGAATGAAAATAGGTGGGGTTTCACTGGGGTTTAGCTTGAGGAAGTGAAATAAAAAATGAAAAACCATTAAAGTCATAAATAAAAGAAGCACATGGAAGTTTGGACGAAATACAGCATTTACATGACATTTCAAAACAACACTTGAATAGACAGCAAATTTACAGCGAGCATTAATTATTTTGTCGATAAATTCAGCAGAGTACTTGCAATTTTAAAGTTTTGCAGCAAGTCCTTTATACCACTGAAGATTGTCTGTCAATTTAAAATAGTGCTAGTCTTACAGGGAAAATCTGACTTATAGGCATGGACTACGTCTACACTTAATACCATATTTTAGTTGAATAAGTAATGTTTTTCTTAAAATGATCGATTTGTGTTATTTTATTTTTGTTGGGGGTTGGCGTAATGTAGTGGGTCTTTCAATTTAAGGGCAACCTTGAAAATGACTACAAAGACATAAACTTACAGGTATAAGTCCACGTTCTATCAAGCTCAGAATTCCCTTCTGAGCATCTTCTTCTGTGATTGGAGGAGGAGTACGCTAACGCAAAGAAAATATTCAATTAATAATTCAATTGGTGAGTTAGGTCATTTTTTTTAATGGCCACACCAGAAAAATGTTATAAGTTACTTTACAATACTCAGCTTGTGTAGCGCAATGTTTGCAATGACTTACCATTGGGTCCACTTTATTTGCTCTAGGCAGAGTATTAAGTGGGTCAACAGTTGACCCGATGACAACCTTGCCAGGAACCTGAAATAGAAACAAAATATTCCTTACCCACATTTAAAAAGAATGCATGCAACGTTAGTCATGACTTAACTTTCAACTTTATTAATCTTTGTAGTTAAACTTATTAGACTTACTTAGACTTATTTCACATACCTACTTCAAATGCAGTCCTAAATAATTCCCCACTCCAGAAACTGTGAGAAGACTGGTACGAGTAAGGGATTCTCTGGGATTGTTTGAACCAGCAGATGGACATCGCACCAACGAATTATGAATACATTTTTGGCACATTCTCTTGGTTTTCACCTAAGGGTAATTATTTGCTGTAGAACAGACTCCCAAGAAATGCACTTATTCATCAGCATAATTCCCATCTGTCTACCCAAATGATCCCATAATCCCTCAATCATAATTAATATACAAACAGTCTCCTTGTAGCTGTAGTTTCTGGAGTGGGAATATGCAACAATAAAGAACAAAAGATAAACGATGTCAGAACTACGTGTATGCAAGTAAACCTGAAATTGGCTGTAAAAAGTATAAACTTTCAGGTTTTTCACATGCCCTTCTCAAAACTCATTAATAATTCATCAAGAGAAAACAAAGAAAATCACCACTGTGACCGTGGTTTGGATACGTGATCCTAATGACCATAAAATTTTTGGATTTCTCCAAGAATTATTGATCATTTGAGAAGCCATATCAAACACTCAAAAGTGTGTTTCATCAAATATCCAAAGACCTAGAAGTCGTTTAAAAAAGCTCAGCTGCGCCTCGTTTTTTCAACCTAATTCTGAGTGTTTGGATATCTGATGAAACACGCTTTCTCGTGTTTGATATATTACATCAAAAGGTTCAGTCTGTTCATTCTGCATTTCCTATCATTTCAGCCTTTGTATACAGGCCTGTAGCAAGGCTAAAACAACTGGGGGGAAGAGCAAATTGGTCAAACAAAACTCCCCCCCCCCCCCCCCATCACTAAAAAAAGCCAGACTTATTGGGGAGTTTAAAATTCAACGAGAACGTCAAAAAAACAGTAGATTTAATTTAGTAGGCAAAACAATAACTTTGCACCTGGCGGCATCACACTTTTTGGTATATTTCTTTGCCGTTTCGTTTTCAGGAACTACCAAGTAAAATTTCCTTATTTCATATTTGAAGGAGGACGTAAACAAACCACAACAAAGGTTTCTTCCTCTTTTTAAATTTGGAATCGGGGAGTAATAATCCGACTGAAACGGAATTTATTTTCTTGAGGCTCTTGAGAGGACCTATCTCTGTGTGGCTTTCCTGACAATTGCCCGAACTTGTTATAAACTAAGGACATTTACATTGCTATCAATGAGCGGACGTCTTAGAAAACAATGAATCTATTTCAGCAGCTTTATGGCTTGAGATTGATTGATTTCAATCCATTTTGTTTCTTATTTCCTGATTCACAAGGTAGGAGTTCCTTTGTTGCTGTTGTATACAGCTGTTTCAACAAAGGTTGTCGAAAAAAAGCGTAAAAGCGTACGCGACAATGCCAAAAGGTAGTCTAGGAAAGACCCAATAAATTTCAATAAAAGCTCAGAATCCATATTGCTTCAACCGTACAGCCAAGACTTGAGATGGCCGGCAATATGGATTCAATATGGTGGCCAACCAGACATTCTGGGGAAGGGGGGGGGGGGGGGTGGGGTCTCAAGCACTCCCCCGTCCCTCCCCCTCCTACGGGCCTGGTATAGACTTTTTGGCTTCCTAGGTTAATTTACTCTTAGCTGTAACAACCCCAAGAAAGAAAGCCACGCAGTAATAAACATCATTCCATACAATGATACAGTTTTTAATGTCATATATGACAGCTCTATAACAAATGTAAGTGTATAACATCAAATGTACAGACCTGAGCTGGTTGATCATGCTTGTCGGCAATTTGTGGCAGAGCGACACCATATCTGTCACTCAAAATACTTCTTGCTACTGGGTGGCTTGGGTTACTAAGAATCTTTAAATTTCGGAGGTCTTTTGCCTGAAAAAAGCATTTACATTTGTCCCTATAATTGTTAAACTGTTAACACAACATGCAAAGTTTGGCTTAATTTTGTGTTAAACTATAATTTATATAATGGATGGGAGGTCATGTAGCTCTTCCATCTTATAGACTCTTTTGAATGATGGAGGTTAGGTTAGGCCTATTGCAAAGTATCATTTAGTTTGTTCTAGATGAGGTATTGTCACACAACATACCTGCTGTCCTGGAGCAGGGGCATTAGGTCCTGGTCTGTTGCCTTCCTTTGCAACTGCCAGTGGCTCCAACAGACTCTTGAAACTACAGAATGAAGTACATGTTTAGAAATGCACAGCTTGCAAGCTCCTCCTAGCTATTGCGCACATAACATAATCTTTATTTAAACATGATGGTATTCAAAGCTGTTAGCTTGTGGGGTCGTGCGTTTACTTCTAAACTAAGCTAATCTACGTTACATTAGTATATTTCAGGTATAATAATAGTTAATAGTAGTTTAATAGTAGACAAAATTCTGTTGTTTATATCGTGTTGTTGATGCAGATGTGCAGTTAAACTAAAATCTTTAAAAAAGCTCTCAGCGCTAACCCGCTTCCTGAAATAGTTAAAGTTCGGGGACACCGCTGTCTCCTTGTCGTTGTAATTAACAAAATTCCATAAAGATGAGCCTCTATATGAGAGAGAGCGTCTTTCATATATCTTGACTCGCACCTTAGTACGAGGAGACAGTTCTGCTCTCGAGTGAATTAAGTCTCGGACAGCGCATCTGGTAAAGTCTCGGTATGAGCCTTATAAAAAAGTCTGAGAACGTCTAACTTATAGTAAAGAAAAACGGTGGGCCACTGAACACGCCTAAGGACTTCATCAAAAGCCATATCCTTTGGTAAATTGTAGATCATACATGCTGCCCTACAGTGTAGTCTCGCTATTGAATTAAAAAGGTCAGACTGACAACACGAGCCCCACAAAACTGAACCGCACTTACTGGAAGAATCACTTTAAAATAAAAGTCTTTTAAAATGCCTCTAGGTAAAAAACGAGATCGTTTAAGCAAATCAAGTTTTTTAGCAAAGGTTCTCTTTGTCTAAAGCACGTTGGCTACCCAGGTGAGTTTCTGGTCCACTGTCAGTCCTAATAATCTCGTCTTGGTAACCAAACTTAACACTGAATTTCCTAAGTTCACAGGAGCGATAGGTCCAATCGGTGTCCCCTTTGTGAAAAGAATGACCACGCTCTTGCTGGGATGAGGTGCCAACCGGTTGTTTAGGCATTAGTTGTAAAACTCTTGTAAGGCCTTACTTAGTTTCGCAATCGCCAGCCAAATCAGCTGTTTCACCGATACAAAATACGGTAGTGTCATCCGCGCACACGTAGACGGATCCGGTAGGTAACGAAGAAGGTAAATCGTTCGTAAATTACACGAACAGTGTTGGTCCTAGGCCTGATCCTTGTGGGATCCCCATACGCAATGGCACGGGTAACAGTTCCACCTTCACACCATTTAGCATAGTGAATTGTTGTCTGCCACTGAGGTAATTACGTATTAGGTCAAGGAGAGAACCAGTAACTCCAAAATCACGGTTCAGTTTCGTCAACAAAATATCATGAGGCACACTAACAAACGCTTTTTTAAAATCGACAAAGGCTGGTGGGACTGCCTTTCCAGAATCGAGAGCTCTTCTCCACGTCTCTGTCAGGTGGATCATCAACAGTTCTGTTGAATGCTCAGTGCGATATGCCCATTGCTTATCCAACGCAAGGCTGTTACTCTTGAAGATGTGTTGTACAAGGGTGTCATTGATTTCAGACTCCATAATCTTACCTGGGACACTGAGGAGGGAGATCGGATGGTAGTTTCCCATGTCCGTCTCGTCGTCCTCTTTAAAGATTGGTGCAAGTCTAGCTGTTTTCCACGACGAAAAAATTACCCCGCGTTCTATGCTATATCGAAAAAGAGTGACCAGAGCAGGAACGACTGCAGTTCCTGCAAGTTTTAAAAGTTTTGGTGGAATATTATCGGGATCAGTTGACTTATTTGTTTTGAGCATTTCGACTTTTTCGCGAACTGTTCCCTGAGATACTGCAATTTACACATTTTGATAGAGGTGTTTTTCAGTTACAGACAGACGCATACTCGGAAAATAAAAATCTGAGATTTCCAACAGGAGTCAAACCTATGACCTGATTACTAGTTCGGATGCTCTACCACTGACCCATAGGAGAAGTTTCAGACAAAGTTCAGGAGTTTTAGCAAAATCAGAGCTACCAATTGTATATGACAATGCATTTATGTTATTGCTCGTTTTACTTAATTGCAATTGTATAGTAGATTTTTGTGAAATCTGAAGGTTTTTTTCTCAATGGTCCAATTAGATGATTTTCTTTATGCAAACCAAGTTTAAGTAAATTCTGTGAGAGCGTTAGGCGAGGTTATCCAAAGGTAATCAAGTGTTGTCAGAAACACACACTACTATTATGAAAATTCTGAAGATTATAATGATAACAATAATAATGAGAATGATGATTATTCTAGCCTGTATAGTAGTATGCCTGCGTCACTTTCTAGAATAATCATCATTCTCATTCATTCACCAGGCTGGAAATATACCATCACATTTCTGTCATATACCACACGTTCGACATTCAAATCCTAGCAGTATGCAGGATGTTTGTCCCATGAACCTAGTTTAATGGCCTTAGCTCCCACGAGTCTCCTGTAGCTCAGTGGTAGGGCATCCGAACTAGTAATCGGAAGGTCTTAGGTTCGACTCCTGATACCAGCACTCGGATTTCTTTTTTCCGAGTATGCCTGCGTCACTTTCTAGAATAATCATCATTCTCATTCATTCACCAGGCTGGAAATATACCATCACATTTCTGTCAACAATAATAATATTTTAACTTGAAAGATCCCTCACCAACAGGTGATATACAGAGAGGTCCTGGTCTAAAATATCATTAAAATTTTACAAGAATTACAAAATAAATAAGAGGTTAAAGACTATTACAAATAGAGCTAAAAACTTAAATACTACTTTAAAAATATTTCAAAAATTTACATCTTTAATGGGATAGAGCATTTAAGGTTCTCAGGTCTCTGTCTAAAGTATTACAATCTTTGAAGGCATGGTGACACATTCTTTGCTTTCCCCAGTTTTGTTTTACAGATGGAAGTCTAAGATCGTCTTTGCTACATGTACTGTTTATGCACATCGCTGTTTCTCAGTCGTTCCATACTGTGTGATGTAATTCCATTCATGCATAAAAACGTAAACATAGAGGCAGTGATAAAAGAGCCTCCGTTGTTATAAGTTTAACCAACCAAGCTGGTTAAGTGCATTAGTCTAGTTGAAGAAGAGTGCAAAGGTTCATCTAGAATAACTTTTGCAGCCTCGTTAGCCTTAACAGTAGATAAACAAAGTGAAGGAACAAGTGACAACCAAAAAGGGTAGACACTGTGTGCATTGAAAACCTGGTATGAAACTAATATTTTCCAATTTTACATCAATGTTTAGCCATCTTATATTATTTTAAGGAAAGACTATGAGAAGGTCATTCAAAGTATCCAATATTCAAGTGAAGAGCCACAGAGTTCTACAAAAATTCATGGGCTGACCTTTTTTGTTGATGGACTTTCACATCAACGTTTGGACAAAAGACCAAAATACGTACGTTACCTAAGCTCACATTTTTTTTGTAAACCAAACGAAGTGATTTCTATCAACTTTTCAGAAAAGCCCACTTATAGGTATGAAAACAAGCAACAAAATGCATTTCCCATAAGCCCAGTAAATGTTAAAAACAGCAACTCAATTTAATTATTTCTTATTTATTTTGTTTTATACCTAACAACGAAAACATAAGCTCTACATTATTTTCTCAAAAGCGTTTATTTAACCTTAGTATACATAAAAAAATAGTATCTGAACTACAAGCACCTTGCACCATTTTGAACACAAACCTCCGTATTGCCAGAAAATCAAATATACATAAAAAACATTTTGTCATTTTGTTGCCATCAGGTACTCTGATTTGAGAAAATTTGCTTTGCTCTATTTCTAGCAAACACGTGGCTGAGGATATCCTGGATTATTTTTTAATATGTCGTGATTCATGCGGGAATGAGGTACCACCCAAAGCAGGCAGTATATCTATTGAAGTTGTCAGAGGTAACAGCCTCTTCCACGTGTGGGCATGCATGCGTTCAACAATGATAAACTGAAGATTTTTAGACCTTTACCTACCTTAAAATGTAGCTTTAACCCTTTAAGCCCTGAGGGAAATGCCAAATTTTTCTAAATCGGTAACTATGAACCAGGCGACCACATGTGATATACCATTTTGAAAGGTATTTTCTGGGGTATGCTCAGCCATAAATCACACCAAAAGAAATGGGGGAGGTCACAGATTGAATTGACAAGTGCCCAAAATTAAAAAATAAAAACGTTTAAAATTTTCCTGTTCCTTGAACAGATTGGGTATGTCCCTAAACTATAGCTTAATTTGCAGCTCTCAGTACATTGGTTGTTGTCAGTACAAAGTACAAAGATAAAAAGTTCCAAAAGTTGCAGGGGTGGTAAATCAAGTCTTGTATAGGAGGGGGACATGATATTATGCCTTCCATGTGCAGATCTGTCCAAGAGCTTTTAGTTGTGCAAATGTCATGCAAATTGACTGAATATTGAGCATGTAATTGCATCTTGTGCCATACGGCGCTATCGGGGCTTAAAGGGTTAAGCTATTTCTTCGCTTGTGATAAATATCTCAGTTCACAAGTTCTTACTAACACTAAATAAAGAGATATTTGCAGTGCTATTACTCAGTAGCAGCGGTAATAAATAGCGTGATGGGAATGACAACAAAAATCTTCTTTTCCTTGCTTTTCGGGTCGTAATTCCTTGCAAGTTTTGATCTTCCTTCGATCTTAAGATCAATTTTTCTCTTGGGGATTAAAGCAACTCTGTAAGTATGGTGATAGCTTCAATACAAACTGGCCTAAACCCAATCGCGACGCGTGCAAGCGAATTTGCCACCATAAATCATCAAACTTTACTGGTGTAAAAGTTGCAACTGCACTTCCTGCAAACCTCGTCATAAATATTTTCTACCATTCCAGATCGGGTCGTGTTGACACAGAATAGCGACCTGAAATTATCGAAGACAACATAACTGTATTATCCCAAATACAGGCAATCTTACGCAAACAACTTCAAGGTCCATCAAAATCTAATTGATTGATCACCATGGTAAATCGACTGCATTATCTGGGATGTTATTGGCTCCAGAAGTTTCTTTTGTTACATTACATGGGAATGGCATAGCGGATGTCGGCATCCTTTGCCATCATCCACAAAAAGAAAGCAGCTGTCAAGTAAAGGTGATTCAACAGAGATAAGAATTTACTCCTTTACTGCCTTTTGAGTAAAAACATTGAATCAGCGGTAAGAGTAATAGAAGAAAGCACAGATGCTGCTATATGTGCGAATCAGCACAGAACACCAGAGTGAACTCCAGAGTGCGAGATTATGCCTTATTTGCTGAAAGCTAATAGCCCAACGAATGACCAATGGAACGAGCGAGTGACGCTTACCCACATTGCGATAACTCGTTTATACAATACAATACAATACAATACAATACAATACAATACAATACAATACAATACAATACAATACAATACAATACAATACAATACAATACAACTTTATTGATTCCATCCATGAATGGTTTTTCAGAAACCAATTACAATGAGATATATAAAGGAAACAAAATACCATATAAATACTATAAGAAGATATCTAAATAAAGGATAATGCGTATGTTACACATCCTCAGAACTACCAACGAAATTTGTTGTGAGAGATCGCATTCATGAGTTAAAAAAGCACACACAACACATAAAGTAGCAAACGTATACCAAACCTGAGGGCCTCAAGCTGTGCTCTGCTTTCATTCATTCATTCGTTCATTCGTTCGTTCGTTCGTTTATTTATTCATTTTTTTGCAACAAAGGTTAAAAAACAAGCTTAATGTTGTTCAGTATAAGGTCTCTCAGGAAATGTCTAGTATGCGTTTCCCATTTAGGTAAACACTAAACTAGTAAAGGGAAAAACAAGTTGCTGTTGCTTGGTGGCAGGACCATCTACCGCACTCACATGGAGATTGACATAAAGATGTCCGCATATACTCATAGAGGGGTAGTGGCAAATAGGTTGTTACACTGGGTGGAATTTTCCTGAAAATTTTAACTTAACTCTTGAAAGAGGGTCGAATATGGGCCAGAGTTTCCCCCTCCTATGAACATCTTAAGTTGTTGGGACTTGTTTAAGAAAGTAGTGATTCTTCTTCTCTTAGCAGGAAGGTCTTGAAAAATTAAATTTTGGAAATGAGTGTCTTTTAAATATAAATTTATCTGTACCCCTGGGAGAAAATTTGTTGAACGCCTTGTCCTTTGGATTTCATTTCGGGCTTCAGCAAAATCAAGCTCAAATTGCTTCTGGCTTTTGTCATCTTGTACTGCATTAATGCAAAGAAAATATTTTCCAATTATGATCAGGTGATTTAGGGTTAAACCGGACGATGTGAATTTTAAAACCCCATATACGATTTCGTTTTGCTCTAAAGCAATGTTTCCTCTACATGTAGCATTGTACCACTTTGTAAATTTATTCCAAAGGGATTTAGCAATTGGACACTCCACAAATAGATGGAGTGGTGTCTAATCAATATCATGGCAATAAGGACAATTGGGTTGCTGTTTCTTTCTCATCTTGTACAGAATTTTGTTTGTATACAGGATATTATGGACTATTTTATATAAACATGGATAATTTTACCTCATTTGTGACACGAAATGGAAGTGAGTAGATTTTTTGTCTTTCAAGAAAAGAAAAAAACGCGTTCAATGAGTCTTCCTCTGTTGGAGGAGGGAAGTGCTGGTGATTTAGTAAAGTATTGTTAATTGTTTTGCATGTGAGCTTTTCAATTGCAAGTGGTACGTGTTCAGTTGACGGTGGAAGACATTCCTGCTTTAGTATAGTTTTCCATTCCTGTGGTATTGCAGATAGAAGGCTATAATACTGTACAAAATTGCTCTTGACATTGTATTTCCGCAGGAAGGTTGAAAAAGTCATCAAGGTGTTACCTTCCTTGTCAAAAAGGCACAAGAGATTATCCATGCCTACTTTTTTCCAAACAGGGAAAAAAACAGATAACTTGTTTACTCGAAAAACTGGTTGTTCCATATAACTTGATTTAACACGTCTCCTTTTGTTTTCGGGTTAGTGCTATTTAGTTTCTGCCAGTGGGAAATTATATCTCGATAGAATTTTGGTAAGTTTTCATCCAGGGGTAGATACTGAATGTTATAGTTACACCAGAAAAGAAGGTTGCCGCCAACATTGGAAAGTAAGGATAGTGGGATAAATTTCCATGTCTTTTATCATTAGCGCACAAGCGCTTTACCCAGACTAATTTTAAGGCTTTATCAAATAACGTAAAATCTAACATATTAAGTCCTCCCTGTCCTCCCTCCTTTTTATTTTTGATTATAGGCGTTTTTTTGAGTTTTCGATTCTTGTACTTCGATATGTAAATTATCCAATATTATGTTACTAACTTCATCGGTCAACCCTTTTGGAGTGTCTAACACGCTGCAGATAAAAGTTAGTGTGGATATTGCCAACGTTTTGACTACATTTACTCTTCCATATATAGATATGTCACGAGACGACCAAATGTTCAGTGTCTTTTTAAGTTTAGGCAGCTTTTCAAAGAAGTTTTTTTTGGTGCATGGCAAGTTCTTCATCGTATAAAAAATATACGCCCAAGGCGTAGACGGGCTCATCGCTTAATTTTAGATTTAGAATGGAATCGTTTCTCCGACACAATGATCCCAGCCAACGTATTTCTGATTTGGATTGATTTATTTGAAGACCAAAGCAGTTTTCAAATTGTTGCAGCAGATCAAAGAGCTTGTGAACAGACCGAATATCTTTAGCAAAAACATGCTGTTGTGTGATCGGCGTACTGGGTTATTTTTATAGATTTATTTGGATAAATATTTCTTTTGAGCGTTTAATTGCATTGCTTAAAATGTCTACACCAATAACATACAAGATCCCTGAGAGTGAGCAACCCTGCAGGAACCTCATAAAGCGGAAATACGAAATACCAGAACAAGAGCTGTGAGAGAACCTGAATGCCACAAGGAGTTTGTCAAGACATTTGAGATCTGAGGACTTTAAAACTACAAAACAAGCCAGCAGTCCACCTGAACGTTGCAAAAATTTTGTTTGCTATGAACTTTGAGGTTCTGGAAACTGTTGTTTGTTCACTTTAAATGTTCAGACAATCTTGTGATGAACTTTGAAATTTTGGGCATTGCCTGATGTACATGTTGAATTTCCAAAACTTTCCAAAGGCTTCCTTAGATGTTTAAGTTTAGAACTTTCCACATATGCATAACATAAGTTGGTGCAGATCTGTTAGGGGAGATCTTATGAGATTAAATTTTGTTACGGCCCTTGACCCCAGGCCATCATGTATGCGTAAATTATCATGATTTAAGTGTTGTGTCATTGTGCTTAAATGGCGTGCCTACTGAAACAGTGATGATAAGTTGTTTTATAACTTCAGTTCTAATCTTGTACCCAGATCTTCTCACTCTTTGGGAGAGAACATCTTGTAAAATCAGTAGAGGGGTAGTATAACGCGTAACCAATGAGATTGCAGGAATGATATCACGTAAGCAAAATGGACCAATTAGGAGCAAGCAAATTGCATCATCCTGATTATTTATTTCTAGAAATTGATGTTATGACATCATGGCTAAGTGTGCAAATGAAGTCTACCACGTGATCCAAACGAACCAATCGGGATCAAACAGATTGCACAAGAAAATAATACCTTTCAAGGCAGAATTTCTGATCGAATGGTGGTAGGGTTGCCGGACAGCAAAGCGTTCAACAGATACAGGGATTTTTATCCCTTTCAAAAGTTTGGTTTGGAAACTGTCAACCAAATCACCAAGGAGAAGAATACCCCTGTGAAACCTTGACATTGAATGGAACCAATGCTAGCAGAGATCCGCTTGGATACTTCCGATTTCTCCAAGCCAGCGCTGCTGTGAAAAAGAGTCAACCATCCATGCTCCAGTACTCAGATTGGGGGGAAGACAAAAACCGCACTCCGTTCATGTTTGACAATGTGGCCGACGGAGACGCTGGCTCAGACAAATTGAATCCCAAACAGAGCAGAGACTTGTAGCTTCAAATCAAGGTCAATGCTCCGCACAACAAGGTCATTATGATTTTGATCTTTGCCGAGTTTGAAAACGTCCTGGAGATCGACTGTTTTGAAGCAGTCCTGTACCACATCTACAAGAGGAGCTAACATGGAACTGGTTGCATTCAGAAACATCCAATTGGATTACTTGGCGAAAAGACCCTATTATGACGGAACATCTGCATGCGATTGATTACCCAAAAAACTGATAAAAAAAAACCTGGTTAAAACAGTGGAAAGTTGTCGTCACCAATGGAAAGACTCTACAAAATCTCAATAGCAAACGTTATGGACATTATATATGCCCCGTGTTTTCTCACAGCCAAAGCAAGAGGATATCCCATGTACGATTTTTAAGTTAGTTTGCAGACATGATTAAGTGATAAATGATCATGTTGTGGGTCAAATGTTGAAATATTGGTTGATTGTTGATGAATTTCAATGGCACAATGTCTTTAAACTTGATTATGCTTAAACCAATGAAATAAAAGACATTTGATGTTGTCATTTTTGCTGTCAGTCATGAATCGTTGTCGAGATTTTTACATTTGTACTTTTTCAAGTTTGATGATTGTGGGTCCTTGGGGAAGACATATTAAACACACTTCACCAAAATACTTTTGTTACAAAAAAAGAAGTTGTTTCAATCGCCTCCTCAGGACATTCATTATTGTAAGAGTGCATGGGAAGATGGTTTTAATTGCATGAAAAGAGGAGGCATCAAGTTTCACGAAGGGATTCTAGAGTTGAATGACCTGTCCAAATGGCTTCCAAAAGGCTGCATCCTGATCATGGATGAAAAGGCTGCATCCTGGTCATGGATGACTTGATAGATGGAGGGAGCAGTCAAAAGTGTGTCTTGGATTTCTTTACTAAACATTCCCTTCAAAGAAACATCACGGTCTTGTATTTTTGTCAGGATTTGTTTCCTACTGGTAAAATATGCAAAAAGCATTTCACGCATTTGCTCATTACATAGTCCCTTTCAAAAACTGCAGAGATTGTTTGGGGATACAAAACTTTTTATTGCAATCCTTTCCCTCCCAAAGGAAAGAGGTTTTACACTTATTTCTTTACGCCACCTCGTAACCTTTGGGTATCTGCTTTGAATCTCCACCTAGTGTCCTCCGATGAGATCAGACTATACAGTCATCTATTAAAAGACGAAAGTTGGATACGTTGCTATCAGCAAAAAAAGAAGAAGAAGATGGAGATGACTGAGCAAGAGCGGGAGGATATCCTGGAAGAAAAAATCATAGTCAAGGAGATCACATTTGAAGCGGTGTTACGACAAACCTTTTTCAATCAACTGAACAGGATGACACCTGACCACGTGAATAACATGAACCTCCAAAACATATTTAACCTCAACAAGAACAGACAAAACAGGGAAATGTATAGAAAGTTCAAAACACGACTGGACGCTTTCTGTCACAGCTACATCCCTCCATTTTTTTTCTAAAAACCCTTTTCCTAGTGCTAAAAGTTTCCAATTCATAAATTTTTCAGAAACGATGTTTTATGAAAATTATTTGACATCGGATTTCCATACAAACACTGTTATTTCAAGCCTGTTTGCCTGCCCGTCAAAATGGCGTCGAAAACCGTGATAAGGCCTATTACGTCTGATTTACAATAAAATAAATTATATGAAAATGAACAAATGACAATACCAAGCTCAAAAAAAGCTAATATATCAAAGGCTCCTGTGAGCCAACTCGTGAATGCAGATGATACATCAGTAATTGAAATTAAGACGGCTACAGACACTTCCTTGAAAGCTAAAAGAAATTATATCTTTGCCCGATTATGTAACGAGAAATAACCATTCTTGTACTAAAAAAATCGTTTTGGCCCTCGTGCCCGGCTTTCCGGTGAGCCCACCCATAAAAACCACCAGCTACACAGGCGACTCTTTTCGAGCTAATCTCATGAAGGGAAATCTGTTGAACAAAGTGTCGCAAAACATTTCATGCCCTGCATAAATGCGTGAAATTTTTCCTTTTCAGTCCACGCAATCTTCAAGTAAGATTAATTTGAAATATGACTTACTCTTGCTAAATAACAATCATTTCAATGAAACCTAGTTGACTGTATTTTGCTTCATTATTCAATGAGCGTACCAAAAAGGTTTTGATCATGTTTTAAACAGTTGATGCAAATTCATCGACCGCGTCATTTTGCTTTCCCATAAATTACCAGATGTAAACTGCGAAAATGAAACATTTTTTCCCTCTGAAACCTCTATGAAAACGGAAGAAATCTAAAATTGTTCATTTCACCAGAAATTTGCATAATTTTGTTTACAACGTCACTGATGTGTGACATGGCACTTTCCGCTTTCGCGTAAAAACTGACAGCCAAACTAATGTTTTTCAGCAAACTAATCTACTTGATATAATATTTTTGTATGAGAAGCAAAAATATGATGAAAGAGGCCGAGTTTTCATGTATGCAAAAAGTTATAATTAGCAGTGAACTTTTCAGTTAATAAGAGGCCTTCTTTCAGCTGAAGACATTTTCTGGCGGGAAATATTTTTTGGCGGCAAAATTTCAAGTTGCGCAACGCAATATCACGCGTTCTTTCTGACTAAAACTATTCAGCTAATTCAATCGCAAGGGGAGGATAGGTTAAAAAAATCGGTGATGCTTACCATAAATAAGGCCACTAGTGCTAAACATACAATCTCATGCCACGTAAAAGCTCTAAAAAGCGTCTTGTTTATTCAGAGTCCATGCCGACAATTACTTTTAAATTAAATTATTTTTAATTAAATTATTTTTAAATTCTGAAAAGACACCGCACTTTGTGGAAAAAAACGAAAAAAATTAAACCTAACTTTGCTCAGATTCAACAAAAAATCTCCATTCTTACACTAAAATGATTGTCAAATTATTTTCTACAGATTGAATAAGAGAATTCTGATGCATCGTGAAAAAATTTCCTCGCTTTTTTTTTCACTAAATAAATTGCGTTTACGACCCCGGACGTTCTGAAAAACTGAAAAAACTTGTAACTTTGCTCAGATTTAACGAAAAATCTCCATTCTTGCACTAAATGATCGTCAAATTATTCTCTACAGATTGAATAAGAATATCCTGATGCGGCGTGAACAAAAAATTTTCGCGTGTTTTTTCCACTAATGTAATTTAAAACTCATTAACTGCGCATGCCCGAAAGTTAATGACAGAACCAACCAACCAACCAAGCGAAAAGTCAGCCATCGCTGTAACTCGTTCATTGAGCATGCGCGCATTCACGAGTTAAAAAGAAAGGCAACAAGAAAACCCAAGCACATTCGGCTGGACAACATAGTGGCTCTCCGCAGTATCACCTTCAAGCCCATATGGACTACAGTACCACTCACACAATAATTTTTAAAGTGGTAAAGGAAAAAAAAGACAACGTTGTAAAACAACAAAAAAAAAACCCATGTCTTTTCATTTTGCTTGGAAAAAATGCTTGTGCCCACTCAGCTTCGAGTTGAAAAACAGCGAACAAGGTGCAAAATTCATGAGGCGTGGAGGACGATGGCCAGATGAAGGAGTGATGGTTCAAACCTCAGAAGTGGCATGAGCAGTATTTTTTAAATTATTTAAAAAAATGAAAAAAAGTTAAAAATTGATGAAATAAAATTAAAAAAGAATAAAAAAAAATGATTTGTTTGGATCACGTGGTAGACCTCATCTGCATACTAAGCCATGATGTCATTACCTCAGTTTCCAAAGATAGAATCATGACATCACGATATTATGCTTGCTCCTGATTGGTCCATTTTGATCACGTGATATCATCCCTGCAATCTGATTGGTTACGTGCGTTTGAGAACAAATGTTACAGAAAGATTTTGCGAGTGTCGTTGGCTCAGAGAAGGTGGAATACCTCTATCAGGGTGTCCAGCGGCATGGTTGTTCAGAAAAATAGGAAAATAAGAAACTCAGGATTGAAAAAATAGGAAAAATAGGAAATTTTGATTTAAAAAATAGGGAAAAAATAGGAGAATCAATAGTCCTTTGATGGACAAAGATAGCCTCCCTGCACCCCATCAGCTATCCCAATCCACCACTTTAGTCCATAACAATGACAAACATTAATACGACAAAGCAAGTATCTCCGGGTCGGTTTTATATCTCTTATTGCGTTAACAATATCAACAAATCATTTTGTTTAAAATGATGTTAAAAATAGCAAACACAACCAAAATCTTCAGTGAACACCTTCCGCTATAAAACAACTGTTCATCCTTTAATTTGACTTTCTTTTCTTTGATGTTGGAGCAGAAACACCAGTTGGTAGTGCCTTGTCCAGCAATTTCTGCTTGTGTGTGTTAACCACCTTTTGCTTTTCCCTCACTGCTTCAAGCTTCCTCTTTGCCTGTGCCTGATTTGATTTTGCTGTTTCTATCATGAGACATGCAACTTTCGCCCTTTGTGAATCAACCTGAATTGAACCTGAAGATAGGGCAGTCTGTAACTTAACTGTACATGTGCCTTCTGACAACAGCTCATCAGCTGTTTGAATTTCTTCCATTACCTCCGGCTCCTTTCTGTCTAGGCTCTCTCCCTCTTCTTTCAACGATCTGGTCTCTTGCCTTAGCTTCTCTTGCTCTCTCATCTTTCTTTCTACCTCTTCAGCTTTCAATTTATCTTTAGCATCCCTTTTCTTCTTCTCAGCTTCCTCTTCATCGAGCCGCTTTCTATAATGCATATGTGCAGATCTCACTGCAGTTAAAAGGCCATCTGTCAGGGGAATTTTCTCTGGTCTGCGGTTCTCAGGATCGTGAAATTTGGAAATTTGACAGCATCTTTCACAGTTCTAAGGCCAACAACGGTCCTTTCTCCAAGAAGTGTCCGTTCCTGTGTCACAATATGGGCATTCACTGAAAGACTTCTTTCTGACTCAACATTCGATTGTGCAAGAATAAGCCCTGATTTGACAACTTTTGGAAGGGCTGAAAATCGTGGCCCAGTCCCATCAAGAGACTTAAGACTGAATACCGCTTGTCAGAAATGGTCAACTCGTTGCCCTTTTTCTAACGTCTCAACTTCTTGATCAACAGAATAAACACGCCACTCATCTTGAACATTGCAGACATCCACCTGAGGCTGCAATTTTTTTGCCAGTGTTTGCAATTGCCTTCACACCGCTTGCCTTTTCTCTCTTCAGAGGATTCAGACATCCTAATGCTTTCAAGAGAGTGTTCTGAAGAGGGGGGTGAGACTGTAAATATGTGACTGATGTGCTAAAAAATGCACGGATGCCAAGAAGTACAGACTTTCGGCGTTCAGGTTTGAGTTGGGCTTTCTTAGTTGCATCTCTAATTGAAATATCCGAATCAGGTAGCTGATTGTTTGCACTACAGTCAATACTTGCAAGGTCACTTCCAAACTTCTTCTCATAGGCTTCTTTCTTTAGGAATCTACCCATAAGCTTGCAAGATTTCAAAATAACTACATTTATGAATAACGAAATGCTTTTTCGATGGGTCTATTCAGAATATCATCATTATGTTCAGTTGCACATAGTCAAGTGAACTACATTACTAGATAAATGTACAATGGGGCAAAAGAAAATTTTACAAATATAAAGTAATGATATTTTACTACTTGCTTTATCCTGAATCTTAGTCTGAAACACATAACTATAATTTCATTTTCAATTTTGTAACTAACATTGACTTAACCAGCTAAAAATAGGAGGTTTCATTTAAAAGATAGGAGAAAATAGGAATGTGCTCAAAAAAAAGGAGAAAAAAAGGAAAAAATAGGAACTGGACACCCTGCTCTATTAGAAATGAGCTTGAAGTTCCAGAGGGATGGTTGCTGAACTCCATATATAGGCAGAAATTAAATTTCTTTGGACACATGAAAAGGGATGATTCTTTGGAAAAGGCCGGGCTGGAAGGACAAGTACCTGGCAAAAGATCTCGAGACAGACAGAGAAAGAGATGTGAAGATAGCATCAGCGAGAGGCTTGGATACACCACGAATGAGGCTGGGAGATTAGCACAGAATCGCTTTCTCTACCGAGAGACTGTCCATGCTGCCACGTCATGATAAGGATACGCGACCATTGACATTTACTAAAAGCTGTTTTCATGTGTCAGGAATGTGACACATAGCACAACTGTGCATGTTCAACATTTGTAGAAAATATACTTTTCTCATGAATTGCCCAAGATGGATTTTGAAAAACATCTCAATGATTTCAAGTTCCTGGGAAAGAAGACGCCACTTAATTGTTATGGTGGCCTAAGTTAGTTGTAAGCATCAGATTGTCAAACAATAGTTTTCCTACAAAACTTTAAAGAAAGAGACAAAACTATAAATCACAGGCTCCTGTGAGCCAACTCGTGAATGCAGAAGTAAATAATGGCAAGGTATAAAACATTGTTCGCATTGTGTTTGGTGGCCCATGACTCGAAATATTAAGATATAAACGCTAAATAAGGGGCATCACGGGCATTTTATTCCACATCCTACGCTGCCTAGATTTTAGCCGATCCCCTTAGTAAGATTGAGCTCCTTGAATAGTTGTGTGGTTTGTAAGAAAGTTTTAATTTTGAAAATTGTTTGGAGCCTTTGGAGTGGTTGGCTTTTGAAGGCGAAAAAGAAAAAAGAAAAAAGGAAACACAAGAAAACAAAATTTCTCCATTATCTCAGGAATCGAACCCGGGACCCTTTGCTTCTAGGTCAGTGCACATGCCACTACACAACATGTCCACGAGTCCTGAAGGAGAAATTAATTTTTGTTGAGGGTGTTGAATTATGTGGCACCCATGGCACTACAATTTTAACGGTCAAATTACTTCGGACCACCAGAAAAGAATATGCAAATGAGCAGGGAACGCCATCTGACATTTTCCCATCCTATTTTCTCCTTCTACTTTGCGCGAAATCTCTGTTGACTTGGATGACAATCTCGGCCTTAAGCGGCTTTCAAAGCGGCGCTTTCAGTCGCCAAAATAAAAACCTACGAAGAGTACAAACATCAGTCGAGTGTTCTTTAGGCTATTTCTTTTAATTTTGTACTCCAAAAGACGTGAATTTTTATAATTGAAGGAGGAGAGAACCTAAAGGGAGACGTGAGAGTACGCCACATTTGAAAGTCTACAACAGATCAACCGACCGAATGATGTTTACCCCACATGAAGATAACTCATGCATTGCGCAAGCGTGCATTCACAAGTTACATTGTAAAAAGGATGTTTATATGTATAAGAACTTGTCACAGTTAAATGAAAAGTGAACTTTTACAGAAGGACTGAGAAGTACCAAGAAAATTTTCTTGTCAGTCATGCATCTATATGCTTGCAAAGCAAAGGCGGAAATGGTTGACGCAACTTACATTGGACCATTTTTATTGACCAATCAGACTGGAGAACGTGATCGACTTTACCAGATGTTTTCTCAGCAGACAAACATCAGGGTACAAGATTACTTCAGTTCTGTTAATTAATTAACTACTGACAAGTTCACTGTTAATCAATTAAACACTTAATTATGTGGAAAAATCATCAGACAGAGTTAATTATTTGTACCTGGCTTTCTGTACAATACCACCCTTCTTGAATGCAACAATGCTCTGTTCCCTGACAAGAAAATAATAATAATATTCCCACATCAAATTTATTTATCATGATCACAAACTCTACATATAAGCCAAGCTTTTAAAGTGACATTTTCCTTTACTCCATTTTACTAAACTAAGAAAATGTTAATCATACCCTGTATCATCCTGTTGCTTCTTCTTTGTTGAGCCAGGTCCCTCAAGTGATGGCAAAGTGAGGACATGGTTATTTGTGGAGTGGATGATTTGTTCTGCTTTGTCCTTAGAAATAAGAGGAATCACATACCAATATTTAATTACTTAAGACACCCTTTTAACACAGCCAAGTTATTCAGTGTTAACTATATAATTCAACAATATTTCTTTCTTGAGTGCTACATGTACATTGTACATGTACACTGGCATGCTAAGAGATCTTCAGGGGTGATTGTTCCAAAACGCCTTTTATTAACATCCTTACTTCATTGTTACCATGGTAACATCAGTTGTTTGTTGGCACTACAGAACCTCTGTGAAAAGTGCCAAATGTGAGAGACCATTTCTGAAGTCTATAATTTAATACACTACAACTTAAGACTTACACCAACATTAAAACAAGTATTCAACTTTACAAAAATATATGTGGCTTTTTGTTTAAGGTGGACGCACACAGTTTGCCCACGCTTGACAGGTAGTAAGTGCACGCTAGGGTTGTGGTAAGCAAATATGGCATTGATAAAGCAATCCATCAATTTTATATCAAATGGATCACAACACCGAGCTTTGTTCTTAAAATAATCCAGTTTCTCTATTGCAAAACCTTTTCTTTTATCACCGAACAAAGAAAGAGCTAAGCCTTTTTGCACGCTTTTCATCTTTAAAGCTACGCATGCGCATTTGACCAAAAAATTCTGACGGGTTATTTTAGTGAAAATGTACTGTTTTCTTAGGAACCGCTCATTAGAATTTCATTAAATTTGACAAAACAGTACTTCTCTAAAAGCGTAACTTGTCTACAAACAAAAACCCAAATCTGACAGAGGGTATCTTCACAAAACCTCAAAGTGCAAAACCATTATTTACAGGAGATCCCTCTGTTAAAACTAAATGCAAAGAGCATCACTACGTCATGTATTTTGTGAGTTTTTCTGGAGAAAAAAAAAAGGAAAAAAATCTAATGAACGTATTTTGTAAAAATTAAGGAAAGCTATTATTTGTGGATGGTTAATAGCTGGCTGCATTACCATGGCAATGTCACCTAGCTCAACAACAAGTATCAAAATTTATTCCTTTTTAGTTAATCTTGCACCATGCTAATTTTTGGACACCCTGAAGTATGTTGTTTGCAAATCACGTTTACTAACACCTACATACTAGAAAACTGTCATTTGTAAATAATTAAACGGTCAATGAAGTAGACTGTCTTTCGGCCATTTTAATTGATGGGTAAAACAGGCAACATATCTTCATATTTAAGTTTTGTTTTGCACATTCGGTTGTTTCTCAGAAAAGAAATGAGGTACCCATTACATTAGTCCCGGAGTTAGTCTGAACAGGGGCACCTAAAGACAGTTTTCTCTTAGATCGTTTGAAAATTAATGCTATTTTAGGCTATCTGGAGACTGCCTTTAAGCTCTGTAGGTTCATTTTAGGCCACGCTATAATATTTTTATCCGTTCGGTCATTCTGGGGCAACTTGAGTCTTTTCAAAAGTACTCAGGCATCTTTTTTCCACTTCCCGAAAACCTTAGGTCTTATTCCTTTCCGAAAATCTTAGCTGGCTTTTTTTCGGTACTCGAAAATATGACATTTTTATCAATCTGAAAACACCATGCCTTAAATTTCCCATATTACGAACATTTGAGGTGAAAATTCCCTTTAGAAAATTGTAGGGGATTAAGGGCCTTCCGAACAGATAATTTACCGAAACCATCCGTTGGGTGCCCCTGTCTGAAGGGCATGCTGAATTGAACAGATAAGAAATAAAAATTAGTACAGAAAATATCTGTGCCTCTAAAACCTCATCTCTCGCGATTTATGAAAGTTGTAATCTTTTTAGCAGTGAAAAGGGTCTTGAAAAATAATATATTGTACGTTAAGTGTGATCTCCCCACTAGAGATGTAATTACTGGGAGTTTCTGTAATCAAGAAATGGACATCACAATATGAAAGGGAAAATTAATTTAGTCAAGGTCACTGACCCCTAATTTCTAAGGCCTATGTTCCCATGAGCGATGAGCTGATTCTACTGCGGAAAGAGTGGTTTGCGGGCAAGTTTGGTGCATATCATGCAGTGAATTGCTTGCATTAATAAAATCTTCTGTAAAACTCGAATTACAGCGTGTCAATTTCAAGGGGAAATCACCATAAATGATAAACCCCTAAAGCTGTTTTATGGTATGAAACGAGAGCACAGATATATACCACTGACAATAAATAGCCTTGCAAGCTGCAAGAAAAGATTCAGAAGTCTGGAACTTTTTACAGTTGGAATGATTTGTAGTAAGCAATGTGGAGAATTGGACAAATCCCGAAAGTAAGCTTTACATTACTTGAAATTGTATCAAAAATAACAGTCATTAAGAGATGGATTTATGAGAAATTTAATCAATACGCGATGTTTTTTAAGTACTGTACATGCGTGAAGGCTGTTTCAGTTTTAATGTTTTACTGGCGAATCGACGGGTTTCGTTATTATGTCAACATGCGGGAAAATCCGCTTTTTTAGCCTTTTTTCTTATTTGCCCTTGGAATAAAATAAGTCGGCCCCACAGAAATTTTTACAGATCTAGCAATTACAATTATGTCTACTGTAAACTAGCGATATAGTTTCACTTCTAGAACTGATGTACTTTTAGAGAAATTCAAGTAAATATATTGCCTGTTTTACCCGTCAACTAAAATAGCCGAAACACAGTCTACATGTACTTTATTAACCGTTTATAATAATTTATTTACAAATGATAAAACAAAAAGCCACATATCTTTTTGTAAAGTTGAATAAATGTCTTAACTTTGGCATAAGTCTTAAGTTCTACAGTGTAGTGTATTATTATAGACGTAACAATTGGTGTCTTACATTTGGCACTTTTCACAGCAGCTTTTAAATTCAAAATTGGGTTTTGTGGTGCCAACGAACAATTGATGTTACCATTGGTAACAATGAAATGAGGAGGTTAACAAAGGTTGTTTTGGAACATGTCCCCTGAAGATCTCTTTGCATGCCAGATTTGATTGGGGGTGAAAAATTTTCTTTTCCCACTTTGAAAAGTTTTCTTAAATCAACCAAACTTCTCTCATTATAATGGGCATGAAAAAAAAAGGTTTTTATCAGTGACTCATCTGTGAAATTCAACAATTACATGACCTATCCTTTAAATGCATTTATTCACACTGTACTTCCAAAGAAAAGCAAGACACTAAACAAATAGCAGTATGTGGTAGATATTGCATTCAAGACTGTCAAGTCAGTGGGAGAGTTTTTTTTATATCTTTCCTAGTTTTTTCTTTTAGTTTTAAAATGTTTTTCTGTTCTTTTTTACTCATATAATACTGTATTTCTGCTTTGTCTTATTTTTTATTTTGGTTTTTTGTTTTCTTTTATATCTAGTTTATTGTAATTATTTCAGCAAAAAATAATAAATTAATAAAGTTAACCAGAAATTTTTTTTTTCTGATTTGAAAAAAAAAAAAAAAAAAAAAAACGAAATTCACACGTGGCTCATGACGACCATAGGTCCACAGCCCACCAGGTACTTCAACATTAGAAGTCCTGCAAAGCAATTCAGCCTGACAGTAAATGTGCAGTGAAAACAAAATGGCCACGAGAGTCAGAAAATTATAGCAGAAGATGATGAAGAGATTTGAGGGATGATTAAATCAAGTACGAGAGGCAGACTACGGAGCCCTCGTCGACTCGATTCTGCACTTTAACTATGACTCATCATTCTGAAACTATTGTCTGATCTTTGGAGTTCACTTTTTGGCTCCTGTCTGACAAGATAATTTTAATGAAGCTCATCATCACTCTGGTAGGGGGAATTTAGAATGTCTCTTGCTTGATTTATAATTATTGTTAAGAAACTACACTCAAGTCTGTAAACTTAAGCACACAACAATTACTGTGATTTATACTTAAGCTTATGTTGGATGTAAAAGCATCCTTTCTCTGCTGCCTAATTTAGGTTTTCCAACACATCCTCTTCTTGCAATAGCTTATGGGTTTACTTTGGTCATCAAGGCAATTACACCAGATTTCTGGGCATGCTCAAGCCATGAACTTCACAGTTTTTTTTAATGCAAAGCTCTGTACCCAAGTAGACTATAACCAGGCCAATTTATTTCTTTGCACACATCATCAAGTCGACAAGAGTCAATTCAACAAGAAAGAGTAATTGAGGACTCCATGCCTACATAGCTAGGATAGTTGATTTCACTGTAAAATCTCCTTTCACCACAAATTCTGCCTCACATACTTCATTAAATCATCCCTCAAATCGTCATGATTATCTTCTAATGCCAATCGCTCTGACTGTCACAGCCATTTTCTTTTTACCATGCATGTGCAATTTGCCTTCCTGAAGTGCATTGTACAACTTCTTATGTCAAAATGCCTGGTGGGCTATGGCCTGTATGGGCCTATGGCCCTCATAAATGAGCCACATGCAGTTTTATTTATTTATTTATTTATTTATTTATTTATTTATTTATTTATTTATTTATTTATTTATTTAGTTAGTTAGTTATTTATTCAAAACAGAAAAAAATTCTCTGGTTAATTTTAATTTTATTATTATTATATTCATTAATTTTTTTATTTTTTGGCAAAATAATTGCAATTAAAAAATAAAACTGTCTAATAAAATATGAATAATCATAAGAAAATAAAACAAATGAAATAAAAAGTAAGAAAAAAAGGAAATGTGATTAACAAAGAAAGAGAAAAAACATTGTAAAACTAAAAATAACTAGGCTATGATCCTAATGGGCCAGAATAGACTATAGCTATAGAATCAATACCTGTCAGGTACTGTAAATGATTTAACACTGACCCTGACACTTTGCTCCGTTCTTTCAATCGCACTTTGAAGTGTTCTGAGATCAATAACCTCTGTGGACACCCCTTGGGAAATAATCTGCTCTTTCAGGTGATGCAGGTCATCTTGAACCTTGATAGTAGAAAACGTGATGATAAAATAAGTCAGTACAAACACTGATCTGATACAAAATCAGGCAGCCCAAGCCAATCATTCTCCCAACAACCATTCAACTGTCCCTTGGAAACTTAATTAAAGTTCCAACAACTATCAGCAGAGACAAGCTTGAGTTTGCAGATTTATGTACACTGATCAGATACAAAATCAGGTAGCCCAAGCCAATCATTGTCCCAACAACCATTCAACTGTCCCTTGAAAACTTAATTAAAGTTCCAACAACTATCAGCAGAGACAAGCTTGAGTTTGCAGATTTCCGTGCATTATGTGAGAGCCTTTCAAGATGGTTACAAAAGAGAAAAATATAAAAAAAATATATATTCATTTCAGAGTTTTAATTTTATTTTCAAGTGTCAATTTGCACAGCGTGCGATATGAAATCCTGTCAAGTCCTGTTCGGTTACACATCTTTAATACCATTCCATCTAATGTATATAAATATTCCATGAAAAGAAGGGGAGAAACAACTTTTCCTGACATTTGCAGTACTCCATACAAGCCAAACAATAATTTTGCATATGCTTTCAAGTTACTGTAAGTCATTTGCTAACAAGATAACATAATTATAACAGAAACGTTGAAAACACTGGCCCTCATGCAGTTCACAGACTACCCTGCAGCTGTACTCAAAATGTAGAAATCAATGCAATTTTGGTTACATTATTCAGCAATCCCAAAATGTATGGCTGTCAGGAACACTAGATGCTACCATGTGGCTTGAAATGAATGATTTCCAAAACGTTTTAACAAAGTTTTCCTATTAACATGAAATTGTCCCCTATAACACATGATTTTGAAACACAAAAAACGTCTGAAACATGCTAGACAGAAAATCGCAACACGACAGTGACAGGGTCTTTGAATTCTTGCAACAAAAGTAAATAATTATTACCTCTAAAACTACAAACATCTGTTTCCACAACAAAACCTTGGCTTTACCTTCTGTGTAATTAACTGTACATAGCAAATTGCATGACAAAAGCTTGTTTTTGTTATATTACCAAATGAAAGACAAAGAAGATGAATTTCAGACAACAAAATTAAATAAAATATAGAAGAAAAGGTTCTCACAGTTATATACGCAACCAGGCTGAATGTTTTTCAGGTTTTTTGCAACAGCCTGGTTGCATATACAACTGCGACAACCTTTTCTTCTATTTAATCTTTCATCCGCAGTGCATATACATGTCATGTTACACATACAGAAAAAAAAAAGGATATGAAATATATGAAATATATGAAATATATGAAACATAATAATTATTATGGTTGAACTGCTGGTGAAAGATTAAATAGAAGACCCTTGCAGTTAACTATATACGCAACTTAGGGCTTGAACAGGATTTGAACCTGTGACCTCTGCTATAACAGTGCACTGGGCTCTACCAACTGAGCTATCAAGCCAACTGGGAGCTGACCACATAATTTGTGAATTTGTAATATACCCATAAAGAGTGAAATATATATAAGGTATAAAACAAATGTTTAACAAGAATGCCATAAAGGCTGAATAATGGGCTTCATTTATTCCGCATTCTAGGGTACTTAGATTTTTAGCCATTCCCCTTGAGCAGCAAGATTGAGCTCCTTGAATAGCTTTGAATTTTTTTAAGAAAGTTTTAATTTTGAAAGATTGCTTACTAGAGCCTTTGGAGTGGTTAAAGGAAAAAAAGAAAAAGGAAAAAGAATTATCCCTGTTAGCTAGGGAGGTTTGAACCAGGGATCTTTCGCTTCAAAGACCACGCACTATGCCACTATCCCATATACATGTATGCCATCTCCCACAGAAGAGAATAATTTTTGTATTTATAGTTGTTTAGGGTGTCTAACTATCTGGTACCCATGGCGCTATGATTTTGGCAGTCACGTGACATCAGACCGCCAAAGAAGAATACACAAATGAGCAGGGAACACCCTCAGATGTTTCTCCATTGTATTTTCTCCTTGCATTTTGCACGAAATCCCTGTTGACTTGGACGACAATCTCTGCCTTGAGCAGCTTTCAATGCAATGATTTCTCACCAAAATATAAAACCTACAAAGACTAACACTTAACAAAAATTATGTCCATTTGACTGGAGCCATTGAGCAGTAATTTAACAGCGCAAGTCACCCAAAGCAGGGACAACAGGAGCAACAGGAGATATTTAACTTAAACAAAAATTCATGCAGCAAGACACTCTATCAGACAAAGAGTATACCTGCCAACTTTCACGCATTATGCGTGAAACTCACGCCTGGGGACTAGAGACATCGATCTCACGCATCAAGGACAATTTCTCAGGCCTGACTGACAAATCCGGACGAGTTGTTCTAAAAAAACTTCGTTTCATTTCAGATTTGTTATGTATTATTTTTTTGCTCTTTATAACAATCGCAAAAGCTTTCAAATGTCTACAATCCGTTTGAATCGTAAGTGTTCAAAGGTCGTCGGAATATCATCGTTTATTTTCGGCAACGTTCAGAAGTCTTCGGAAAATAGTTGGCAATCTTTGGAAGTGACTAGGACGTTTTCGGAAATCCCGGTCATGACTAGACAAAAATCTCACGCGTTAGACTCAGAAAAAGTTGGCAGGTATAAAAGAGCTGCATGTGTAAGAGAACTGCTGCAAGGGAAAGAGCTTCTCTAAACACCCAAAAGAGAAAAAATTCATAAGAGAGTGAGTCAAATCATTCAACACCACCCAACAGTAGGCAAAGACATTGAGGATTTTGTTAAGTCTTTTAAGAACCTTGCTCCGACAAGTCAAAGAGGATGGGAGGAGATACCTGGCAGGGAACCAGAGTACACATGTAGTTACATTCGATGGGGCCCATACAGAGGGTTAAAATATCATATATTCACATAGGATGGAGTATCCAGGAACATCTACATTGTACAATTCAAATATGGTTGCAAAATTATAGTAGCTATGGAACTGTTGAGCAATTGTGTTTAGACAGGCAGCCAATTTTTGCTAGACAATACAAAGGTGTTGCAAGAGTGACATGTTGAAAATCTCGGAAAGGCTTCTCAATTAAATTAAACCCAGATGCACACTGGCCCAGCGCTTTCTAAAGTGTATAAAGGGCTTGACATGGTCCAGAGATAACCAAGCTAGGCTAAGACTGGACACCACATCCACTCACCACAAAGGGATTTAATGCACTACTCTTGAGAACATTATACCTGCCAACTCTCACGCATTATGCGTGAGTCTCACGCCTGCGGACTAAAGACATCGATCTCACGCATCGAGGACAATTTCTCACGCCTGACTCAAATCCGGAGGAGTTGTTCTTAAAAGAACTTAATTTCCTTTCAGATTTGCTATGTATCATCTCTTCGCTCTTTATAACAATTCCAAAAGCTTTCAAATGTCTACAATCCGTTCCGAATCGCAAGTGTTTAAAGGTCGTCGGAATATCTTCTGACATTTTCGGTAATGTTCGGAAAATCGTCGGAAATCTTCGGAAGTGGCTCGGACGTTTGCGGAAATCCTGGTCATAACGAGACAAAAATCTCACGCATTTGACTCAGAAAAAGTTGGGAGGTATAGAACATGCCCTCGCTTGCAACATGAAGAAACTTTGTGAACCCATATCAGTCTGTAATAGACCCAATAGACTACCACTAACCTGTTTATGAAATCTGAGAGGGCAGAGAGAGCATGTGCTGGAGTAGTTAAACCCCACTGCACATTCCCAATTAGAACCCTACACGGCATTACCTTGATATTAATATGCTGGAAGATAAAATGCCTTACCAAACTCAGAAACAAGTAACTGTTGATTGAACAATACTCATGTGGATGGCGCCAATTTTTATGGACAGAAATACAGATCTCAAAGCAAAGAGTGTCCACAATAATATTATATCAAGAAGGCTTCCAAAGGCATTATTTATAAGATTGAATGCAAAGATTGTCCAAGTGTTTACATCGGCCAGACTTTGCACGCTCTAAAAGCATGTGTCAAAGAACACATAAAGGCCATAGCAAAGCTAGATAAAAACTCATAACTTAAGCCCAACATCATATGCTTCACCAGCACAAGATCAATCTAGAAGGGGTTGAAATCATTGACAGATCTGTGACATGGAAACAAAGACTTATTCTTAAAGCTTGGCGTTCAGTTCGAGAAGTGAACTCCATCCATTAATGTACACATTTGCTTTTCCAGACATACACCCCTGTGTATAAATTTTTTAGAAGCATTCAAAATTTGCCACACTTTTGTTATAGTTCTCACCCAAATTGTATAACGTTTATGGAATTTTAATTGTATTCGATCCATATAACATCCTGGGCCCAGTTGTTCGAAAGCAGATTAATGCTAATCCAGGATTAAAAGTTAAACGAGGGTTTCATCTCGCTCATTGAAAAAATTAATGGTTTAATTTTAAAGGCTAATTTCAAGCTAAAGGTAAAGAAAAGCCTAAGTCAAAACTGAGGGACAAAAATCTTTTGAAAGAATGTTTATTGATAAGAAATTAAATTCGATTCAAAGTTCACGTTAATCCAGGATTAGCTTAATCGAGCTTTGAACAACTGGGCCCTGGACGCCGGTTTTATTAACATTCTCAAGCTGAAGAAGGTTGTAGCAACAACCGAAACGTCCATTAAATTATACTTTAAAGCCAGTGTCAACATTTTATACAGAATTTTTAACCATGCCTGGCTACAGCCCACATATTTTTAACAACTACATGTAGTAGTAATCAAAGATTACAGTGCGTCACCTTAGGCCCTAATAGGCACCTAACTGGGTTGCATAAATCATGTTAACATTACAGGAACCTGTAAGTATAGTTGCAAAACATTAGGTTATTGTCTGGGAACAATTGTCAACAGCCGTGTTATCTTAGAAACGTTTTATGCAACCAGTCCCAAGTGTTTACAGGGCATCTTACCAAAGATGCGGCGGATATTTCAGAAAGAAAATGATCTTACCTTGTCTTGTACTTTTTGTTTTGTACTTTTTGCAGCAAAAACACGAGGAATGGTACGAAATGCTCGCGGGACGTCAAGATGCTATTGTTACGTTATTATAATGATCGGTGAAAGAAAAGTTCCTCGGAGATGCATGACATGACCACAGTAAAGAAACGTCTACGTTTTTTTTGAAACCATTTTGACACTTTTTTAAAATTTAATTTTAAAACAATCATATCAGATACACAACCTCTTTTCTCTATTTCTCGTGCTTAGAAACATGCATGTGCACAGGGGTAGGTTCTAAGTACGAAAAGTGGTTTTCTCCACACTGAGAAAGGGTTATATACCCGAAACGCGCCTGTGTGTTTTTTTCAAAACATTATTAATATCTATTTTTATATCAATCCCATCCAATATACATCCTCTTTTCTCAATTACTCGCGCTCAGGAACATGTACAGAGGTAGGCACTGGGTACGAAACGCGCTGGGCATGTTGGACTGTCATATTCATAATGCTATTGTGACGTTGCAAAATGGCACCAACATACAACCTCTTTTCTCGATTTCTCGCGCTAAGGAACGTGCGCATTGGGACAACTTGATTAGGAAGCGTCTCTTTCGTTGACGCAACTACAGGGTGTTGTGTACTGGAGTACAACAGGTCAACCACAATAAAGTATAGGGCGAGGGCAGCAAGACTAATGTGTTTACAGGACCAGGCTGAGCCGACTCTATTTACAACACTTGCGGTTAAAACTAAAAAGAATACAATTGTCTATTAGTCTAAAGAAACAGAAAAAACTATGAATTCAATATCGTAAAAAACAAAAGGAAAGAATAGGAATTTTACAAGCGTAACTTACATGTATGTCTGATCTTGACTCTGGGGTTGATCTAACAACTTACTCCACATTCTCTAGTCTAGAGACTCAATTAGAAATATGTGTAGCTCCGTGAACTCCTTACAGTTTGAAAACTCCTCGCAACTGAGAAACGTGCTTACAGAAAAGGGACGCTAATACATGTTTTTGACGTAAAGGAAACAATCATGAAAAAAGCTTTGTGCGGCTAGCCAAAAAATGGATATTCAGTAATCATGCAATCAATTAGAAACAAATTAAAGCTACAAACAGAAAAAAACAAATAGTCCCTGAGTGTTACCAAAGTGCATTGTTCTTGTCAGGAACGTGACAAAGCGAAACTAAAAGATTGCAACTTTTTTGGGTGCTGTTTCACAAGCTGAGAATGGAAACATGCGCGATTCCTAAACCTGTAGTACGCTGCACATAATTATGCTTGACTGTACTTTAAACTTTCGAATCAAAACTTCAAAAAAAGCAAAAAAAGGGTTTTCGGCAAAAACCGAGAAAACGCTTGAAGAGCGAACTCTTTTCAGCTCAAGCATACACATGCGCACATCGCTGTCTCTGCAGAGTTGGTTCCTGTAAAAAGGAACCGAACTGTGGCCACAGATAAGACGTGTGAAAAACTAATCACGCGAGAAGTTCTTTGTTTCCCTGCCTCGAAACTCGATGCACTTGACTCGAGCCTCGATACTGGAAGCTTTCGAGTTTCGAGGATCGAGGATCGAGTCTCGAAGTTCAAGTTTCAAGGGACTGTCAACTTACATTTGCATGGTACTGTATGTTGTACTTTTTGTATTATATGCGGTTTATTTTCCATTATATGAGGTACTTTTCACATTATATGTGGTGCTTCTTACATTCTATGTGGTACTTGTTGTATATTAGATGCAGTGCTTTTGTCATTATATACAGTGCTTTTGCAAAATTTTATATACGGTACATTTTGCATTAAGGTCTTATAGACCATAAAATGATTGCATAAAATGTTCAAAACTCAGGTGAAACCACGAGCTGCAGGCAAGTGGTTTCACTACCAAGTTTTGAACAGTTTAAACAAAATACACATTAACGTGCCTGAAGAGTCATCCGCGACCTTAGCTTTAAAACTCAATGCGACCGGTGGTTTTGGTTGTCAATCGCTGCGCTGCATAATTTAATATGGGCTGCTTACTGGTTCACTGCTTTGTTCCTAAAATCAGCCGGGACGTGCACGTTAGAATTCGAACTATATGTATTTGTTATAATTCCTAAAAACCTACGACAACATCAACAAAGTTAAACTTCTATAGCACAGCCCAAAACAAAACAAAAGCTACAATTGTAGGTCTTTTTGAACGAGTCCCATGCTTACCTTCACTAGAATTTCTCCGATATCAGTGGGGCCAGGCTGAATATCTGTCAAAGAAAACATCGTCAAGGCTTAAGTCTTTCGGTAGTCAGTCCATCGTTTTATATGAGCATGAAACGTTTGCAAAACCAGTCAAGCTTAACACAACGTCTGATTTCTTAGCAACCATAAGTAAATGTAACGACGCAACCGAAGGTCGGTACCTCATGTAAACGATGTAAAACGCATCAGAGAAAGAACATGCACTCCAACCACTCAGCGGCCAACTTTCACAATATGACCCAGGCCAAATGGGCGGGAAGACTAGTACGGGTGGCCGTTACCACCAAAAATGGCGCGTTTACTGTCAAAACGCGCCAAAGAAGTGTTTCTACGGCTCGGAATGGCAAAAAAACACCACGCGTGACTCAATCAACATTTCCTTGAAACTTTATTTCATAAAGGTTAAAAGGCGACTTTAAATATCGCTACTCGGTAAAAATTTCAACCGATTGTGTCGCGAGAACATAAAGTCTCAATGACAGATATGTGATGGTATATTTCCAGCCTGGTGAATGAATGAGAAAGTCTCAAGTTGCAAACAGTCATTACACCACACATACAGAGGGTGGTTAGCCTGTGGTACAGGCAATCAAAAAGTGGCACAGCCAAAGTACAAACTGTTCAATTTACTATACTGGAATAAAAAAGTGTAAAACGAAACGGTCTAGCCAAAACACAAACAGACTAGCAAATCATATCGAAGTGGAAGCATGAAATAGTTAAACAGTCGAGTCAAATGCGAATAGCTTACCCTTCGTTTGCAATATCAAGGGCGGCGCAACCGGTGGGGCATTTGCCCTACCAACTTTGGACAGCTCAAAATGGCGGCGTACAGACATCGATAGTGTAGCAACATACTTTGAACAGATGATAGGGCGATTTAAAAAAAGGCATTAGAGTAAGTGAACAGTTTTGAAAATCCATATTGTAATCCATTTCCATCCTAGCCATCGTTTGTCATTTTCACTTCCGAATTGGTTTTTATCGTTTGTCGAGTGTTGTTTTACAAAAACACCATTATTGTTGGGTTTTCTAAGGTCTGTATGTTGTTTACCTTCCGTCAACGAGTCTGTAAAGATTAATCACAAACTTTGTCTCTTACGAAAATAACGGTCAAAAAACTTTATTCAGTGCCTGCCATTACACGCATATGTTAGTAGATTATTGAATAGGCCTTATCACGGTTCTCGACGCCATTTTGACGAGTAGGCAAACAGGCTTAAAATAACAGTGTTTGTATGGAAATCCGATATCAAATAATTTTCATAAAACATCGCTTCTGAAAAATTCATGAATTGAAAACCTTTGGCATTAGGAAAAGGATTTTAAGAAAAAAATTGGAGGGATGTAGCTGTGCCATAAAACGTCCAGTCGTGTTTTGAACTTTCCATACATTTCCCTGTTTTTTTTTTCGCGAACTATTTTTAGTAGCAGTTCACGGCTGGTTCGCTTTACAGACAAATGTATGGAAAGTTCAAAACACGACTGGACGCTTTCTGGCACAGCTACATACCTCCAATTTTTTTCTTAAAATCCTTTTGCTATAGATTATATATAGAGAGGAAATCAGCAAACCTAAAACCCCACTAAATCGCGCTGAAATGGCCAAAATACGGCACACAAACACGGGCAAGATACCGAGGAGACAAGGTAAGCCATTTTTTTCCCAATTCATGCCCTTTATTTTCAATTCCAAAACACGTTCGTAAATTCCCATACAAACCCTTATAATTTACGCCATTGCGTAACACTCATCGTGACACTCAAATTACAAAGGTCAAAACAAAGGTCTTTATTTTAACGCTCATACAGCTTGGGATACCTGTGGTGGTTGTCACGTTTTCAACAGTTGTTTCGTTCATTAACAAGTGTTCGTTTCGTTCATGTGAGCTTGAGGGGTCGAAGAGCAAATGCTCATCTCCTCGTCACGTTTAACGCCTGGACGAGTCAAAGGCTTATGAAATTCAGTCTTCCAGTTGGTCATAATTGCAAACATTTGAAGTCCACTTCGGTAAGACATCTCATCGCCCTGTTTAAAATCACCACACGCTCACATTACTGAGCGACCGCGGAAACACGAGAGTGAGGCTCGTGTTCTAACATGGCGTCTGACTCGGTTCGTTCGGGGCCGACTAATTACGATTAGTATAAATCTACTAGTGTTCTATCACGAATGCCGTTCTCTGATTGGCTACGCTACTCGCTATCTATTCTGTGATAGATAGTGAGTAGCGATTTTCAACAAAATGGCGCCCGCTTCTTCGCGTTTTCGAAGTGTCTGCGATGAGGAAATAGATAATTTACTTGTTTAGTTTTGAACGACTAGTAGATTTATACTAAAACAATTAGATTATTCGCTCTCGATTTCTATGCGTGATAGTTGATTCGGGCTTCGCCCTCATCAACTATCACGCGATAGAAATCTCGAGCTCATAATCTAATTGTTAATTAGCATACCT
>NW_028145491.1:4597500-4605000 GCF_977016875.1 Pavona decussata | reverse complement strand
CCTTCCAGATGTCCCATTTCTTCATGTAACTCTCTGAACACTGTCCTATGAAACTAAGAGGGAAGAACAAGTTGTAGATTTCAGTCACTTCGGGGACAGAGGTTTCCATCTTCTCCAATGTGTAGTTTCTTCCATTCCAAAAGAGAGATGGTGCTCTCTGCGTGTCTTGCTGGTTGTGTTGTGGTTTGTCACTTTGTTTATATTCAATCACTTTTCCATTGGCCAGTCTTCCCTCTGGGCCTGGTAGAGCTTTTTGGGCGTAATAGGTTGCACCCGCAATGAAGCCTTAACATCCATGACGTGCTTCACTCCTTTAGACCTATAGCTACTGGCAAATACTTTAAACCAGAGGAGCCTCTGACTTTAAACCAAACTGCCTCTCCTTTGCGTTGAACATTCATAGCTTTTCCCTTAGCTTCGATCCATTCAGGGTCAACCTCTTCCTTGCATTCACTGAAATATTGTTTAATCGGCATCCTGGATAATGCATCTGCATCTCTATTTGCAGTTTCTGGACAGTACTTTATAGTGAAGTTAAAATCAGAAAGATCTGCTACTCAGCGGTGAACTGTAGCGTTGTGCCTGGCAGAGGTCAGCACATAGCTTAAAGGATTGTTATCTGTGTACGCTGTCAAATCTGGCGCATAGTATAGATAGTTCAGTTATAGCCCACTTCAAGGCTAAGAACTCTAGTTTGCTGGAATAAAGATGGTAGTTCCTTTTTGGAGTCGTCAGAGTGCGAGATCCAAAAGCAGTAAGACTTGATGTCCCATCTTGCCTCTGATACAGTTCTGCACCTGCCCCGATGTGTCAGTGTGCAGAATAAATTGGATTCCAATAAATGGTTCAGAATAATAAGGATAAACCATCACTGGTGGATTGGTGATCGCAGTGATGAGCTGCTCCAAAGCTTCCTGACACTCACTCATCCACATGACTGGTTCACCAGATGACTGTTGACCCCTGTGCGCTGTCTTCCCTTTCTCCCTTTGAGTCCTGAAGGGCTGTTGTCCTTTCTCGGCTGGTCCCTTGAGATGGCTGGCACTGGTTCCTAACATTTTGCAACACTTATACTTTGACAGATTAATAGAACGATTCTTTATCACTTGATACAAATATAAAGATACCAAAAACAAGCAGGTTGATTTTGTTCACATAATGCTTACCATACAATGGTATAACCTGTTAAAAACAGCCCTGATTTTACCTTTAAGGTGGCCGAACACAGTTTTCCAGTATACATTATTTAAAAACTACGTACTTCTGAGTACCCGAAATTAGCATGGTGCAAGATTAACCAAGAAGCAATAAATTTTGACACTTCTTGTTGCGCAAGGTGCTGTTGCCATGACAACGCAGCAAGGTATTAATCAACCACAAATGGTTTTCCTTAAGTTTTAGAAAATGCACTCCTTAGATTTTTTCCATTTTTTTGTTTCCAGAAAAACTCACAAAATGCTGACATGGTGACACTGCTTTCACATAATTTTAACACAGAGATCTCCTGTAAATGTTGGTTTTGCACTTGGTTTTTGCTTGTAGGCGAGTTACGCTTTTAGAGAACTACTGTATTGTCAAATTTTACGAAATTGTAACGAGCGGTTCCTTAGCAAACAGTTCATTTCCATTTAAACAACCAGTCACAATTTTTTGATCAAATGCGCACGCGTGGCTTTTAATTAGGTTTTCTCAGCAAAGATGAAAAGCGTGCAAAAAGGTTTAGCTCTTTGTGAACTCACTTTCTTTGTTCGGTGATAAATGAAGGATTCACAAACGAGAAACTGAGTTATTTTAAGAGTAAAACTCACCTTTGTGATCCATTTTGAATTAAGGTGGCCGAATACAGTTTTCTAGTGTACAGGTGTTAGAAGACGTTATTTGGAAACTATGTACTTCTGGACGCCTAAAATGGGCATGGTACTAAGAAGGAATGTATTTTGGTACGTCTTATTGAGCTAAGTACCGTTTCCATGGCAACGCAGCGGACTATTTAACCTCCATAAATAGTAGGTTTCCTTTATTTTTAGAGAATGCACTCATTAGAATTTTTCCATTTTTTGTATCCAGAAAAACTCACAAAACACTGACACAGTTGCACTACTTTCATGTAATTTTAACAGAGAGATCTCCTGTAAATATTGATTTTGCATTTTAATGTTTTGTGAAGATACCCTCTGTTAGATTTAGGTTTCTCTTTGTAGGCGAGTTACGCTTTTAGGGAACTATTTTCATGCCAAATGCCAAGAATTTCTAATGAGCGGTTTCTTGGAAAACAGTTCATTTCCACGAAAACAACCCCGTCTCAAATTTTTGGTCAAATGCGCATGCGTGGCTTTAATTGGGTTACACGGCAAAGATGAAAAGCATGCAAAAGGTCTTCGTGAATGACTTTTTTGCTCGCAAAGAAAATTAAAAGAGTTCAGAAACGAGAAACTTAGTTACTTAAGAACAAAACTTAACTTTGTTATCCATTTCATGTGAAATTGAGGCATCACTTTATCGACCGCCGTATTTGCGTACCACAACCCTAGCGCGCGCTTAATAGTGTCACTAACTGAAACCGGCGAAAACTGTATTCAGACACCTTAAATCGAGGGATCGATAGTATTTGCTTACCACAACCCTAGCGCGCGCTTAGTAACATCACTTACAGAATTATAACCCCGCCTTAAGGGGTTATAACTAAAAAAAAAATGAGCTCAGTGACCCCCACGTTTTTGCGTCGACGAAGGAGACGCTTTCTAATAGAGTCGTTGAGTCAATACTGTCCATCATGCCCGGTGCGCGCGTTCCTTAGTGCGAGAAATCAAGAAAAGAGGCTGTATCGGTTGTATGTCGGTTCCAACTTGCAACGTCACAATAGCATTATGACGGTCCATCATGCCCAGCGCGTTTCGTACCCAGTGCCTACCTCTGTACATGTTCCTGAGCGCGAGTAATCGAGAAAAGAGGTTGCAAATCGGATAGGATTGTATATCGGATAGGATTAACTGGAGAAGTTAAGAAGAAGTAACTGGAGCGACCGTACCCACGCTGCATCCTTGGTAGGATGCCCTGTAAACACCTGGGACTGGTTGCATAAAACGTTTCTAAGATAATACGGCTGTTAACAATTGTTCCCAGACAATAACCTAATGTTTTGTAACTATACTAACAGGTTCCTGTAATCTTAACATGATCTATGCAACCCAGTTAGGTGCCTAAGGGCCTAAGTCGACGCACTATAATCTTTGATTGATACTAGTATTATGGAACTTTAATCAGTATGTTTAGATGCATTTTTTGCAAAGTTACCAGAGGGGCTCAGAACAACCTTTAATTTTCTCTGGCTAGCTGGCCGGACCAGTCAGTTTGAAAATGGAAGCACCATTTCGAAGAGTTGTCTTTACAAATTCTTCCAAAATTGCAATACCATGAACACTATAAAAATGATATAAAAATACAAAAGAATCGATGTTACTCTCGTTTAACCTCAAAGCGACTTAAATTTGAAAATTCACATAACTTTATTTGATACGATAAATCAAGTGCAATCAAGTCCAAGGTCAATTTCAGCACAATACAATTACCCTATTACCCAATTGGACGTATCCGGTTTAAGAAATGCACTTGGCAAACGTTTGCGAAAATTTGGTTACTTTGCGGACAAAAGCTATCAACAAAGCACTTTTCCTAGAGCAACCCTAACTTTTCCAGTTTGCAAAAACATCAAAGACGCCGTGGTGCTTGGGATGGGCAGGTAGGTTTATTTGTTTCTAACTTTTGAATCTAAATTGGCTGATGTAAAATGACGTCAAAAGCTCAGTCGTTTGATACAAAAAGAGACTAGCAAGGTTGTCCAGAAGAGCATTTCAAACTTCGCAAAATAGGAATTAGGTAAAAGAGACTTTATTTTAGTAGTAAGCGTTTGCTGTGGCTGAAAATATCGGGAGTTGTTCTTAGAATTCTACTAACTTTAAGTGCTATGTAATGTAACACTGTGTTTTCTCTGTTACAGTTTTACAACGTTTCATATAAGCTACACAAACATGTTTCAAGAATGATTGCTAAAGAATGCTGATGCAACTTAAATATGAGTTTAAGTCAGTTTTGCTGAGGAACACTTAATGGTGTCAGTGAAGCCTCTAAATAATGTCCAATTCAAGACCTTACTAGTTATAATACTAAGACGACCTTCGGATACTCTGCTTTGTCCCTCCTGTCCTAACCTGAGTATGACTTTTCTCCTCTCCCCTTAAACGGACTTAAACCTGATATTCAGGTAAATGCTACCCCATATCAGCGAGGTTTTGCTTTTCTGACAATAGCTTATATTACATGACATCCCATAAATCACCGAATGTTGACTCGGGAATGTTAATATATTACATGACAAACAGTTTTAACGTCTGCCAGACAAAGGACTGTTGTTCAGGGCAGACTATTTTTACGAGTTGTCATCGTCCTCTCCTAGCCCAGCAATTTCTTCTTCGCCTCCACCCATGGCACGCCAAAACGCGATGGCAACCTGTAGTCAGTTAAAAGATGAGAGTAAGAAGAAATCGTAACAAGTTAGTTTGTAAATAAGTTGTGGTACTTTGTCAGTGGGGAGTAGAAACGGATGTTTTGGTCTTATCAAAAGATAAGTAATTTGGCCACCGTAAAGAAATACGACATCTGACGTTTCGAGCGTTAGTCCCTCATCAGGGCGAATCATCAGAGGGATTCAGTTCGTTTTGAGGGGCGAACGCGCGAACCGTCAACACTCGAATCTCTGTACAGTGGCCGAACTACCTTATCACTGAACTCTGTTAATAAAAGAAAAATAAGAAAAAATAACACTGAGCACATACGATAACAGGTTCCGCGTCGAAAAATAAAAATGCTTCTCCAATAAGGGTGTGATAATAGGTTTTTCCACTACAAGCGTCGGGGAGAGAAACAGTAACTTCCACAGTACAGCGGCGGGAAAACTAACTCACTTCACTCGCTGAAACTTAGCTAGGTAACTCGCTCAGCCTGCGGGAATGTAATCTTGTCACAAATTCATGGTACCCTCGGGATCAGCTACAACCAGACGTCCATGGACAGCAGTGAATCACACAAAGCAGGATCCGCACAGTTTGATCGCAACTAACAAAATCAACTTAGGAGCTGTTTACACGAAGAAAGGAAGATCCTCGAACGCAGATCATCCAAGCATCATATGTTTTCTGTATTCAGTGTACATACAAAAAATTGTACTCGGGCCTAACGCTGGCATCTTTCTAAAAATAGGATCTTACTAGCTGAGAGATAGGAAGATCCTAGCACCAGGTAAACTAAATTCGCTCGGAAGGTCCTAGTACAAGGGACAAAAAAAAAAAAAAAAAACATGAAGGCGGCAGGGTGTTCAGCTGCTAAAGGCAGACAATTTCGACTTCCTTTTTCTCCACTTGGAAACACTTCCGACCGAAATATCAGCGTGTAAACCAAACGAAAAGTTGTTTTGCCTTGAACCACGGCGAACGTTTACATTGTCGCGAAAGCTAATCAAATTGGAAAAATTCTTATTCTATTATAAAACTCGTGCTATTCAAAAAGACTGAAACAGAAACAGCAGCTAGAAACGCAGTTACAAAACTAACGGAGCGTCTGTGATTGGGCACGCAACGAAATTCTATTCCAAAGCATAAAAAGTCTAGTACAGCTAGGAAAATATGCAAAACTAGGGTAGGTGACCGACACACAAAAAAAAAAGAAAAAAAAAATTATTATGTATTTTAAAGTTTTTTTAATGATTGTTGCTTCATCATCTCCGAAAAGCTCTGTTTTTGGATTTCAAAAACCCTTGCTAAGATCTGCTTTATTCCGCATATTCCGGAAGGGACTGTCCACCATATCTGCTCTGACATCCTTTGCCGACGAAGTCCTTCTCAATCTGGAGCCGTGTTTTTGGACCTAACAAAAACGTTTGACACGGTGGATCATCAGATCTTATTGTCTAAGCTATCGGCGTATGGTTTGTCTGGAAATTCGCTTCAATGGTTTCGTTCCTATATCACAGCCGAAAACAGCGTACATCTTGTGGGAATGAGATGTCTAACGAGTTGCCAGTAACTCACGGGGTGCCTTAGGGTAGCATATTAGGCCCCTTATTGTTTGTCATTTATATCAATGATCTTCCAAGCATTCTGGAATGCTGCTGTGCGTCTCTCTATGGAGACGACACCGTGATTTACTGTTACGGTTCATCTTTCCAGGAGCTCAGTGAGAAGCTAAATCGCGACTTGTTGGCCGTAGCGAAATGGCTAAACGATCACAAGCTAACTTTGAATCTCGAGAAAACCAAATGTATGCTTGTAGGTAGTGATAGGAAACTGGAAAGCAAAAGGGCTCTAACAGTATCAATCTTCGACCACAATGTAAATAATGTCAACAGCTTCAAATACCTTGGAATTTTTATATCATCTGATTTTACATGGACAAATCATGTTGAATACATTGCTGGCAAAATTAATCAAAGGCTTGGTCTCCTTAATCACATTAAGCATTTATTACCTTTTAGTGCGCGCCTTCTTTTTTATAATAGTCTTGTCATGCCTTGGTTTGATTATGCAGACCTTGTTTGCGGAGACAAGCATAATGTAACCTTCATGACCAGTTTGCAAGTCTTGCAGAATAAGGCTGCTAAAATAATTTTAGACAGACCTCTTTATTCATCTGCTACGCATGCGCTTGCCACTCTTAAGTGTGTTCCATTAGAAGAAAAAGCGTTTACAGAGAAGATGTATTTATGTGTATAAGTGTTTAAATGGACTCGTTGAGCATGATATGAACTTTATAAGACAGCAAGAACAACATGATTATAATACCAGAACTAAGCTGAATCTCAGACTCCCAAGTGTCAAGAGGAATTGGGGCAAACAACGGACTGCATTTCAGGCCATCAAGGATTTTAACTCGCTTAGCCAGGCAATCAGACGATCCGTGAATTTGAATATTTTTAAACGTAATCTTTTTAATTTTGTAATTTAAAGAATTGCATGCCATCAAGGATTTTGACTCCCTTAGCCAGGCAATCAGTCAATCCGTGATTCTAAATATTTTTAAACGTCATCTTTTTAACTTTGTAATTTAAATATATTTCAGTTGATATCTTGTACATTATAATAGTTTTTGCATATTTTAGATTTTTAATGTCTTTGCGAATTGTGTGTATTTTGTATTTTTTTTTTTTAGATCCTCTTTGAAAACCGTATTTTATAAGAAAATTCATCTCAATAAAGATTATTATTACTGCTTTTTCCGTACAGTCAAAAATTGCGCAAAATACCTCTGTGAACATGAATATATGAAACATTATCTTTTGAACTGCAGATGAAAGATGAGATAGAAGAAAGATCCTCGCAGTTAGTACGCAACTTAAGCAGTTGCGAAAAGAAAGCCTGAAAACAATTCAGGCTTGAACGGGGCTCGAACCCATGACCTCTGCGATGCAGGTGCAGTACTCTACCAACTGAGCTATCAAGCCAACTAGGA
>NW_028145491.1:4495000-4592500 GCF_977016875.1 Pavona decussata | reverse complement strand
ACTCCTGGTGGGTGGCTAGAGGAAAAATGCGTGTATTGACAAAAGGTTTCAGTCGGCTTGGAATGCGTTTTAATATCCAGTATGGGATGGTTGTAATGGATTGTCTTTGTAGAAAACTTTATCCAGAAATGTAGTCTCAGCATTTGAGATTTCAGCCAGAAATTTGATTGTTGGATTAAATGAGTTTGCTTGTTCGATGAACCGTTCTATATCGTGTAAATTACTAGTGTCCCACAGCGAAAAGATATCGTCAATGTAACGTTTCCAAACTGTAAGTTTTACGGCGACGCTTTGGCTAACAATTTGTGATTCAATGTCGGCCATAAAAATGTTTTCAAAAGCAACGGCCATTTCTGTGCCCATGGCAGAACCTTCGATTTGGAGGTAGCTCCTTCCATTGAATTGGAAATAATTTTCGTTAGAATGAGTGTAAGCGTTTCTCTCAGGCATCGGGTGGAAATGGCAGGGTTGTTGCTGTGAAAATTATCGTATGCTTTGTGAACTCTTTGAAGCACAATCCATCTGTCGATTGGACAAGACGTATTTATCTTCGACCGAGAAAACAACACTGATTATACGTATATTGCCTTCGAACTTCTCACGCTTTTCGCTTTTGAGTTCAACTGTAATTAAAGAATGGTATCGACCAACACGACGAAGCAGAATTTCCTTTACAAGTGAAAAAAAGACGCCTCGAGTCATGAGGTGCGATACCGTTTAGTAGCTCATTTCTTTCTCGATAATCGCGATACTCTAATTTCACCAATCGAAAGAGAGTGTCACCTTGAGCGGTACTGTAATTAAACTGTGCGGAGCTTTGTATGCCTTTAATATAAAAAGAAGTTCTGACAAAAAAAATTCGTGCAAAGCTTCCACGTCGAAAAAAAAAATCATGCAGACAAAATGGACTAAGAAAAAAATCATCCACTGAAAAATGTTTACCCCCCCCCCCCCCCTCCCGTGATTTCTAATGGTCCACCCCTAACTTGGTTGGATAGTAATGACAACACTACTCGCCAGGCCTAACTGACTCTCCATGTTGTACCTTTTGCCAAGAGGACATAGAGTCCATCGAACATCTGTTTTTCTCTTGCAAAGTATCTTTTGAATTTTGGCAACACGTTTTGTCCTGGTTAAGGGATAATGGATTGAAATCAATACACTAAAAGAGACAGATTTGATATTTGGAAAATATGATGCCACGGATGGCTCCAGTCTAATCAATCACATGTTACTAATGGGTAAATTCTATCTTTATCCAGTAGATGCCAAAAAATATCCGAACCTAATCTGCCAGTTTTTATCACAGGGACTAAACGTGTGTACAATATTAAGCTTTATGTTGCAAGGGAGAATGATAAACTTTTGCAGTATCTTAAGAAATGGGAGAAATGAATTCATATTTTTCAGTAATTAAACGTGACAACATTCAATGGAAGGTATTTAAACAGTGACAAGTTGTGTGAGTGAATTCCATTCTTGTAATTGACTTCGTATTTTTGTTTGGTGTTGTTTCTGTTTTAGGTTTATTTTATTTTATTTAACTAGTATCACGTGTTTTTTTATCCTTTGTAATTGTTAAAATTGTATTCTTGAATATTTAATAATCAATAAAAATAAAAAAAAAACACTTCTCAGAAAAAAAATTCCGACTTTCTCACAGGAATCAAACACTCAAATCACAGAGCTTTTCCGAGTTCGCAAAAGGAGTTGAACCTATCACCTTCATTGCTGAGAAGGTCATCTTTACTGGAATCATTTACTGAAATTAAAAAAACTGTTGGGGTAAACAGGCAGTCCCTCTCAATGCAGTCCAGCTCTCCATTTTCTCCCTCACTCCAGACCTACCTTGCATTTGAACTCTCTCTGTTATACAGTCTAAGGAGACATTACTATTTAACTGTCTCTCATTTGAATTAAGGACTGTGCCTCCTTTTTCGCGTGTGCATACGTTCTGCGCATTTCGGGATGTCGCTGCCAATAGAAAAGTTAGTTTTTGCGCTGATTGTGACAATGTGGAAATAGAAGATCTTAGAAAAGGCTATTGGAAAGCAAACAAAAAAATATCAGCGATAACCACGCATTTTTCAGAATAATCGAGCTTCAATTTGGAAAACAATTGCATACATTGCTTGGCATTTTCAATTTGGAAAAAGTGGCATACATTGCTTACATTGTGTTTAATTATCTCCGAAGAATGCGCGGTTACCCGTAATTTTCTTTTTGGATTCCGTTAGCCCTTGCTAAGATCTGCTTTTTGCCGAAGTTATAAACGGCGCAATAACACCACTGCGTTAGGAGGCACCGTCCTCAAGGCGCTACTGTTTGTACTTGCCTGGACTCTTTTGATTTGTGCTTTCGTCACTGCTCTGATAACTTGGGCCTCCACTGTTAGGAAGAGCAGAAGCCCCCTGGTTTGCATTAAAAACTTTTGGGGCTTTATGACTTTGATTCTCTGTAGAGACAAAAAATGCAATTTTCTGTTGTGAGGATGATTTTCAGGATTGCAAAATATTTAAATTGGTCCTTCCTATTAAGTGCGTTTATTTCAGTAAAATTGTGTAATTGCCTGACTGAATTTGTGAAAAAGAACTCAAACATCTGCTATATGTACATTGACCACTGGCCCTGACTCGCACCTACAGGCACTTTTTAAGATGGTTAGTTAAATTTGGGTTGAAAGGATATCAGATTTGAGTGAAACGAGGGACTCGACTCTGGGGACGTTAATTCCCGCCAAAAACCGCTAAATATTGACTGGGTACGAACCAGTTTCTTACCCAGACAATTGTTTCCGTGTTGGTACAATTTAATGTAATCAAAGAAATGCAACCTTTTGGGCCTTTTTATTCCTTGATTATCTACGCCTTTTCTTCAGCTTTGAAGTGGAAGATGAAATCTTCGGCAACCTGAAGTTTACATCTTGTATGCCAGCACAACAAAGCAACGTGAACCCAACTGAATTGAGCTGGATTCATTACAGGTCTTCATTTGCACTTGAATATTTGGCTTCCCATTTTAGATTGTATCGAGAGACTGGTATTTAAAATATTAAGAAAAACGACAACAGACGGATTTGATTTTCAAAGACATGTTTCGACAGCTGTTCTGTTGTTCTGTCGAAATTTGGTGGAAGCATGATCTAAAATATTAAACAATTAGGCAAACATGAACTATGGCATTGTTTAGAATGAATCAAGTAACACCTAGTAATGCTTTCAAGAAGATATCACTAAACTTACGGAAAATCCCAGTTAGTTAATTAAGAATACAATCATCGTTACATTACTAAGATCCAAAGCGATCCTGATGGTTCCCCAGGTCTCGTCTATAATACTGCAACTACGTTCTATTTCAAACTACCTTTCATAGGCTTCTTTTCTGGTATCACCCAGAAAAGGATTGGCCACTTTATTCAGCTTTACTGAGTATTAACTCTTAGATATCAAATAAGTCTTTTCGTCCTTCAAGATAGACATATATGCTTGGCGTTAAAGACCCTACCTTAAGCGAGCTCCGTTCGTGTGTTGCATATAAATTTTTATGTGCGGGCTGGAACACCCTGCGCGCATTTTTCCACGCGCGTACGTGAGCACTTAGCCACTGATAGTGCCTCTCATCTATTAAAACACTTGCATAATTCTTAACAATATGTTCGCCTAATTGTTTTAATATTCTAGATCTTGTTTCCACCAATTTTCAGCTCAAGATAAGAGCAGCTTTTCATATCAAATGGCAACAACCTACTATAAACCAATAATTGTACGATGTTAACCTGAAACTCTCTTTATCCAGGGGCACCCAACGACAGTTTTCTCTCAGATCCTTTACTTTGAAACGCTATCTGGAGTGCCTTTAAAGCTCTGAAGGTTCATTTCAGGCCGCGCTATAATATTTTTATCTGTTTGGTCATTCTAGGGGAACTTGAGTCTTTTCGAAATTACAAGGGCATTTTTGTCCATTTCCCGAAAACCTTAGGTCTTATTTCCTTTCCGAAAATCTTACCTGACCTTTTTCCGGTATCCAAAACGACATTTTTATCAATCCAAAAACACTAGGCCTTAAATTTCCCATATCACGGACGTTCGAGGTGAAAATTCCCTTAAGAAAATTGTAGGGGATTAAAGGCTTTCCGAACCGAAACGATCCGTCGGGTGCCCCTGTTTATCGTCACACATTGTCACATATTCTTTTATTATTCTGACACAGTTTTTCTCATTAGCATTTCTATGTAAAGTCAAATCTTGCCGGCCTTGCAGACACCTCGTTATTACAGACACCCCCGATAATACGGCCAGCAGCTAAATCACCATCAAAGATAAATTACAGACGTTTGACTGAAATAAATTCCCGGTATTACGGACTCTCGCTATTAAAGACGCTAACTCGCCGTACCGAGGGTCTCCGCAATAAAGGGACTTGACTGTAGTTATTACTAGAAATAACCAATGGTCAGGAAGTGCGGGCTAGAACACTTTTGAGTCGAGGGATTTTCAATGAAACTTTTGTTGAGCATTAAAATTGGTTGGCCATCGCGTTGGGTAGCCAAGTTACATTAAAAAACCTGCATGGCTCTGTTCCCAAGATGATATCCAGTCCGTATAGCCAGCGTACTGCGCAGTCTTAGGGTTTGTTGTCATTTACATCCGAGATTCGATGGGTTGAAACGTCCGATTATACCAGAAACTATTGTGCGTTTTTTAATCAAGGAAATGCTGTTTTCAAAGTTTTGATTCGAAAGATTAAATCTGTGCAGCGTAATGGTAGCAATCGCGCGTGTTTCCATTCTCAGCTTTTGAAAGTACTTGAAACAGAGGCCGAAAAAGTCGCAATCTTTTAGTTTCGCTTCCTTCACTGTTTATTGCTGGGTTTAGTGGACAGGTATTCCAGTCATCTGTCAGAGGAAGACACGGTTACAATTTGAAATCAGTTGATAAAAATGAAAAAAACGTGACATTGCCTTTTGAGATGATCTTCATAATTTTTATGCAAATTTGTAACGCTACGCCGAAGATGTAAACATTCGCGGCGGCTTTCAAAGTCTGCTCAAAGGCAAGCGAACGGCCACGTTGAAGTTTCCCCGGTTCCTTGCCGAATTCTACCGTAAACGTTGTACGTTTTGAAATAAGGAAATGCTTCTTCCGAAGTTTTCATTCGAAATATTCAAGTACAATCAAGTATAATCTTGCGCAGCGAAGATATTTCAGAAGCGATCGTGTTACATTCCGCGAAAAAGCCGCAATCTTCGGTCAATCTTGTCCACGTGCTCCGGTGTAAGAGTTAATCGATTGGAAGGCTGCTTTTAAAGCCAAACATGCCAGCACTGCTTAAATAGAGCCTCCAAAATGCAAAAAAAATGACTAATATCTTATTCTGTGGCAAAATTGTAGGTAGAAGTATGTAAACACTTGCGCTTTGGAATCCAGTGATATTTATTATGTTGCACATATCGAGTCCCATTGCGAAATCTGTCGAGTGTTCACGTAAAGAAATTGTGAAGCAAACGCGCAACCCAGGGCAACCAAAGTCAGATATTTGCCATATTTGTAGAGTATTCAGGTGAAAAAAACATGGTAGATGCATACCTGTCAACCCCCGGAGTACACAAATCTGGAGACGTCTAGAAATCTGTTCTCTTTGTTCCGCGGTCCCAGCAGAACCGTGCCATCAAGCCTACATTTAGGGCTTCAGTGGGTGGGGGGGGGGGGGGGGGGGGGGAGGCACAGCAAAGAGCCGACGAGAAATAACCTATATTAATAAACATATCTCAAAAACACCACAGTAGCTATTTCCCGGGAGATTTGGTGCTCTACCCGGGAGACCGGGAGATTTCATGAAAAACTTGGAGACTCCCGGGAAAACCGGGAGAGTTGGCAGGTATGTAGATGCATCTTAGATTCCACTGTCGGTTCGCATCGAATCTCAAATGAAGTTCGTCGAAACAAGTTTTCATCGCTTGCTGCTCTTCTTTTCGCATCATAGCGAGAATTGAATTTTAAAAAAGTTCTGTTTCTTTCCATTTTCAATCTTTTAAATGTACGTTAACACTCCAATGATGCGAAACTTTGGCTTTGAAAATCGCGTACACTGGCCGACGCGGCGGCCATCTTTTAAAATATTCTTGTTCGTGCGGAAATGGATTCTGATTGGTTTACGAGGATTTATCGATCGATTTTGGCAAAACAATTTTGCTCCAAGATCGAGATCTTGCATGAAAAATAGGGTTGCGGTCCGCAATAAATTCAACTTTGTACTTAACGATTTAAAACTGACGATGACAGAAGAGCTGTGGAAACATGTCTTAAAAAAAATCAAAACTGTTGTCGTTTTTCTTAAACTTTTAACTTTTTTTAATAGGTAAACTCCTTTATTACATTACTTACAGAGAACTCTATACAGTAAAATTACAAAAGATAAGAATACTTAACAATACATCAGTACATAGCTTACAACTGGCTAAACTTTTAACTTGCCTGCTGCTATCCAGACCTTTTGGCAATATCACACTGGTATTTGTTTTACATAATACATTATTTTTGTAATTACAAAAGCTCAAACTTCAAGGTATATATGTTGAATTCATTTGATGTCTTTTTGTTAGCGGTGTGAACTTGAGAATCTTGATTTGCCATGGCAATACGGGAACTACGGCAAAATTTTACTTCTTTGTGCACTTGATAGCTACTTACATCAAAAATTTACATATCAGAAATTAGCATACCTCAGTGACCGACTATCGCGTTACGCGCAATCTGATTGGCTATACAGGTGCCGTCTATCGATCGATACAGAGCGCGCGCGATTTAGCATGCATCATTGCACAAATGTAACAAGATTTATGAAAAAGATTTTTTTGCTTCATAGATCGATCACTGAGGTATACTAAAACAATTAGACGGCTCGCTCTCTATCGCTTTTGATAGTTGGCTCGGGGCTTCTCCCCTTGCCAACTATCAGCCGATAGAAACCTAGAGCTTGCCGTCTAATTGTTAAATAGATCTTACGATTGGCATACACTTTCCAATAGTGCTGGATCAGACTCCGCACTTATAACTGGATGCTTATTGAGATGACCAGTAAGTTAAAAAATAATTCAGGTCTCATAGCAAATCTGATGACCATTTACAGCAGTCTCAGCTGTGGCTTCCTGGATGTGTTTCTTCCAATGGAGACGATGATGATAAGTCTATTTATTTGAAACCACAGCTCCTCATTACTAGTCAGTTGCGATGATCATTACACTACATGGATAGTGTAGGGGAACGAATATTAGGTTTTATCAACTGGGTGACAAGGTAATTTGGCTGCCTTAAAGAGATTCGAGAGCTGACGTTTCGAACGTTAGCACTTCGTCAGAGCCAATCCAGAAATTGTGGGTTGTGTGTGGTTTCTATAGCGAGGAGTGCAGCTACGCAATTGGTAAAAGCATGTACATGGTAATCAAGAATAAGTCGAATGAAAAACATTCGTTGATTACGTGGGAATTGAGAGTGCCTCTTGAAAGATGAATTTTTGCTCTGAACTTTGCGGCTTTCTGTGTTACCATGATACAAAAGACTGCCATGTGTTTGTAAAAATAGCTAGGTAAGTTAAAGCGTCGAGCGACTAGTTTGGTGCATCTTTTTCATTTCTTTTACCGTCTCTTACATGTCTCGCGATCTCAGTCGGTTAGGCTACGTTCACACTTGGTGCCCGAATACTAGTTCCGGGGCACCGGCACAAAATGGTGCTGTGTTCAGACACTTGCTACCCGATAAGTACATATGTTCACGTTCAATAAACCGAACACGTACTCACTACGTTTAAACTGCACGAATCGCATCATGCATTTGTTGCGTGTTCATTATATCCGCTTGATTGCTGTTTACCTCCTTAATGCTGTGTCTCTATATGAAACACTTAAGAGGCGCCATAGACGAAAATGGAATTCATCTTTCCCGCCATTTTAAATATTGTTGAGTAAAAACAACAGCCGCTGATCACGAAAATTTACTTTCTCACTTTAGCTTTAATTAAGTTCGACTTCAATTAGGTTCGACGTCTGAATCAACTGCCGAACTTAATTATTTGGGTCGACCTTAATAGGTATTAGGTTCGGCTCATGTAAGTTCGACGTACGAACCGGGCCTTAGAGAGATGACTCAGTGGACACAATACTCCAGACTCAATTATTATAAAAAGAACTTCTCAACCTCACTAATAATTCATCAAGATGTTTGGATGTGTGATCCTAAATACCATAAAATTTTGCCAACTTTAGCCTTGAATTCCTCCAAGAATTATTGATCATTTGAGAATCCATATCAAACACTCGAAAATGTGTTTCACCAGACATCCAAAAACCTCAAAGTCGTCTACAAAAACTCGGCTGCGCCTCGTTTTTTCAACCTACTTCTCAGTGTTTGGATATCTGATGAAACACACTTTCTCGTGTTTGATATATTACATAAAGAATAGAAACATAGTGTGACTGTTATAGAAACACAACTGGATCACAGCCAGGACAGTACCTCTCATTTTCATGTTAGGCCATTCTGCACACTGGAGAGCCTCAGTTACTCTTGCAATCCCTGTCTTTTCACGAAAGTCATCTACAATGAACAGTGCACACAAGTTAAGTCACATTTTTAAACGTAACAAAATAAATCCCAAAAGCTCATTTAAATATTGCTCAACAACCAAATTACGCTATAATGATAAATATTTTAATTATTATAAAATTAATAGGTAATTATCAGAACCTTCCCAGAATCCTTTGCACTTGAAATAACTTTGTTAATTTGAAGCCAAGGAGAATGCCACACAACATCAGAACAAAACTTCCAATAAAATATCAATCATTTCAAATTTAGGGTGATGATGTCTTCAGTCACGTGACTACTCCCGAAAAAGCGTTTTATTGCAAAAATGTCGAATTTATCAATTCAAATCAATATGAATAATCAATGTAGTCAGAAAGAAATTGGTTTGAGGTATATAGAAATGGCCATTAACAGTCTTGGATCTTAAAATTGAGGCTGCTATACAAAAGACACAGAAACCGAAAATCTGGGGTACTAAGTCGAGAGACATACAACATAAATTTGCATATATGTACTTGTTTATTTAAAGTATCTTTTAAGGCATTGTTACCATGGTGACCTTAAAGGTCACGTGACCAGGATGCTTGGATTTTTTTGAGAGTTCTGTAAAACTACATCAAGCCCAATGAACTCGGCAGTGAAAGATAGGTCACAGGTTGTAGATATTTAGTAAAAACATTCAAAAGGGGCCTTAGAATTTGTTCGTAAAAAATAGGCAGATCTACTAATAAAATCCGTTGAATGTCTTCCGTTCAAGCAAAAAATAAAAGAAAACTCGTATATGAGGTTTGATGATGCATGTTCTTGCCAATGGCATCGACGGCCAACCATTCAGCTATCGTACATGAGTGGTGATCGCTTCATGTGAAACTACTGTTCGTCGTTTCTCGGAGAAAGCAGGTTGCAAAATTGTTTTGCTTCCTGCTTTTTTCCTTCCTTTACTGTGAAAAGTTGTGAACAGCTTTATAATAATGATAACGATAATGATGATGATGATGATGATGATGATAATGATGATGTTCCTCCATCATTTCCTTACTGTCATTTCCTCCCTTTTTGTCATTTCCTTACAAAAAAATTGTCATTTCCTTACAAAAAAATTGTCATTTCCTTTCATTAAGGAAATAGCCTGTGAACAGGCTCCTGCGTTTGCAGTCGGCGCTGGAGGTGAATAAGTCTTCGCTGAAGATAACTCATCACTCAGCGATCATACGATCGGCGAATCTTTTGGAGTTTGTTACCCAGGACTAACTAGCAATTTCTTGTTTTTAAAGAGTTGAAAAAGGAAACTACCGGCACTCTTTTGCGCTTAAATTTCGTTACGTCTTAAAAATTTTTCGCAGAATCTACAAATGTATGGCTATGCGCTATCATTCTCGCCGGATTTCCCCAATAAATAATGTTTGCAGTAGTAATTTCTAAGTAAAATTATCTTCATTCAGTGCTTTTTGTTAAAATTATGGCCCGTTTCAAATCAACAATTGGTCAGCCTTCATCCAGTTAGATGCCTTTATTTACAAATATTATAGGTTTTCTCGTTCAGTTTTGGCAAAAGTAAGAACTGATATCATTATAGGCCCTGGCAATAAATATAGACTAATAGTAAATACATTGGATGTGATTATATTTTACACAATACAACTAAATAATAATTGCAAAGCTGTGCTTAAATAAAATCAACAAATTAAAGTTGAAACTACTCCGGTATACGAACATGATAGTTAAATGGTTTTTTCCGCGCATTCAATTAATTGTTATAAAGGGCAATATGAGTTGGATACTTTTCCTTGTCCTCCAAAAGAATGAAATAATTTAGTAAAGCCAAGATAAGCCAATGAAACGTAATGCAAGCACGCTCCTGGGGGCATTGCATATTGGCACTGTCGCAGTTGGAACTGAACACTCGGGCAGTTAAAAACCTTGCAAGATTGGATACGTAAGTTTCTATACCCCAGTTCTCAGTGAATGGTTTTGTTTTACTGAAACTGATAATAGTAAATTTGGTAAATCAAAGGCTCCAACTCGTGAATGCAGATGACACATCAGTAATTGAAATTTAGACGGCTACGGAAACTTCCTTGAAAGCTAAAAGAAATTATATCTTTGCCCGATTATGTAATGAAAAATAACCATTCTTGTACTATAAAAATGATTGTCAAATTATTCTCTACAAATTGAATAAGATTATTCTGATACGCCGATTAAAAAAAATCATGTGTTTTTTTTACGCGGGATGACGTAGTCAGCCAGTGTCTTAAATTCGGGACCGCATTCCTTTCGTCGTCTTGGGAGTCAAAAATTGCCTTGTTTTTTTAACTTTCCCGTATCCCGTGCCCGTCCTGAAAGAATTGTGTGATTTTTATTGGCTGCAACGTCGAATCACGTGCAAGTCAGGTTGGATTGCATCATAAATGTTCATTTCACAAGAAATTTGCATAATTTTGTTTACGACGTCACTGATGCGTGACATGGCACTTTCCACGGTAAAAGCGGTAAATCGAAAGAATAACTTCCAAGAAGCACTCAACATTTGGACATTTAACACGGTGGAAATTGGAGAGTTCCTGGCGAAGGAATCATGCTTTGTTTGACATTTGTAGAATCACGATGAGACTGAGAAGAGGTCATTTATAAACTTACGTTATCGTAAATCGTAATCAATAATGGATTTCCAGTACAAATACAAGGGAAACAACATAGCGCGATCATCGTGACTGAAAGTTATTTCTAAATTAAATTATTTTTAATTCTTAAAAGACACCGCACTTTGTGGAAAAAAAAAACGAAAAAATCTATAACTTTGCTCAGATTCAACAAAAAATCTCCATTCTTACACTAAAATGATTGTCAAATCATTCTCTACAGAATGAATAAGAGAATTCTGATGCGTCGTGAAAAAAATTTGCACGTTTTTTTTTTCACTTTTTGAGTTTACGACCCCGGACTTTCTGAAAAACTGAGAAAACTTGTAACTTTGCTCAGATTTAACGAAAAATCTCCACTCTTGCACTAAATGATCGTCAAATTATTCTCTACATATTGAATAAGAATATCCTGATGCGCCGCAAACAAAAAATGTTCGCATGTTTTTTCCACTAATTGAATTTAAAACTCATTCACTGCGCACGCCCGAAAGTTAACGACAGAACCGACCAACCAACCAACCAAGTCAACAGTCAGCCATCGCTATAACTCGTTAATTGCGCATGCACGCATTCACAAGTTAAAAAGAGAAAGGCAGAGAGGTTGCAAATTGATGTCACTGCGCTCACCAAGAAAAGAAAGAAAAAGAGCGACAAAAACAGCAATGCTGGTATGGAAACAGAATCTACTGACTGTTCTGAGAGTTAGGAATCTGAGTCAAAGAGTTCCGAAGACGACCCTGAATACGACCCTGCTCAGGGAAAGTTTTTCAAATAGGTTCAAATAGACGTACACGACATGTCAACATTCGGCTCAGATTCTGAGGGCGTTGAAGAAGAAGCAGCAAGCCGAAAAACCGATGCTAAATGGGAGGACTAGCTATTACCAACAAGCCGAAATGCACCTCAGTCTTCGAAAGAAATCCCTTGGCCAGTTCTATAGGTTCCAGCGTCATATTGTGGGTGGGGACACACCTGTCGCACAAGCACTTAACAACACGAGGCACGTCCATATTATACTCCAAGAGTTGGACTCACATGGAACAGGTTTGGATTGCCTAGCGCGGGACAAGTCCTTTGACATTTGGGACAAGTGGGCCAGTCCAAGACTAAGAAAAAAACACCTCAAAGGAACCACCATCAGGCTCTACTTTCGTTACTTGGAGAGCTTTTTTAAGTGGGTCAAGGAATATAAGACTCCAGTCGAAGACGAAGACGAGCAAGAAGATAGCAAACTGACAGAGAATGGGCTACTTATTTGTCGTTGGTCCCTAAAACGTGTCTCAGGGGACCTTTTTGGACACACTGATTCGATTGCAAGCTTTTAAAAGAATATTTTTCTTGCGTCCAAAAATCGACATTTTTCCAAGGGGTAGGTCCAGGGCTTTTGGTAAAAAATTACTAAATTTTAAGTCGGCATTTTTCACTTGTTTATGTTCCCAGGGATCCGTCTCGGTATATCGTAAAACTCTCTTGGGAATCATTTCTAAGTGCAAATAACACCCTGAAAAATACTTTTCTGTATAACTCTCATCCTGACTTTATCTTTTGAGGGCTATTTCTTTGTCCCTGGTTCCTCGGGAGGCCTAAAACGTGTCTCAGGGGACATTTTCGGGCACACTAATTCGATTGGAAGCCTTTAAAAGAATATTTGCATTGAGTCCAAAATCGACTTTTTTTCGAGGGGTAGGTTCAGGGTTTTTGGTAAAAAATGAGCCAATTTTGAAGTTTGATCATTTCTGTGAAGTGTGAGCTTTGTTGAAATAAAGAAGCATCTTTTTTGGCAAAGGTATTCTTACCCCAGTTTCATTCAGATTTGATGTCTCCGTCTTTAGGTCTCAGGGATTTTTTGACGTTTGCACCTTAAAGTGTACACCATTGTTCTCGTTAAATGTCATTTTTGTTAAAACACATAGGGGCGAGCCCCAGTACTGGCACCCCACTCTGGTTTCTATTCTAGTGTTTACTTTTTTTAATATGCAAACAAACACCACCAAACTTAGGAACTACTTTGGAAACTTGCCCGGGAAAAAATGAGTATGGTCGGTTAATGATCTTGACATTTGACGTTGCCATGGTAACCAAATTTTCACAATTTTTACAAAATTTTCGCTCTGCAATTGCTTGGAAGCATTATTTTTCAGAGAAGCATAGTAATTACGTTTACATCATTCCAGTAAATATCAAAAAACAGGACTTTTCAAAAAAAGTAAAATCTTCCTGCCCGTGATATTCTGAAAACTGTCATTATTGAGACCAATTTCTTTTGTAAAAAGATCAGAAATTAAAAAAAAGCCACGACATTAAGGCAAAGCTTGTGTCTCCTTCCGTGAATACTTATTATGGATGTCAACCCCAAGTTCTCTTTCACAGGGCAAAGATATCAACCAGCACAGGAATTGTCATTTCCTTACAATTTTTACAGAAAACACAGTTACCTTTCCCTCGTTGTGAAGCCCTTCCTTTGTGACAAATGCTAGATGTCTTTGCATGGCCTTAAGTTGTGTATGTCTGGCTTTCAGCACCTACCATGGTGAATTTATATGGTTCAAATCCAGCACGAGATTGCATATCCGGGTTTTAAAACTGCTTAAGACTGCTTATATTTTGACAATAGACATTTCTGACCACGCTGCTTCACAAGCAAAGTCAGCTGTCGTGGAAAACAAAGCTAAGTGCTATATTTTATTCCGTCTCAGACAAGAGTAGCTAGACTGAGCTACATATCAAGAAAGCATTTTAAAAGGTCGACATTAATTTCAATTATAATAACCTTAAAACCTGTTGTATAAGTTACATGTATTATTTATGTATACGGCTTCAAACACTCGCTTTCTTCCGATTGTTGTGACTGTGTTGAATTTAGTTTGTAGATATCATGTTTACCAAATGTGTGGTCAACCATGACCACAAAATGTTGATAAACTTATAAAGATTAATTTTTCTCGCTTACGATAACCTGTTTGCAGGGCCGTAGCCAGTATGAGGCAAACCGAGGCACTTGCCTCAGTCATTGTTGACAAATTCACAAACAGTTAAATAAGTAAGAAAAATGTTAACGCAACATGATATAATGTTGAATGATAACGCGAATCAGGCAGTGCCCTGAATTACAGATGAGAAAAATTAAGCAAAAATTCATACTAACTAGGCAGCGGCTTCCCAAAGATAACTGCCTTGTTTTCATGTGTTTTTCCGCCATTTCTCGAGTCTTCTGTCTTCTCTGATCTGAGTGAGAAAAATCTACCAAAATGCAGCGTTCTATCAACAGTTTTTTTCAAAGAAAGCGGAAAGTAGTTGCTCTCATAACATGCTGTCAGTTCTTCTCAATAATCGAACCAAAATTTAACCTTGTTTTGGGATTACTAGTATTCAGCGAAGCAGCTTTATCTTTCATTCCATTTAGTAGAGATGGCGGTGTCAGTGAAAAAGCCACCGGAGATGGTCGGAAAAAAGTTGTTGAGGCAAAAACCGGACAGGCGGCAGCGCCACTAAGTGCAGGAAGCTGTTCGTACGAGCCCAGCTTAAGCGCTCTCCGCAGGTTGAAGACCAGGTGCCGTTCATCGATGGGCTCTAACAACTGAATGGCCTTGCATTAGCCTATGTCCACAGCGAAATCCCTGTGGACCCGCTCGAGCCTCTACAGCGGTGGGATGCTAGTGGGCAGAGGCGAATCGCGCTGGCATTTAATAGCTAACTTCGTTGCCATTTAGAAACGAAAATCCTCAAATGAGAACGGCCGAGACCAGGTTTTATGAGCCTGCGAGACTGAGCACCCCCCCCCCCCCCCCCCAATAAACCCTTCTTTTCACGAAACCTCTGGTCAGGCAAACCTGGTTTAGTTCTTTTTTTGTCTAAGGCCTTCCTATAGTAACAAACCGCCAACAAACACATTGAATAGCCGCATACAAGAACACAGAGCCCCTAAAGTAGCATTTAAATAGCCCCCTCCCTCCCCCCAAAAAAGTCACCTTGATCTCTAGATCTAGATGGCCTTAAGGGCACTTAGCGGAATTTTTGTCAAATAAGGTTTGCTCCCAGTGTTTTGCTTAAACGCAATCATCATACAGTCCCTAAATTACTAGGCGGGGAATTCAACCATGGTCAACCATGGATGTTGCCTCAGTCCTTATTTTTTTCTGGCTACGGCCCTGGTTTGTAGTAAATAACACGTAGTTTTAAGTCTTTCGTGAATATTTAGATGAATGTAAACTTGAAAAGCGTCGTTTCTTAAGCAAATGTTTGCAATGGCTTTGCTGTAGTATCATTTAGAAGCTTCTTGACTAATTTTATTACATTTCGCCTTTCCTCTCTGTTTCACGGTTGTTTAAAAGCTTTATTAGCTATTCTTTACAATGTGTCAAGAGAAAGAAGAATCAAAGTGCAAATTGGTTATCAGCTATAGTTTCAGGTACTTTTCTTCACAGCAATTACATTATAACGACAAACATAAAAAATGGTGTGCAAAGCTGGGAGACGATCGAACACGATTTCTGACGTTTTAATCGTGCTTACAATGGACTTAATTGTGAACAAGTGTGAACTGAGTGAAAATTTTATGATTGTAAGGTTTTGATGTTCAGTTCAATCAATAAATCAATAAATCAATCAATCAATCAATTCAATTATTTATTTATTTATTCACGTAACGTCTATGAGCAAACAAAAGTTCGCTCAAAATAGGTACGTGCATCTACAAGTTATAAAAATTAATCAGAAAACTATGATACAAACTTAGTTAAACAAAACAGTTAAACTATGAGATCATAGATCATTATTACATTTCATTACTGTGATGATCGTTCTAGTAGTTTATCTTTGTGTTGAATTCAAAAAGATCAACAAGAAGTCATCCAACGAATATTTACGCATTACGTTTTGAAAACTCGTAGTAAATAGTGGATCAAAAAATTAAGTTCTTGAAGAACATTTGTCCTATAGAAACGATTAATGTATCTGTGTCAGGTAAAGCTTGAAAAACGTAGAATAAGGAAAAATTATCGATTGTTGCCCAAAAGAAAGCATTTAATTTGTGAACGGCTTGCAAGTTCGCTACCGCGTGATGTTTTTCAAGCGTGCACTTTGAGTTATCGCATAAAAATATTTGAAAATTCATTACTCTGTAAATATTCCTCGTTCAGAAATATTTATAGCCTCTAAATAAACGTCAACAAAAGAAGAAATACAGGAAAAATAATGTTTTGTCGTGGTCCGAAATATTTGGGCGTTTTAACTCGCACAGAGCACAGGGCATATTTAAAAAATATATATGTGCCCTGCGAATCACAGGAAGCCCAAGCTCAAGATAAAGAACCGTTACTACAACAGTTTGAACTATAAGGATTTGTATGGGAATGCCATGCATTTGTGTAAAATGGTAGCAATTAACATTGTTTTGTCAACAAAGAAAACTTACCCTGCTGCTCTTTGTATTCTTTGTCATTTGCTAGCTTTTTAAGCCCATTCGAAGCGATTTCGGCGAGTAAGCGTCGTTTGGGTTTCCACTGCTAAAGCCAGTGACACACCTGGCGATTTGATACGCTGATCGCAGCAAATTTGACCGCCAGCGATTTTCGCCACCAATTGATGCGGACACACTTGGCGATTTTTTTCGCCGATCGCGGCGATGTGGCAGTTTTGAAAAGTCATGTGATAAAATCCTGAAAATCACCCAACCTGATGGGTTGGCTTTACTGGCGATTCGTAGACCGTAGAAAATTGCGGGAACAAGCACACTTGGCGAATGCCGGCGAGAATCTGACCTGTCAGATATGGCGAAACTCGCAATCGCTGCAACGGGCACATCGGCCGACTTTCGCCGATCGTGGCAATTGGCGTATAAAATCGCCAAGTGTGTTGCTAACTTTAGAGAAACGCAAGGCAAAACACCTCTTCAGCGATGCCTTAGTATCCCAATTCCTTCATAGAATCAAAAAAGAGATGTACAGTTGACTCCCGATAACTCGAACCCTGACTAACTCGAACCTCGCGCAAACTCAAACCAATTTTCCTTTCCTTTCAGGTCATTTTCTATATAATTTTACCCTCGGGGTGACTTCAAGGAATTTTTTCTGCTTTGTGCTTTGGGCATCGCTGAAAAGGTGTTTTGCCTTGCGGTTAGCAGTGGAAACCGAAACGACGTTAACTCGCAAAATCGCTCCAAATCGGCTTAAAAAGCTAGTAAATGACAAAGAATACAAGAAGCAACAGGGTAACTGAGTTTTCTTCCTACTAAAATAAAAAGGTAGAGGGAAAGTGGTTTCTCTGGTCGATCGCCTCGTTCACTGAAGTGTGAACTTTTTTGAAGAAAGACCGTTATTCGTAACGTAGCTCTGTATATTTTTATAGAAAGTTTTAACCCAATGAATAAAATCCAAACCGAAATGAAACGCCTCGAGTTGCAATAGAGTCACTGGGATCTTTTTCGAACGCTTACATAATTAGCCTCATTAAAAAGAAAAAAAAAATGCAATAGTCACTCATGATGTAGAAGAAGACCATTGCCCGACCAACCCAGATTTGTCAAAGAGTAAACACTATTTCTGATTGATTCATCATCTCATTCTTTTCCTCTTGTATTTGTGAGTTTAATGTGCTTTGTATACATCTCTGCAGTCTTTTAAAATCTCCCTTTTAAACATTCTTATTAAAGAAATTCTAATAAGATTTCATTTAGAAATACAGTAGACTATAAAAATAAGGGAAAAACTTATTACCAAGAAATAACTGGTTTCGCGTACGTGATAACATCCAGACAGGAGATCTCGTATTGGAACTGGACCCCAAACACAAAAGATGTGAGTGGAAAATAGCGCTTATTGTAGATACCTTTCCTGGTAACGACGGCCTTGTCCGAAAAGTGAGAATCAGGACAAGAGACGGAGATTACGACCGACCTATCCACAAACTGTTTGATTGCGACCAAGGAAGAGCTCAATGCAGGACTATAGTTTAAGAACAATTCAAGAATAATGAACACTTGCATGTTTTAATTAGACGTTAATGACAAATCATTGCCCAATTGGAACTTAGTTTTCAATTCCGAACTCCGGCGGAGCGATTTGCACTTAGTGTAAGACTTAGTTTTGACGCGAAAGTAAACGCGCGAAAGGTCTAAAACTGTTGGGCAAATAAGCCTCCCTGTGTATTTAAACACACGCTTCTCAATCAAGCCGGGGATCGCCTAAAGATGTGACAAGAGTGTGGATAAGTCTACAGAATTGTAAGCCGTACATTTCCAGCGATCGTTTGCTATAGTTTTCCATAACCATTTCAGTTTTGAAACAATATTGAACTTTACTTCAGTTTGGCTGTTGGCGCTAAGAGCAACCAGTACAAGAATAAACGCTATCCACAGATCAATCACACCGTGTAGCCATCACATCAAGTAACGCTTCGAAATGAGAGCGCGCATCACTGACTATAAGCTAGTTTATGCGACAGGACGGCTGATGTGGTGGGACGGCAAATTGTCCTTGTGTGACCAACGTGACTGCCAAGTTTTCATGACTCTAGATTGTAACATTCCTACCGCTGGTGGTTTTCAGGTTGTAACAGATGAGAGAACACCAGTTTTAGTCAAAAATTGCCCAAAAATATGAAGGTACTAAGATGTCATGTTGGTCACACAACGATATTTCACCGTCCCTTTCCTTCAGCAGACTCAGCCGTCCTGTTGCGTAAGCTCACTAATGACATCAAAAGGACAGTACCTCATTTTACTACTCCTTATACGTTCTGCGCATCTAGGGATGGTCCGAGAAGCTCCGATTTCTTGAGGAAGGTGCCTAAAAAGGTATTTTTGCGCGGTTCATGAATATGTAAAAAAAGAACACTTGGCAAGTGTTATTGAAATCCAAAAAGAAAATCGGGGGTAACCACACATTTTTCAGCGATAATTAACTTTTAAGTTGGATAAAATACCACACATTGTTATGTATTCAATTAATTATGTCTGAAAAATGTGTGGTTACCCCCAATTTTTATTTTTGGATTTCAATTACACTTGCCAAGATTTTCATTCCCCGCATAATCATAAACTGCGCAAAAATACCTTTGAATAAGTAGGCACCTTCCTAAAGAAGTCTTTAGTAGTCATCTTTTAGGAGTGATAATGCCTGGATTCATTGGCAAATAGCAGCCCATGACAGGGAAGATAAAGCTACGGGTCAGAATTAAAATAACTATTTTGTTGAATATTTCTTTACTTTTGTTTGTCCTTTTAACTTACTGATCAGTCAATGCATCCCATCTTCACAAGAGGGGGCAATGGGAAACAAACCATTTCATGAGGATAGCCTGGACTATACATGTACCTTCTTCATGGTGTTCATCCCCTTCAGAAAACATATCAATGAGCTCAAATGAGTGATCTAGACACCATTTAACTACTTCTGCTTTACCAGATATCCCTGAAATTAAATTTTTGAAAAAAATTATCATTGCAGCACTTGATAAAATAGTGAAATTCATGTGCAGCAAAATTATATTTGAAGGATTCAACCCATGACCTCTGTGTTACTCAGGCATGCGATGCTCAACTGAGTTATGCAACGGACTGGAATTTTTCCTTTAACTACAATGATTTTGATATAAAATACTGAAAAGAATATATCAAGTTTCTTGGTTTCACTGTATGTTTGGGTGAAGAATGTGTGAAAAGGGTATAAAATGAGACAGTTGGGGTAGTACTTTGTCCATTACTACATTGTAAGTTGCTGTTCTGTACTGATCATGTCAAAACTCCAATTATGTGTTCATGGGCTCTCAATTAATTTTCATAAGTACACTGTAAATTGTGTCATTTCTGTGCTAACTAATTAAGGCACAATTTACACTAAGAAGTCTGAAGTGATACTCCAGTTACATGCAGATTCAACTACAGTTAAGAACACTGTATGAATAGGAAGACAGTGCTTTTATAGAGTGAATCTATTTTCATCATTGCTTAATTTAGCCTTCTGGAGAGGCAACATTCATTTATTTAGCTCTTGTTCCACCCACGAAGAAAAGACAGCAAATGTGACCTGGAAAGCGAAAACGGACACTAACGCTTTACCGTTTAACGGAAAAATCCGTTTATAGCCGTTTAACGTCCGTTTAAACGGATCGTACAAGCGTTTAAACGCTTTTCTTATCCGTTTATTAAACTCTCGCATCCGTTTAACGATTTTAGTAAAACGTTTTAATGCCTTTCTAAACCGTTTAAAAAAAAGGGCATCCGTTTAACGTTTTGGACAACCCGTTTGTTATCCGTTTAACGTTTTGGACAAACCGTTTGTTATCCGTTTAACGTTTTGGATTAAACGTTTGTTATCCGTTTAACCTTTTGGACAAAACGTTTCCTATCCTTTTAAAAGAATCTAGTATCCGTTCAACGTTTTAAGCAAACCGAGCGAGCGAGCGAGCGAAAATCTATTTTCCGGTTTTTGGCCCGCGCGAGAAATAGCTGAGTCGACTCCCGATAATTCGAACCTTCAAGGTAAATTGAAAAAGGTTCGAGTTATCGGGAGTTCGAGTTTATCGAGGGTAAAATTATAGAGAAAATGACCTGAAAGGTAAGGAAAATTGCTTCGAGTTAGCGCGAGGTTCGGCTTATAGCGAGGTCTAGCGAGGGTTCGAGTTATCACCGAGTCGACTGCAGGTTTTCGCTCGCTAGAAACGCTTGCCACGAAGGCTAGCGGGAAAGATTTTTTATCAACTAGGTCTGTTTAAATGTCGGGCTAAAGTCGAACACGAGATGGATGATTCAAATGGTTCTAAGGAAAAGTCAAATGAAAGTCGGACGAAAGCTTTATTAAATTCAAACTTGACTCGGGTTAGATTCGACAAGCTTTCGGATTTATTCAGCGCTTTTCATTAAGTCGTAGTCTTGTTCAAAGTTCAAACGATGACGTTTCTTTCATTTGTCGCACATGAGTCCGCTTAAAATACGACCAATGCTCGGCGTAATGTGGAAATTTTCTAACCCTTCAAAATCAGAGTGTTTTGCACGCGATTAAGAAATTGTTGATGTCGGTGACTAAAGGCTGGTTTCCATATGATCGCGGATCGCAGATCGCAGATCGCAATAAGGTCTGCGATCGTCTGCGATTATATGGAAACAGCCTTTTTTGCGATCGTCTGCGATTGTTTGCGATCTGCGATCGTCTGCGATCGACTGCGATTATATGGAAACCAGCCTTTAGATAGAACATGGTTATATCTTCTGCGATCGTCTGCGATCACGATCGCAGGATCGCAGACGATCGCAGAAGTGTTTCCATATGATCGCAGACGATCGCAGACCTTATTGCGATCTGCGATCTGCGATCCGCGATCATATGGAAACCAGCCTTTAAAAGACGGACGTGATCTCTCGTCCGTGAAGTCGCATGTTTTCAATATTATGCAAATTCAAGGCGCACGTCATGTGTGATTATGTATAGCTATAATAATTTGGCTTTTTATCTACTCCGCTTCTAGCTTGTCCAGAATGAAATGACAGAACTAAATGAGATACTTTAGATTTCCGTTTAAAAGATTCCAGTATTTACTTATTACAGTGAAATGTATTTTCAGTATTTGACAACAGTCGATCAAAATTATTTGTCTACGTTCGTTTCCTTGTGAACTTTTGAAACCGTTTACTTACCGTTTAACGTTTTGAGCTCTCCGTTTATGATCGTTTAACGACTTTCTTTAACCGTTTAACGTTCTCAGCTTTCCGTTTAAAAAATTCTGCAACCGTTTAACGTTTACGGCATTCCGTTTTTGGACTTTGCCCAACCGTTTAACGCTTTTATTTATCCGTTTAAACGGAACTGGAATCCGTTTAAACGCTTGTGGTAACCGTTTACTATCCGTTTAACATCGTTTGCAATCCGTTTTTTTGCCCGTTAAACGGAAAACCGTTAGTGTCCGTTTTCGCTTTCCAGGTCACAAATAGTACTTCGGAACTTAAGACTGAGGTAAATGCATGTACTTGCAAATGCACTTTCATGCAAAAGCCAGACCAATGGGTTAGCACGGCCTGTATTTGCAAACTACATGTACATGTACCACAAGTTATCAGAATCATGATGTTCAGAAGGGGAAATTCCATTTACCTTAACTACACTGCAATAAACACATTTTGAATACCTTCATCACTGCCTCCATTACCAGAGTTGAGTAATAACAAAACAGAAGGATTTTGTGACTCAATATATGACAGCCATGAGTTTACTGCCTTAAAACTTGATTTCTGGGAAAGCAAAAAAAATAATAATGACTTGATGGGGTTAATGGTAAATCAAAAAAGGTAATTGTTAGTGCCACAGTGTCCATATAGAGTGGGCCTGTGACTGGAGATTCAACTATGTTACTTTTGAATTTTTTTCAAAAAATTTTCAGGCTTTCTGTTTGCAACTGCTTGAGTTGGGTACTAACTGTGAGGATCTTTCTTCTATTCATGTTACTTACCGTTACTGATTTATACACTTTTCTCTTCATGCTCACATGAATTTCTCCACATATAATGCCATCACTGAAATTAACACTTTCTACATGATTAGATTTATGATTTCCACCCCTTGTTAAAGTTTTCTGTTCATCAGACAAGAAAGGGGCCAGTGACCATAATGAGGATGCCACCATTACCCCATTTACAATTTCAGTCGCTTTTGTTAGACCCCAAAATTTTGTTTGCCATTGAATGCAACATGTCATCTCTTAAGAACTCTATTGTAAATATTCTTTAATTGAGCAAGCAAAATGTATGACAAATAAAAACAACCCTTATCATTCATCTCATGTTTTGTTTTCAATTCCTTAGCAAGGCCACTAACATTTATTTTGCTCACAGGCAAATATTTTAATGAAATATCTTTCTTGCTGCTAATAATTAAAGTTTATTAGCAGCAAGCGTTAAAATTAAAGTTTATTTCAGTGTCTATAAAGAAAACAAAAAATTTAGCTTGAAAGGCCTTTTTAATTGAAGACAGATGATGTTTTCAGTTTTGCGACACCTCTCATTCCACAGGTATTCAAGTTTTTGTATTATGCAAATTAGAAAATCATAATGCAGGGATTGGGAAGGCAAAGAAAGCAAATGGGCATATGGTTCCCATTTCTAAATGATAAGGGCCATTGAGGTAAATGAGTGTCAGGCCAGAAAAAAAGAAGTTCAGACATAAGTTATGTAATTCTTGATGCCTATATTGGCTTTAATCATCGCCTTGTCATCTTCAACAAAGGCTTTGGAAACAGCAGCATCAAAATTTGCTTTCAACTCTTCTGCAGCTACCACTTGTTTGTGATCTAGCATTTCCTCCTGCTTCGTAATGCTGCTTAAATGATTTCCGATGTTTTAAAATGTTTTTGGTAATCATATTCTTCTTGCCCTGTTTTAAACAGAGCTTGCAGTACATGGAATCTTCTTCATAAGTGAGCCAAGGCCACAAAGTTAACCACTTACTACTGAAATTTACCTTCTTAAGAACTGGAAGGTTTGGAAGGTGCAACTGATTGACATTTGTCTCACCAGACAAACCACAATTCACATTAATATTCTCAGTGTCAGATTTGGATACTTTTCTGTCCCTGCGGACTCTTTATCTGCACTAAAATATGGAAAGTTTCCTCTGGCAGTTGCCCAATTTCAGAACTTTTTTTAAAGGCATGTGAACTTAAAATTACTTGAACTGTTTACAATTACAAATATGCAAAGAGCTCTGTCGATTTGAACGCCATGTACATATCAACGAAGCACATGTAACTTTGAAGAACAATCTCGTTTAAAAGCATAGTCCAAGAAGACGATCTGGGGATGAAAAATATGGTGAACACTAAATATTGCCAAGCCCCTTCAATCAAAGAACAAATGATGCCGTGACTTTCCATGTGTTTATTTGCAACAATGTTAGAAGTTTTCTTAATTAAAATAATCACCACAAAACAGTTTACATTTCACCAGCCATTATGCAGCTAGGACGCATCTTAGGCTCGGGAAGTAATTTCATAATGGGCCATTTGGTATATTTGTGCGCCATACAAGCAATTTATTGGCACACAGCCCTCCCAATCCCCGATGATGTCATAAGTGGTTACAGCATGGAAAGTGATCACAAAATCATGACTATACCTTTGGTAAGAATGTGCCTAGGTAATTGAAACTCGGAACCAGTATTATGCCTTAAAAAAGACACAGGGTGGTCTTTATTTTGATGTTGCCATGGTGATACTCTTAGCTCCAGTCCCTTTCTGTCTTGAACATTTTTGACTCTACCATTACTAAATTGTGCCTATTGAAACTTGTTGCCTGAAAAAAGTGGGGTTTCCATAATGCTTTGCAAATGCACAAAGAGACCTCTGCTGGCAGTCTCTTCTGACCCTCGGCATGAATCCTCAAAAGCGTTCATTTCCTTTGTTTGCAAGAAGAAGAAGAAGTCTATTTGAAAGCAACATATTGCAAGATTTTAATTAACAACTTTAGTGTTTGGTTGAAAAAAATATTGTCGAAACACTTAAATTTCACTCAGGTTTCAAGGAATATTTCAGCTTTCTTCTCCCAACTCGAGCAGCTGAGCTTCAAATACATGTATTTTCCATCATGATGCAAATCCAACATGTCAGACAAAGTTGAAAAAACAGATGCTTTTACGCAAAAATTACATTAGCTTGAGTTTCCGTTGTGAGTTTGTTTACACTTGATACGAAAATTACTTTAAAAGGACTTGGGCCCATTTCTCGAAAGTCCCGGTAACTTACCGTGCCTGGTAAGTGTCTTTGGTGATAATGTTTTTAAACAGAAGTCAATTTTTGTTAGCTTTCAATAATAAAATTTTAAATCTTATAATTCCATGAAAACATTGGCCAAGAACCACGTCTGTAATCACTGTGTAATCGGCGAAAAAACATTTCAAAATATAGTTATCGGGCCCAGTAAGTTACCGGGACTTTTGAGAAATGGGCCCCTGAAAACTGTGATTATTCATTTTCCTCACCTTTTATTACATAATAGCATAGAATTTTTTATTACAACACCCATTCTTATTGAGAACTTTTGTTTTCCATCCAATCCGTTCCAAAACATCACTTCTTTGATAGTGCACCGGGGGGCGATGTTTAATTCATGTTAGTGTACAAAATAATTAACAAACAAACAAAACTTTATAAATTTACAACACAGATGGTCGTGCAACTTCTGTCTTCCTTTCTTTTGGTATCCATTGTTTTGCTATAATTATGTTCCAATGAGTAGATGCGTTCCACAAATTTTCATTTTAATAATACCCATGCACAAAAGATTGCTATGATTGACCTCATTTACTACATCTCACTCGCGATGTTTTTCAAATTTTCAATGTCTATATTGTGCTTGGTCTCCACAACACCGATTAAGGAATGGGTGACATTTCTCAAGCCCAAAAATGGGGAAATTTGCCATTACCACATTGCTATGGGAGAGATCTGGAAACAATACTATTGTCATGTTACTTTTATTATGTCTTTTCAAGTTACAATTTACTGGTGCCAAGTTTGAGCTACATTAATGCAATATTTCCAGACAAATTCTTGTTTTGAGATTTGTCTCAACAGTATTTTTTGTTGTCATATCCCAGTTAAATAATTATTATTCTAAAGGGTTTTCAAGAATCATTTGAAATCTGCTAGGATCTTGAGAGGGACCCTTTAGGATCTATATTTCTAAAAATAATAATAACAACAACAACAACAACAATAATAATAATAATAATAATAATAATAATAATGATAATATTTATAATAATAATAATGATGATGAAAGCTAAACAGCATACAAAAGCTTACATTACCCGAAACTGGGAAGAGAAACCAATAGGCCTTATCACGGGTTTTCGACGCCATTTGGACGAGTAGGCAAACAAGCGTGAAATAACAGTGTTTGTATGGAAATCCGATGTCAAATAATTTTCATAAAACATCGCTTCTGAAAAATTCATGAATTGGAAACTTTTGGCATTGGGAAAAGGATATTAAGAAACAAAATTGGAGGGATGTAGCTGTGCCAGAAAGCGTCCCGTCGTGTTTTGAACTTTCCATACATTTGTCTATATATCGAACCAACCGTGAACTGCTCTAAAAATAGTTTGCGGGGAAAAAAACATACAGGGAAATGTATGGAAATTTCAAAACACGACTGGACGCTTTCTGGCAGAGCTACATCCTTCCAAATTTTTTCTTGAAATCCTTTTCCTAGTGCCAAAAGTTTCCAAGTCATGAATGTTTCAGAAGCGATGTTTTACGAAAATTATTTGACATAGGATTTCCTTACAAACACTGTTATTTTGAGCCTGTTTGCCTACTCATCAAAATGGCGTCGAAAACCGTGATAAGGCCTATTGGTTTCTCTTCCCAGTTTCGGGTAATGTAAGCTTTTGTATGCTGTTTAGCTTTCATCATCATTATTATTATTATAAATATTATCATCATCATCATTATTATTATTATTATTATTATTATTATTGTCGTTGTTGTTGTTGTTGTTGTTATTATTATTATTATTAGAAATATAGATCCTAAAGGGTCCCTCTTAAGATCCTAGCAGATTTCAAATGATTCTTGAAAACCTTTTAGAAAAATAATTATTTAACTGGGATATGATAACAAAAAATACTGTTGAGCAAACTTACCTCTTTTGGATCAAACACAATAATGATACTTTGGAAGTTGACATTCGCAGCAAATTCATACTTAGGAGGAAGAGAACTCAAAGAACAGCTACAGAGATGAACATCTGCTGTGTAATACTTGTTTTCTATTCTCCACAAGTATGAATGTAAACTGTCTGACATCTGCGTCGGCTCAGGCGTTCCAGTCTTGAACATTTCTAAACCAGTTTGGAAAGAAGGCAATAGGGATAAACTTTATAATCTGTTTGCTATATAATTCGGCTAGATTACCTCAGTTAATTGATACAGTTCTATTTCCACTAAGCTGATATGCATACCATTATTTACCTAATAATGTCTTTCGTGTGACGGTTATTTGCCATCTTGCGTCGAGTTCTCGATTTCAGAGCCCAATCTGGGACGAGAAACGGTTTAATGCTCATCTTAAAATAACAATTCTTACCGGTGATAATGTCTTTAGAGGAGAGTAACGAGCTACAGCTGACCACCAACACACATCCAATGTTGTCCTCCATATTGGATCACAGCCCCACCAAGCAAACAACCACAGGTCCAAAACCCTCAGAAAAACAACCACACAGGCATCCCAAGCTAGCGTTAAGGTCCTTCCAATCTCGTTGCCAGAGCCCTCGTTATCCTTGTCCAGCGGAGCGTTCCCGCTCCGCTGGACAAGGGTAACGAGGGCTCTGGCAACGAGATTGTGTACCTTCAGGGGTGGATTCAATTAAGGACGGTGCCTTATAATAAAGAAGTATTTTTGTGCAGTTTATGACTATGTGGGAAAAGCAGATCTTAGTAAGGCCTATTGGAATCCAAAAAGAAAATTGGGGGTAACCACGCATTTTTCAGAGATAATTAATATTGGTAATTGAACTGAGTGGAGTGCAATTTGGTTTGAAATCATACGCGTGATTTCAAAATCAAACGAGCGCGCAGCGCGAGTTTGATTTGAAATCACAAGTATGATTTCAGACCAAAATTGCACGACACGAAGTTCAATTACCACTTAATTACATCCATTTTGAAATCACAGAGTATCATTGTCAATATTAATATTCTATTTGTGTTACTTCATTTCCACTTTGATGGGCAAAAGAAAGGATGCAATTTAGAGCAAAAAATGGTGCAATTTGGGAATAAATTGCACCATTTTGGACCAATCAGATTCCAAGGATCACCACTGATTTCAAAATGGATGTAATTAAGCAACAATATTTATAAAAAGTGCCAAAATATAAAGTAATGTATGGGATTTTTTTCCTAAATTGAAGCTTAATTATCTCTGAAAAATGCATGGTTACCCCCAATTTTCCTTTGAGATACCAAAAGCACTTGCTAAGTTCTGCTTTCTCCGTATAGTTTTAAACCGCGCAAAATTGTCCCTGTATTAGTAGGCACCACCCATAGGAAACCCGAGTATCTCGAGATGCGCAGAACGTATGCGCAGTAACAATAGTAGGCACCGTCCTTAAGGTGGGGCTCCACCTGAATTTGAGTGAAATTTGAAGAGGTTTTAAGAATGGATAGAAGAAAGAAAATGATTTTTGGAACACTACAGACAGTCGATAACCACGCAAGAGCACCCTAGGTTGCTAGTGGACTAACTTGGTATCCGTCTATTAATCATTAACTACAAATTCTAATTTTAAAAATTCACTAAATCTTCAACATTTCTTATTTCTCTTAACTTTACCAATCCTTCAAGAAAAATTATTTCCTTCCAAATATACCTAAAAATCACCCAAAAATTCATAAAACACCCCAAATCATTGATTTGTGTTGTGAATGGAAAATCCTTGATGTAATCAACATCAACCCAAAAGATGTCAAGAAATCCACGCGTTCAAGACTTCTGTCAGAGTTGTGAACGAAAAGAGTGATTTTATGACGCTATAGGACGAAAACAAGCTTCGCACCAAAACGAGGCCGTGCCTCGTGCACGTCTAAGAAAATGTGTCCCACATGGGAGGGAAAGACGCTGTCGCGTCCTATACATAATGTTTTCAGCATCATCAGGTTTTCGGAGCTCCCTCGGCGGGTGGACCGGTGAGGGTGGGACTCTGCAGAGACTCTGCGCCCAGTAACTCTACCCCACAGTGAAGGGGGTAGGGGGGAGCAGAGACGGAGGAGCATTTTGCTCAAATTATTATTATTTTTTTTATTGTTATATTAACATGTTAAAAGGCGCGTTTTAACTTGTATCTACTTCAGATGGATGTATCTGCCACTGTTAATTCGATTTAAATGTTAAGAAAGCTATGTTCTTGTCCCCCTTTAAGGTGGGGCTCTACCTGAATTTGAGTGAAATTTGAAGAGGTTTTAAGAATGGATAGAAGAAGGAAAATGATTTTTTGGAACACTAACAGACAGTCAATAACCACGCAAGAGCACCCCAGGTTGCTAGTGGACTAACTTGGTATCCGTCTATTAATTATTAACTACAAATTCTAATTTTAAAAATTCACTAAATCTTCAACATTTCTTATTTCTCTTCACTTTACCAATCCTTCAAGAAAAATTATTTCCTTCCAAATATACCTAAAAATCACCTAAAAATTCATTACGTGTCCCTGCAAAACCAAGCATGATTAAAGGCGGGATTGGAGAAAATGGTGCGATCGCTTTGGCAAAAAGTGGTGTCTCTCCGTAAAGGAAGTGGACATTTGGTTTAGCTATCTTCAAAGGAAACAAGATCATGTAACGCATGCAAAGGCATTTGAGAAGGCAAGGCAAACAAGAGCCAAGAACAAAGGAACAAAAAAGTAACAGTCAGCAAAAAACCATTCGTCATGGGAACACATGGAAGACAGATATAAAAGAGATATGGTGATCCAAATCGACAAAACGCTCATGTTTTTTTAAATTCTTATGTTTGTGTTTAATGCAAAAATGCCGTCTACGGTGAATTCGTGATCAAAATTCGTCAACTTTTTATGATTTTAAGCTTCATCGGTTCTCTTTATATTAAGCGGTTTAACTACCGTAATACAGAATAAACACTGTGTTGTATATTTACACCTGACTGCTGACGCGGGTTTAAGAGCATTAGAAACCACGTTGTAAAGAGTGATATGGTCACTTATTAAATTCATGGTGGTGGGGTCATTTGGTCACCCGAAATTGACCTATGATGGGGCATTTGAACGGCCTTTTGGCTCGGGGACCGGGAGGGGTGAGTTTGAATAACTAATAGCCCAAAATTCAAATGCCCGGCGGGGGAGTGCCCGGGGGGATATTGAATCTTCGATTTGACCGGTACATAAAATAATATATTATTTAATGGAAATCATAACTGACAGACGTTTAGAAATCTCTTGTTTTAACAAGACGGTGCCTACTTTTGCTACTGTACATACGTTCTGCGCATCTCAGGATGGTCCAAGAGACTGATTTCTTAAGGACAGTGCTACTAATTCAAAGTTTTTTTTTTTTTTTTGCGTGGTTTATTAATATGTGGGAAAAGAAGATCTTAGCAATTGCTATTGAAATCCGAAAAGAAAATTAGGGGTAACCACGCATTTTTCAGAGATAAGTGAAAAATTGGAGAAAAATGCCATACGTTGTCACGTATTTTTGCGCTTTTTACAAATATTGTTGATTTATTTTCTTTGAAAAATGCGTGGCTACCCCCAATTTTCCTTTCGGATATCAATAACACTTGCTAAGATCTTTTTTCCCGCATATTCATAAACCGTGTAAAAATACTTTGGAATAAGTACAATTACCCAATTTTTATTTACCTAGTAACTCGTTTATTTTTTTTGTTTTGATTAATTATCAAAATATCGAATCACCAATAGGCTCGTGCCATCGCTCGTAATTACCGTTCAAATTATGTCAGTATTGCATTAGATAACGCATCCTCGGTGACCCAGGGGCAGATAGTTGGGTCAAAAGGAAGTCGAAGCGGCTAAGTTTCTGGGTCTCCGGGGATGTAGTACTAGATAACGTAGAACAGCCTTCCAGATAAAAAGAAGTCAGTGAAACAGAACTCTCTGCTCTCAAGCGCGGCAATCTCGATGGACCCCAGAACAGCCTGAGTGCAGGACTAAACAACATGCAGCATCATTTGTGATTTTATTTCAAACTTTATTGGATCTTGCTGGACTATTATTTAAAAGTTGCCTGTGTCAGCAGAGTCAAATGATACAGTAGTTAGTTGCAGGATAATACGAACATTATTTTCGCTATACAGTACGATTACATGATGATGGACCTTTTTTGTTACTGTTTGCTTTGTTCATGTGGGAGTTAATAACATGTATAAACGGGATGGCCCTTTAATGAATCACAAACTTTTCTTAACCATCCGAAAGTAACTGTCCCTTTGGCCTGCTAAAGCAAACGCGTGAGTGTGAGACAACTAGGGGGGCTCGGAGGCATGCTTCCCCGGAAAAAAGTTTGAAGAACTCAATTCTTCTGAAATGGCTAGAAATGCATCAAAAACTGTCAACACCACTAACGTAAATTTTTAATCGTATCAACTAAAGTATATTTTCTTTTCTTTTGAAGTAAGGAAGTCAATGCTTCAGTCTGGCCCTTACATTTGACCAACACAACAGGCTGAGGAGGCAGAAATTTTCGTCTTGTTTCTTGTGAAAGCCAGCAGCTTGTGAAGACCCAGTTCCGTTCTTCATGTTTCCGTAAATCATATGTGTTTCTTTGTTCGTTGTGACAGCGGGATTGAATGAACCAGAATGACCGTATCTGTACATAATTCTCCGTTTCAAATATTTACGTGTAACGACGGTAAGTAGCTTTCATAAATAAATGCCTTTGTGCAAAAACTCCTTCGAACTTATTCAGTGATTTAACTTTATCTTCGTGAAACACCAGTCCAAGAACGAATGAAAATAGAACAACAGCTGAAACTCCATAATCTAGTCGACCGTTCAGCAGCAAAACTAACGACAAACTGTCTGAAATTGTCGGGTTTGTTGGAGAAAACCCTAACATATTTAACAACGAGGAAAGCTGTTTCTGTAAGTGATGGATAGGGTAAGGTAAAATGAAGATTTTTTTAATCATCCACAAAGTGGGAGGGGAAGCTAAAGTCCCCCAGCCCCTCCCCCTCCGCGGTCCTTGCCGTGTGGTCCGAGAAACTGTGCGCGTTTTTCTTAAAATCAGTGCCCACTAATGCAGATTTTAGCAAAGGTTACTGGAAACCAGAAAGGAAATTGGCTTCAATATAGGAAAAATTCCATAAAATTGTTTTGTATTTTAAGGCATTTTATAACCAGAAGTTTCCATTGGAAAGCGAAGTGTTGCTGTGAAAGGTGGAAATGCATGCAGAACCATAAACATTTTTCGTCAACACAGCCAAGTTCTGTAGGGTTCAACGGCTGTTATCTATTCGAATTTAACAACAAATTCAATATCCACCAACTGAAATGGAGCGAATACATGAACAATCAAAGACCAGGTCTATAAAATGTGTTTGTTATTTGCTACATTTTATTATTAATTTCTGTAACATTATCGGTAGTATTACTGGTAATAAATCTATCACTACAATAAAAAAATGAAATTCAAACTTTTTTTGAGATGTTTCCATTTTTTGTTACTAATGAACGCCTGCACTAGCTTGTTAAAACCAGTGCGAAAACAGGCTTTCTAGAATATCCATTCTATAGACAAAAATCTGCATGGAAATCAGCCACAACTTTAGGCTGGTCGTACAAAACCATTCAATCTGTTGAAAACACAGATTTATACATATGACAGAGGCATACACATTTTCTTTAAATCCTAGCCAAACAAAATAGTGTTGCTTCACAAAAATAGCCATACCCCCAAAGAAGGTTTTTGTTTGAACCTTCATGTCTCCAGAAACGACAGTGAGGAAGCTCTAAACCTCCTTCAAAATTTTGGCTTTTGACACCAACTCCCTTCAGAACTTCCAATCACTTTCCATGTGATGGGGCGGAGGGGGGGAGGGAGGGGTATGGATATTCCTGGAACTGCACATTAAGTGAAACTGCATATCAAAACAATCTACAGCATGAACTATTCATCAACGGCTAGTTAGAAATGCCACTTTCTTTAGACCAGCTCAATCCAACTTATCTTTAACTATAACTTACGTACATTATCTCAAACTAAGATACAAAAAATAACGTATTAAACCAGTCATGTTAATCCAGCTACCAAATACTTGGCATGAATTCTGCATTCCCTTCATACGTGCAGGTGTCAGTTTATCATACCATATGATGATGTTGCCTTTTTTGCTTTTAATTTTTTGGCAATGACATAAACAACAGAGATAACAATAAGAAGCATTGGCATACCAAATCCCACAATTATAATGATCAGCACAACTGTAGAAAGTTTCTCAGGTACCGGAGTTCCATAGCCTACCACTGCAGACCTAGGAGGTTAGAAATAAAGGTATTGAAATCATGATGAGCTAATTAATTATTAAATAAATTAAAAATATCCCCGGGTCACGTTTTTCAGAGACATTCTTGAGATAATTTGCATACAAGTTACCGAATTTTCGTAGCAGCAGAAAAGATATGAGACATTTCAAAACAATGACACAACATTTAAGTTTGGAACACCTGCTTCAGATACTTTGGTATCCATTGTCACTTCAACAATGTTTACAAATGTTTTGACTATATATAAAACATACCAAGGAAGTGTTACAGTTGTAATTATGAATGAAATTATAGTAGAAATAATACTTATTTATGAATAACATGAAACAGATACAAATCTGTGAAAATATTACATAATACTTACGGAATACAACAAAAATGGCAAATACAAATGACGTGGTATGGAAACAAATCTGTGAAATCATTGTATAAAACTAACTGAAAGCGATACAGTGAAATACTTCTATAAATAATGAAAAGAAAACCGTAGTGATGAATAACAAGAAAGATGAAAATTAAAGTACGAGACAGTGTTAAATTAACCAGTAAAGTTTATAGTAGAATCTATCCCACTGGCTCCTAACTCAGTGCGTTTTAAATTTTATTGCAAACGTTCTGTTAAATTGCTATTCACTGACAAGGGATGACAGTTACTGCTGTGATAGCTGTTGTTAAGCTGACGTTTTCTGAAATCTGCCTGCCCCATCCAAGCACTATGGCATCTTTGATGTTTTGGCTGATTTTCAAAGTTTTTGCGAACCAGAAAGTTAGGATTGCATTAGGCAATGTGCCCCGATGACAGATTTTTACACCAAAATGGCCAAATTCACACCAAACTTGCCAAGGACAAGTTCAGAATGTGAAGACCATGAAACTGTGTGTGACAACAATCACGCTCGGAGTTTTATCAAGTGGATTCTATTTTACCGTTTTAAGAGGCATTTGATTTTAATTCCAGTTCTTACTTTTAAAGTAATTTGCATTGTAAGTTTACTTTTACTTTTATTAATTTTTTGATCAATTTTTGAATTAAAATGACTGTTTTCCTTTATATTTCTGTTTCATATTTATTTTATAATTATGCTATTTGTTTTCATTGAATCTGAGGCGAGTTTGTCACTTGCTACTTGTATGTTGTAACATAGGTTTTTAAATCACATATATCTTCATATAGCTATCTGAATAAAGACTGAACCCTTCTCAGCCTGGGTGATTACCATCACAGTCTCTGACAGTGTGTCCATGGCAAATAAATTCAAGTGTGATTTCTTACCACAAAGACATCTGAAACCATGATAACAATAAAATGTTGCTCATATTTTGTTTTACTTCATTTAGACCAAGATGTGTTTTTAACGTAAAACTGTTTAAATTTATATCAGAACACAAAAATAGCTTACCAACTGAGATAATGTGATCCATCACTACCGTCATACCATCCATCCTTTTGTTGTCCAAAGGAAACATTCATGCGATAAGAGAGGAAAGATACTGCACCCAAATTGTATGCTACGCTAAAATTACATTGCTGAAAAGAAGAAGGGGAAAGAGCTCGGCATTTTTTATCAATAAAATAATGTTTATTGCCATAATACTGATAAGAAGGAACTTGATAATCCAAACTTCTCATCTTGTTAACATATGCAACAGGTTTCCATGCACTGTATGACATGCCACTCACGCCAGTGCTGTTCACCACAATGGTTTTAAAAACTGCTGGAGTGTATTCATCATCAAAAGAACTCTCAGCTTTAAGACAAGTTGTACTTTGTGTCTGATCTGCTGTTAAGGAATACAGTTCAAAAATAAAACGAGTGTTTCCTGTCTTGTTGAACCTCTTCAAGCCTTCAAATGTAAGAGTAAAGACGGTTGAGTTGCTGGAGAACTGTTGCTTTGGTAACAATGACTCTCGTCCATCATTAAAAGAAGCATTGCACTACAAAAAAGAGAAACAAAGGAAGAGATGATTTACTGTCCTGGTTTTAGTAGTACATTTAGAAATACTTGTTGTTGACAAAAGGAAAAAATACATATTATTATCTACAACCAAAGCAAACAGAAAGAGACCTACAATAGTATAATATTATTATTTGTCTCTCTATTCATGATTTTAAAACTGTGTTTCAAACAGTTTTACTGTCCCTATTTCAAAGTTCTAAAAGACCAATTAATTTTATGGTGGACTGAAAATTAACAATGCTCTTGGGAATCGGTCAGTATAAAATGCAGACTGCAGACTGCAGACTGGGTATAAAAGACTAGGTATAAAATGCAGACTGAGACCAAAACCGCCTCTTCGTCAAATACAGGATACATTTTGAATTTTTTAACTTAACTTACGCTAGTGTCATATATATACAATCATCTTTCGAGATCATTTCCCATAAAATTGACATTATTTAATACATTGTTTTCGAAAAGCGTCAACCTTGAAATAAACAACCCCAAAGCATGACGTAAGCAATAACGTGGACACATGACCTTTACTTTGCACATGATTGACCTTTTCGCCACTTTGCATCAACATGACATTGGCGACATCGGTAAGTGGCAGTCAGGGTGGCAGTAAAATAATGCTTTTTGAATAAAATATGCGTTCATGTATTGCTAGAATACTGAAGGTATACAATTTGTCTTTGACAAACCTCGTTAATATTCAAAGAAACTAGTTAAAATCTGGCAATGTCAAATTGCTTGCCCCCTCGGAAATCACGTCAATTATGAAAACCGTCATGGGCGTAATTGTTTACGAACTAATGCAAAGCGATTAAGCTCGAGTCTTCTTTGTGAAGAAAGGGCCTCAGGAAATGAAAGCTACCAAATCGAGATAAAGAAAACAAACTGCTGAGAAATGGGTCAAAAATAAGGTCAATTTCGTGGGAGATGATCCAGGAAACGTGATTGCGTGACACTAGGGTAAGTTGAAAATTGAAAATGTATCCTGTGTTTGACGAAGAGATGGTTTTGATATCAGTCTGCATTTTATACCCAGTCTGCAGTCTGCAGTCTGCATTTTATACCTAGTCTGCATTTTATACCCAGTCTGCAGTCTGCAATCTGCAGTCTGCAGTCTGCATTTTATACTGACCGTCTTAGGAATATATTAACAAGTTGATCACCTACAAGCATGGAAAGCTATCCTTAGTGCTGCACAGCACAACAAGTATTCCTTATATTTTGGGGGTTAGGATCAACCATGGGTATTAATTTTTCTATGTATTTTTGCGCTGTTTATTGCTATGCAGCAAAACAGATCTTTGCAACGACTATTGGAAATAATTATCCAAAAAGAAAATGGGGGTAACCTTGTATTTTTTGGTGAAAAAAAAATTATAAAAAGCTTTAAAATACACAACAATATTGTTTTATTTGAACCCTTTTTTTTTTTTCAAAATTTCTGAAAAATGCATGGTTACCCCTAATTTTTGGATTCCAATAGCCCTTGCTAAAAACTGCTTTCCCATAGTCAAAACCATGCAAAAATTCCTTTGTTATAGTACGCACCAACCGTTAAAGAAACCTTTAGTTAGTTTCTTGGTCCATCCCAAGATACACATCTAATGTTCAGATAGTAGGAAAAGGAGGCAGCACCCTCACTAAGTCTGACACCTTTACAATTCCTTCCTAATGACTATAGAATTACAAAATGGATTTCTCTCACCTGGAAAATGACAATTCCTCCTAACATACTTGCATTAAAAGTAGTTATGTTGTTTTTGTAGTCAATTTGTGGTTTTTCCCAGTCAGCCAGGTTGTAAAATGGATGCTTCACAATATTGGTGACGTCCTCTTTAGTATAATATAGTTCATCCTTTGGATCCTGAAATTCATAGAAGGCTGGAATAACAAGAGCAGTTATGTATTCACTTCTCTCAGTAAAAGTTATTCCTCCTTGTATTGGCTTCCCACTTGCAACGTTTTCCCAGTTGATTGACACATTAACACCTGGCTTCTCAAAATAGGCCACAATGATGGTTGGGGAATAAACAACTGACCAAAGATAATGAATGGCACTTCTTCCATCAATACTCTCTGCAACAACATGAACAATGCTGTGGTATTTATCCTTGCACTTTTGCACTGCATTTGGACAATGTTTTTCCTCAATGGTAATCTGAAAAGAGTAATGAAAATTAAAAAAAAAAACACTTAAATCCCTGTAGCAGAACAACAACTTCAGCAATAACACTAGGTAACTTTTGGGATGCTCCACTATGTTTTGCTAAATGCTGGCCAACTGCAGTACCCCACATGGCCCAGATTTTAAGCCATACTTTTATGGCTACTATGTCTCTTACTCAACCTCTTTGTTGTTATTGCTAAATCATTTTGCACTGTTTACAGCTATTCCCTACACAGTATAATAAGTAATAATAAGTCATGTCCACTAATGGACCGACAAAAAAAGCCATTTAGTCATCCTGAGCACACTGGCCGACCTAGAAAACAAAAACACTCGAGCAAAAACGCAGCGGTAGAGGAAAAAAGAGAGAAGAACTATCGTTTGTAAAATCGAAGAGGGAATCGATTTATCAATAAAAATAAGCTAAACGCTAACTACATATGTATATCCGCTCGAGTCGTCATATTGGGTTCAAGTTCATTACCGCTTGTGTATCTATCAATCACGTACGTGAAAACTAACTCTACTAATCCGCTGGAAGTGGCAGTAATAAATTCTAAACTTCTATGCACAAGTCAAAAATAAAAACATCGAAACACATTTCATACGTGATCATGCATATTTGCATAATTTTGCTACTGACAGTAATTCGAAAAATCACCAAAGATATAAACATAACACGACCTGATGTTGCTCTCATGTATGTTATGGATGAAATGGCAATGGTTCTCACATCAGTATTAAAATTAGCCAGTAACAAATACATTCTAAGTTTATACAGTAAGCAATAGAGAGGCTGACTTCAAAAAGATTACCGGCTCCGTCGTCTTGCATGCGATCGCTCGTCGCTTGAGACACTTCACTTTCCTCCTTCAGGGGCACCCAACGACAGTTTTCTCTCAGATACTTAAAAACGCAATTTTAGGCTATCTGGAGTGCCTTTAAAGCTCTGTAGGTTCATTTCAGGCCACGCTAAAATAATTTTATCTGTTCGGTCATTCTAGGGGAACTTGAGTATTTTCGAAATTACTAGGGCATCTTTGTCCATTTCCCAAAAACCTTAGGTCTTATTTCCTTTCTGAAAATCTTAGCTGACCTTTCTTCGGTACCCGAAACCTAATTTTTATCAATCCGAAAACTCCTATATCACGAAACGTTCGAGGTGAAAATTTCCCTTTAGAAAACTGTAGGGGATTAAGGGCCTTCTGAACAGATAATTTACCGAAACGATCCGTTGGGTACCCCTGTCCGTTGCCCGCTCCGTTGTTTCTTCTAGCCTTCGCTTCTGCGACTTTGTGTCCCTACTTATCTCTCCCCCACTGAACGACACAAAGGATCGCAGCAATTCCATCTCGGAAGCCGGTATCAGAAGAGCAACCTATTTCGAGACAGAGTTTGTTTATGAACTTTATCTTCATCATTTCGGAAATATCTCGAAAGGATAAGTTTTTACCAGCCGATAAATGAATTTCCGATCTCAAAATAGACGGATAACTTAACTTTCTAATTCTTCTCCTGTAGCCATATTCGTTGGATTGATTTTGAACTAAATAATTCGAACACAGCTTTTCCGCCCACTCGTCACGTCCTTTCGAATCAAAGTTGCGGGAACTTGAACGCGCTAAAATAAGACCTTTGGTAATCAACCAATCAGATATGCACGTTTGGGATTTTTGATTGACAGTCTAAACTGTTCAGCCTGGTCTTATAGGCTCGCTCCGTGTTTAAGACCCGAAAATTACCGTATGAATATTTATTGTCCTTTTCCAACCATTTCCCTGTTGTTGTTTTCATTTTTGAAATAACGTGATATTTTCATGTACTTCCATTTTGTGTACTTTCATTATAACAATAAAACACTTGAGAGCTATGTGTTCATGTTTACCAAACCTGTTCAGCGCGTATCAGAAATCTCACTTGTCGCTGCCCTCACTCGTTCGATTTCTGATACGTCAACAACTCGTGCGTAAAAACCATACACGCGCACTTTCCATGAAGTAATCTATATGTCCTTTGCAGCCACTTGGGCAAGAGTCATGCAACGTTACCTGTCCCCACGTGGCGATGGGGAACATTGCATGACTCAAGCCAGAGTGGCTGCGAAAGAGACTAGCAAATGATATGAGCAAATTCTCTTTTGTTTTGTCCACCAACATGGCAGCAATATATATAAGTAGTATAAGTAGTATAAGCTTGGGGAAAGCAGAACTCAGTCAAATATGGGATGGATGAACCTCATGTTTTCATAAACTTAGGGCCCTTTTTCACAACAACTAGGTGTGTATATATATAAACAATAGCCTCCATTTGGCGCGGAATATGCTCAGATATTTGTCCGCGGACATCATCTGTTCCGAGAAGCAAACAGTTTTCCGAGAGCGAAGCTCGAGGAAAACTGTGAGCTTTGAGGACTGCAAATAATGTCCAAGGACAAATATCTGAGCATATTTTTAAAGCCAAATGGAGGCTATTATGGTTATTATCCTTCAAATATTTTTCGCAACATGTAGCAACGAGCTTGGGTATTTGAACATTTTGTTGAAGAACAGTTTACCGTCAAAAACGTTTAGAGCGTGTTGTTTTCTGATACTGCTTCATCGGCCAGCAGGTTTATCTCTCCTTCTGTCACAAAAACAAACTGTTCCCCCATCTTGACATTAAGTTTAATATTTGTAAACAAGACGCACCTTTAAGTTTTTAAAATTGGGGAATATCATCGAATATTCCCCAGTTTTAGCTGGGTTATATTCGGTCACGTGAGGCGTTTAGACCAATCGCGCACGAGCGAAAATATTTGGTGGATTATAAAATACTATACATGTATATGCACATGTATTTATGGGTTAGAGACTGTTGTGAGTGTTTTGTTTACAAATACACGCACGCGCCGACCGTACAATGAACAAGAAATTTTCAATACTGCACCAGGCCTTCTTAGGCAGAGGGCAGTATTGAAAATTTCGAGTTGTGCGTGAATTTGTAAACAAAGCACGAACTAACAGTCTCTAACCCTTTTAATATACGATCTGAGTTCACTGCACGCGATACACGTTAAAGGGAAAACATAAAACGATAACAATTATTATGACAGGACAATTTTAATAAATAAAAAATCCGTAAATAAGTACAGGTGTATTTCAATAATAAGCAAATTACAATTCACAAATACCCTGTACACAAGTCACTGATGGTTTGAGGGATTTCCTCTTCTCCAACCTGTGCAAACCTCGAAGGCATTTGCAATAACGCGCGATTTTCATGAGTTATCGCCAACACTGCACTTTTTGAATGTGGTGTCGTGACGTAAATGAAAATCACGTGATCGATTTTAACCAATGGGCGCACGCGTATTTTTATAGAGAACTCAGATCGTATATTTAACAATTATTCCACGAGCGCGCGTTGGATATGAGATGACAGACAGCTAACGAGGCGCGTAGCGCTGGGTTGGCTATAATCATCTCATATCCAACAAGCGCAAGTGGAATAATTGGAGCGATTGCAGAATACCCAGCCCAATAAATATCTTACTTGAAAAAGGAGTGCTCCCGCAGTCCCAGAGTCGATGATATTTAAATGAAGTGAGTAAAACAAGTGCTCCCCCCAGTCCCGCGGTCCCAGAGTTGATGGATATTTAAATGAAGTGAGTAAAACAAGTGCTCCCATAGTCCCGCAGTCCCGCAGTCCCAGAGTCGATGGGTACTTAAATCTAAGCTTGTTTTGGTTCATGGATTAAAGAACAAGTTATATTCATGTGCGGCATGCTTGTTTCGGTTCATGGATTAAAAAACGAGGTATATTCGTGTGTAGCGCGACGACTGCGGGATTGCGGGACTGCGGGACTGCGGGACTGCAGGAGCAGCTTTTCAAGTAAGATATTTGGTGGGCCGGGTATTCTGCAATCTAGCCAAATAATTGTTTTATTAAAAACAATCAAGAAATATTGCTAGATCTTACTGATGTTGCTGTGCAAGCACAACGAGAAGACAATTTAATGGTCGCCATTTCTCGGCCATGGTATAATGGCTCATATACCATGGCCGCTAAGCCAATCAAATCCCTCGAATTGCATCATACAATGATCCGGTTTTTAACAATAAATGTATATATATTACGGTAGTCTTCGCGTAAAAATAAAGTGATCACAATTGAAGACAACCAGTGTTTTCTTTAAAGCCTATATTTTGGCTGCATTGAACAGCCTTCATCAGGACCAAAGCAATGGTATATTTGTATCGTACCATTATTCGGTAAGAATCAGAGGTTGACAACTACTATATAATTATAAACGAAAGTAATTTCTTTCCACAAGAATTAAAGAGCAGCTACGGGTTTGAATTTCCATGACAAACTTCAGAAAAGTATGAGACATAAAGAGGCCTTTGGAGTGTCTTACCTTTCTCTCTTTGGCAAATGCCATTGAAGATATACAAACAATTCCAACAAAGAGGACAACCCTCACAACATTGCCACCGTCCGCCATATTGAGCTCAAGGAAGTCATGTGATTTTCAGGACTCATTAGGGGAGGGAAGGGAGGGAAAGGACTCGCAACCTCGTTCCCAGAGTCCTGTCTCTTCCTCCGCATTCCTCCGTTTAGTCGCATTTGCTATTTGCGTGTTTTCACATTGAAATATCTGTTTTCATTTATTATGTTAATAGGTTTTCACGTAACTTTGATTCTTTCATTGACTAGCGTAGGATTGAAAGATAATCCGAGTATGTTCATTGTGTCAAAGAATTCAGACAAAAAATGACAGAAACTAAGACTAGGTGCCCATGCCAGAGCTCTGTGCCCGGGTACTAAAAAGGACATTGTTCAGACTCCTTGGTGCCCAAGAAGCAATCGTGTTCTCCTTCGTCAATTTAGCGTCTGCCATTTTGTTTGCTGTATCGTAAGGAGGCATGAGGGAAAAACCTGGGAACTGACAAAATGCTGTTCACACCAGTACCCGTGCCCAGAAAAGGTACCCGAGTACTACCTTTGGAGGTAGTGCCCGTGCCCAGACGTTTGCTCGGGCACCGACAAAAAGCTCTGTTCAGACTAGTGCACGTGCCCGAGAACCGGGAACAGGCACCTAGTCTGAACTAAGTTGAATTAACTCTAAACCTAGTTTGAACTAAGTTGGAAACAAGTTGCATTTCGGTAGGAACTGTAGTATACCATCATCAGACTAAGATTATGCATACAAAGTAGGTCTTTAAGTGTGTTAACAACAATTCGAAAGCGAAACAAAGAGTATGCTCATGAGAAAAGGCAACGTTCTCTGCTGGATTTCAAGCCTTTGTTAAGAGAAGGTGTTTAATACAATCGAATCTATCTAGAACAAGTGCCTGGACATTTTTTTAAATTTTTTTTTGTACAAAACCAAAAACCTTAGACTTTGTGGACACAAACCAAACCAAACCAAGGCCCGGTTGTTCGAAAGCCGATTAACGCTAATCCCGATTAAAAATTAACAGAGGTTCTTATCTCTCCCGTTAAAAATGTGTTTTAAAAATAATTTTGGGCTAAGTCATAACTTATGGAAGAAACTTTATTTATTAGAAATTAAAGTTTAGTCAGAGTTCACTTTAATCCAGAATTAAGTTAATCGGGCTTTGAACAACCGGGCCCAACATTTGCAACTTAGATTATTTACTTAACTCTAAATAGTATATTGATGATTCACTTAGAGTCCCAAAAACATGGCTTTCTTGTAGTAGCTCTAAAGTCTTTCGTCTCTAAAGTTTTTAAAGCTCTTTATGACATCTAAGAGCAAAAACTACTTTTCTTATTTACATTAAAAACGACAAACCAAATCAAAATTATAGTTGAGCAAATGTTTAAAAAGAGTTTTTATTGAAACTGAACGCTTTCAAAAGATGACTACATCACTTAATGAGAAAACAAGAAGTCTCTTCGGGGAAAACATGCCCTCAATTAATCAGAACTTTGCAATCTTTAATGTCAATCCTTGATCCAGTCCCCTTGGTTTATTCTTGTTGTTGTCCTAGATGGAAAGAAGGTGAAATAAACTTTGGTTGGTGAGGATAGTATCTGAACAATTCCTGTATGTTAAACTACCATGATTTTTAATTTCCCTTATTCTGGGTTGATTGTCCAATATTAATAGAAAATGGAGTTGTTAACAACCAGATATCGTTTTTAAGAGTGGGAAAAGACCTTTCCATTCATTTCTGCTGTTTAACTGGATAAAGTGTAATATTTTTTCTGCTGTAGCCTGAGTAGCTGGAAGCCTTTTCTTGCTCTCTGCATTTGTGGCACAGCATTTCACCATTATTGGGAAAATTTGGGTTGGATGCAGTGAATAATTTGTTCACAGGCAGTTAGAAAAATGTCACATTTTTAACATATTTTTTCTTGCTTTCAACTACCTTGAAAGAATAAAGTCTACTACAAATTGCCAAAAACATAAAAACAGTTTTTATGTTTTTGGCAATTTGTTTTAACTGGTTGCTACCAGGAGATGGATCCGTCTGTATCAGGCATTGTTTGTTTTCTGATACAGGCTGCTCTCTTCCTGAACCAAGCAAGTAAAGTTATTGTTTGTCAGCCAGGAATACTTAAAGGAAAAATTTTAAAGGGTTCATAGCCATATCTGATTCCCTTGTGACATAAAATAGCCAATAATTATTTCGATATATTAAAATTCAGCCTGAAACAAAAACATAACTTCGAGGCTCCAGGGAATAAATTGTAGAGTTTATCTGGAATTATTCCCCAGAGCCTTGCAGTGATGTTTATTGTTTCAGGCTGAATTCTAATGTATCAAAATTGGGCTATTCAAGTATTCAAGAAATTTCCTCTTATAATTTACTAACAAATCACAAACCATTCACTTAGGAGTTTCGTGGTCATATTTGTCCTTGATAAATGGAATTTTTTGGGTCACAACCTTCCAGTCAGTAACAAACAAAAATGCAATTCCTGCTCCAGCCGTCCATGCTCCTGCTGTTGGAATCCTACAAAATGAACCATCACAACATAAGAAAAAAACACCATGGATACAGCCAAGTTGACATTCACTGATGCCCGAGGTAGTCAATACTGATAAAAATCAGTATTAATCAAGTGATTTTTACTGATTGATAACGGAATTCTGTGAAAAACGATAAATTAATTTGGTGTGTCAAATCGATATAATATTTATCGTTTTTTCATGATTTTACTGATTTATAACGGAAGTCCAAGTTATTCCAATTTCAAGTTAAGAGAAGAGGACAAATGACCGCCCTCTGCTATTTCTCAAATGCTTGGAAAAATAAAACCACAGAGAAAATTCTGGAATGCTATTGCGCTGCATCAAACTGCTGGCCATGCCAGGTCAAAATGCCAAAGAAGATTACTTGATTTCTCTTGAAGATCTATGTGACAATGTGTTTGAATTTCAATTTTTTGGGCGCTGAGTGACACAAAACATACCGAAATATTCTTTGCTTTCTTTCTGTCCATTTATTGAACAAATAAAACTTTTACATGTATGATGGGTGATTAATTGAGGCCCGACAACCCAAACACAACAGGCCGAGTGTCTGGGACCCAAGTTTGCTAATTGTTTGTCTTGGGAAAACCTACACGCTGCAAAGCTTTGATTGAATGGTCCTCAAAAAGTCTTGCCTGCAAATTTCCCTAGGTAAAAAGGTGGCCTGCTGTGGAAAGACTGCGGAAAGTCGTGAAAAGGTCACGCGGCAATGGCGTGGTAAATGGGTCAATACTTCCAGGCAGCACTATATTTGAATGGGCTTACAACATGGACAATGAACACTTTTGTACTGTCACCTTTATTTTGTTAACATTCCAACAATTTTCGAATTATTTGGTAGATTAAATTGTTTCCCAGAATGTGTTGGAAGAACAGTCAAAACATCTTGACGTAAACAAATTAAGCTTTGTTAACACTCTATCTGCTGTCTTCAAACAATTATTTGCTTGAAATTCGTCGTGGCTTCAGCTAAAGTAAAAGAAAATTCGTCCTTGCTATAAACTCCCTTTGTCTCTGCCGTTTTGTATCCTTCTGACTGGAAGTCTCGTGGAAATATACAGGGTGCAAAGAAAGTCAGCTTTGCAGCTTGCCCTTCGGGCAAGCTGTGGCTAGCATGTACTAGCCCAAAAGTCATTTTAACTAGCCCGAAAAAAAAAAAAAAAATTACAAGAAGCTAAAGTAGTATTAATTTATTCACTACCCATTTTAATTAGATAATTATTATTATAACATAGCGCGCGTGCATCCTAATCTAATTCCTATTGGCGTCATCATAGTACATTTCTCAACATACGCACGGCCGTGCATCCATCCGATGACGTGTGCAAGTCAGATGGGGGAAGCATGCGCGCACTGTGTTATTAAAAAACTTTTACAGAGAGACAACACCATAAAAAATGTATATTTATAAGATCGATCTTGAAGCCTAACGAAACGTAATTAAGATTAAAACAATATGAGAAACCATTTTCGCCTTTTTTTTTTGTACAGAGAATTTTGTAATTAATCGGGAACAAAACCTGTTTTCCAGGAATCATTTACTTTATTTTCACTATGTTATAAAAGAAATGGTTCATGCTTTTAGCTGTGTGTATATCGAGTTATGGATGCACTTGGAAAGTTTGGAGAGCACTCAAGAAGCTAGAGTTGCTCTCGGCTACGCCTCGAGCCACTCTTACCCTTCTCTCGTGCTCTCCAAACTTCCCGCATGCATCCATAACTCGATATACGCACGCTAAGCATGAACCAATTCTTAAATTACACGACTAGTTAATTAGTTAGCTGCTTTATTAATAACTGATAATCCACCATAATTTAATGAAACCTTTAATTAACAGTAAAAGTTGGCCTGGTAAGAAACTTAACACGTTGGCACAATGATTAAGCCTTACCGGGTAATTTTTGGTTGTGAATGCCTTTGCCTTTCTTTCATAATAAATGTCAACTGGTAATTGAATGATGGAGTAAAGAATTAAGGTGAAACAAGCAGGAAGAAGTTCCAAAAAACTTGCAATTGTTTTTCCTAAACATAATAATTATAACACATCTAACTGACTAGTTAACCTCTAATTTCTACATATTAATTAACTAGAAGCTGTATTTCCTAACTGTTCAAAGTCTCATTACATTTTGTAATCATTAGAACTTACATGAACCAGATACTAAAAGTAAACAGTCTCATGAAGAAACAAGTGATGAATATGTATGAATCTCAGCACGTGCAACACGTGGTAACTAACGTACATCTTGCAATTTGGAATTATTATCTATGCACATCTTCTGAGAAAAACTAGATTGAAACTAAACAAATTCCCACTAGACACACTAACACAACAACGAGGAAAGCTGCCAACAACAGTGCAGTCAGAACTTGATCGTGCATTTTGCCGCCAGAAAATGTCTTCAACTGAAAGGAGCACTTTTATCAACTGAAAAGTTCACTGCTAATCATAACTTTCTGCATAAAACTTGACATCTTTCATCATATTTTTGCTTCTCATACAAAAGTATTACATCAAGTAGATTAGCTTTCTGAAAAAAAAAGTTCGGCTGTCAGATTTCATGCGAAAGCAGAAAGTGCCATGTCACACATCAGTGCCGTCGTAAACAAAATTATGTAAATTTCTGGCCAAATGAACATCTTTAGATCTTGTCAACTTTGATAAAGGTTTCAAAGGAAACACAATTGTTTCATTTTTGCAATTTACATCTGATAGTTTATGGGAAAGCAATAGGACGTGATCGATAAATTTTCATCAACTGTTTGATACATACCGTGAATACCGTGTAGAATTTACCATGAACGAAACTGAATTTACCGGAGTATCAGTATCAGGATCAAAGCCTTTTTGGTACATTCATTGAATAATGAAGCATAATAAACACAGACAACTAGCTTCCTTTGAAATAATTCTTATCAAGCAAGAGTAAGTCATATTTCAATTTTTTTTGCTTGATAATTGCGTGGACAAGACTACAAAGGAAAAATTTCACGCATTTATATGTCAGGCATGAAATGTAATGCGATACTTTTTTCAAAAGATTTCCCTTTGTGAGATCAGCTTGAAAAACGGCTTTCGGCCCACATAAATCTACCTGGAAGTTAAAAAAGTATGTCTTAAAGTAATTTTTTTAATTTCATTTCCCAAAAAACTTCACTTGCCCGTCGGGCAAGTGATGGTCAGAATCCACTAGCGCAATCGCAAAATCCACTAACCCAGGGCTATCGGACACGACTTTCTTTGCACGCTGAATATAACAGCCAATCGTAAGTATTGTTCCTGGCCCAATAAAAAAAAAAAGCCAGAAATTGGCTTTTGAACATATGATCCAACCAGTAAATGTATTGTGCCCTCCTTGTTCGGAATGAGATGTAAGAAGGGAGGGTATGATCGCAGGTTAACCTTAATTAAGGATTTAATTTGAGCAGGACGTAACACATTGATCGAAATCGAACATCGGAAACCTAATTGATAAATGGACATTACTTGATTTTACTCGATAATAATCAATCAATTAAGCAAAGTCACAGACGTTTGGGCATCAGAAATTGATTTCTATCGATTTTGAGAAACTGTCCGAGGGTACCGCGAGAAACAACGCTCATAATTTACCCAGGAAGGCAATTTGATTGAAGCAATAGTGTTAAGAGTTAAACCTAGGCATCGAGAATGTATTTATGAAAAATGAACACTGACTTCCAGTCTGTGACTTGTTAGCATCTTTTTAACCATCGCTTCATGCCTTACAACAGCAACTCTCAAGCATTGAACTCTAACAAACCTAAGCAAACGCATTTCGTCAGTAGTCGGCCATCATTCTCGGTAAAGACCAATGCTGTTTATTTATCACCAAACCCTGCTTCAGGGGCACCCAACGGATCGTTTTGGTAAATTATCTGTTCGGAAGGCCCTTAATCCCCTACAATTTTCTAAACGTAATTTTCACCACGAACTTTCGTGACATGGGAAAATTAAGGCCTAGTGTTTTCGGATTGATAAAAATGTTGTTTCCGGTACCGAAAAAAGGTCAGCTAAGAATTTGGGAAAGGAAATAAGACCTAAGGTTTTCGGGAAATGGACAAAAATGCCCCAGTAATTTCGAAAAGATTCAAGTTTCCCTAGAATGACCGAACAGATAAAAATATTATAGCGCTGCCTAAAATAAACCTGAAGAGCTTTTAAAGGTACTCCAGGTAGCCTAAAATAGCGCTTCAAAGGATTTGAGAGAAAACTGTCGTTGGGTGCCCCTGCTGCTTGTTCTTGATTTTTTATTACGACGACAGAAAGGAACGTTGTTAAATTTGCTATGGCACTTACTGTTTTTGTTACAAGTCGTTGGAGTTTATTTAGACATACTAATGTACCAGCGAGCGCTTTGCTTAGTGATGTTAGCATCCATGTACAGTGCAGCTCAGAAATAAGCGAACATCGCATACGCGTACCATACGCAAGTAATACGCGTATGCGTATCACGTCATACGCGTATGCGTATAGCGTCATACACGTATGTCCCGCCTTTGTTATTCATTGCCATACCTTTGCTTTATGTGGCATTGTCTTGCACAACAAAAGAAACGGTAAAGTAAAAGCGACAACCCGCAGTACGAAATTTGAATAATATGAATGACGACAGGACTATAATAGAACTTGTTTAGAACTGCGCTTCGACAAAATCGGCGAATGACATAAACATGACTGAGCAAGACCAAACAAGATTCAAGTTTCCCTAGAATGACCGAACAGATAAAAATATTATAGCGCTGCCTAAAATAAACCTGTAGAGCTTTTAAAGGTGTACTCCAGGTAGTTCTCTGTGGCAGAATTCGCTGATTCAAATGATAAAATTCTCTCCATTCATAGACAAGATTTTTCTTCAAAGTTTTCTGTGATGCGCCGATCACATTTTGTGAACATTATGCGCCGAACATTATGCGTTATTTTTTGGCAAGTGAGCGTTTATAAAATTATGCCGCCGCAAGCGTAAGCTGAATTGCAGCTCAAGAAACCGAGTGCTTTAGAAAAGACAATAAAAATATCAAGTGGTTCCCTCTTAACGTGAGGCTTATCATTTTGGCAACATTTTTTATTTAATGAGGAGATTTGGGCAATACTTGACTCTCATGCATTCGATATGATGCTCGACAGCGGTCAACAACAAACAGTCAATATAAACACGAGACGATCGACGGACATGCAGCTTGACCACCAGTTTATAGCTTATTTGAAATCTTCATTGAAATCAACAATGACCTTTTCACAATAGAAGAAACAATAGGCTAGCTCATACATACTAATGATCGCGTGTGCGTATAAGTCAATATGCGTATGCGTATAAGTCAATACGCGTATGGGTATATACGCATACGCGTATTGTACGCATTTTACGCGCATATTTTGGTTCGCTTATTTCTGAGCTGCACTGTATCAGTATTGCCTAGCGCGGGTTCTTGCTGGATTCATTCATATATGGATGGAAGTTCTTTCGGCCTGGTTGTACACCAAAGTCAAAAAGAGGCAATTAATGATAATTCTCTTATTGCACTAACAAGATAACTCTGAACAAGATCTTACTTCAGCTGACAACGACTGGCCGTTGCTCGTCATCTGTTGCCAGTCAAAATGTGAGAGACTCTGTTTTCAAAAGGTTTAATACCGTTTTCAACGCGTTCTCTTTGCCACGATAAGTTTCAGTAAGTTTTTATCAGTTTTATATGAAGTTACTGTTGTTTTGTGATGAAATCGATAGTCAATCTGTTGTAATTAAAGGCCCAGTTTCACCCATTCGGCTTTGCGGCCGTTTGTTATTGTTTAAAAGCGCTTCTATTGTTTAGTCTTGCGATCTGATTGGTTTACCAGAATATTCCCGCTGGCATGAAAGTCCTGGCGCATTCAAAATAAATCAGACCACGCAAATCGGACTGGTTGATTTCGTTTCAGTCGCTCCGATTTATTTTAATCTCTATACCTATAAGAAATATGTACTCTCCAAAGCGCTCGAGTTCTTTGTACTCCTTTGTGTAAAATTCTCGGCAACCGAAATTCGAGGTGTGGTTCGTTTTTCTGCATTCATTCCTTTGAGCGACGTGGCGAAACAGTCGAACAGTTAAAGCCGGCAGCCCTCAACATGAAATAATTTTGCCCGAAGATTTTCATTCTATTGTTGTATAAGTTAGACAGTAATCTTAAAGTGTCCTTTCGATTATTATAAAAGCTGACATGAAATGAAATTAACAGTGCTGAACTCGTTAGCTCAGTTAATATCGCTTTCAAAATTATAGCGAGCCGCGTCGATCCGGTCTATCTTACTATCATGAAATTATTTCTACCTTTGATGATAAAGCAACGATGCTACGAATGAATCTGCAGCTTACTAAGCAAATGAGTATTTTAATTTATTTGCCTGTGCCAATAAGAAAAAACGAAGGAACGCCACCTAGAAAACCATACAGTTTATTACGTCTCTTCGCAACGCTGTTTACATGAATCGGGAGAATAAAATCGAATGGAGCTAAAAAACTTACGTGTTAAGGTCAGACATCCGTAGAAATCAGGAACATCGTTACAACAGATGCATGCATGGAGACAACAAATCCTCCCGCTTCTTTGTTTCAGAATAAAAGCGAGACGAATACATTCCTTCGGAATAACAACTGTACAACTACATTGTCAACGGCGAGATGTTACTTAGAAGCGACCGACGATTTTCCAATTTTCCTTTCCACACGAAGACTGTTCTTGAAAATATCCACATAAATAAAGCGAGAGGATATTATACAAAGCTTAGTGACACGAAAAATAGTGATATTCCAGGAAATGAGCTCGATGAATGTGGATTACTTTCGCTATTTAGCGCTCGCCAGTAATTTTCTGAATTTGCGACTGTGCGAAATTCAGCTCGGCGCGCAATGTCTCTTGGGTGAACATGGGCCTTTAAAGTTAAATTTTAAGTTAAATCACTGCTTCGCTTGGGCACCGATAAGCATGCTTACCAGTTTAGCAGTAGTCAATGTTCACGCAGGTTCACGTCTTACACCGTTTCACAGCGCCAAAAAGGTTCGGGAGATAAAGCAGATGAACGATTGTTCAAACAAAGTATAGCTCAGGTTTAATACAACTTATAACGTCTTGGGAGTCTATCTTATCTCCCCATTTACACTTACGCGAATGAAAACCAGTAGCTTTCCGTCTCCGATATTATCGAACAAAATCGATACTAATCGAACCTTGATTAATGAAATCGATCAATATCGAGAATCACAAATAATCTGGCAATCGATTTTTATCGATTTCCGATATTAATCGATTAATTCATATCGATTAATATCGATTTGAATTGATTTTGATCGAGTATCGGAATTATCGATGTGTTACGTCCTGAACTCATCGATTGACCACATCATTGACAAATATGGGTTTACCTCGGTGTAAGAACTTGACAGGTTTTTCTTTGTGTTATTGGTTATTGTTTTCCTTTCCTTTGTTGTTTTATCGTTCTTGTTTTCTTTCTTTTACGTCAACTGTGAGTTGTACAGTCAGGTTCTTACACCGAGGTAAAGCCACAAATATTGGCATATCAACTATAAACGTCCTGCAACTCGTCCCAACGTAATTTCACGGTGAAGGGACATTCAGAAAAAGCAGAATTACTCACCAGCTCTTTCCAACTTTAGCGTAATATCGTCCTAAGTATAACAGCTCTGAAACTGGTCGCATCTCCGTCACTTTTACTTGCTTCTTCACACCGCTCGTAGTTATCCAATATGGCCGATGGGACCCGAGATTGGCAGGGGCCTGGGACATGGGGACGAGTGGTGTCGGGGAGGGGAGGAGTGGGGACGAGTTGAGGACACCAGTGCCCTTCCTGTTTCGGACGTGGAAACGAGGTATGCGTGATATGCGTTGGCTTCGCGGTGCCTGCCGCAGTGCCATGGAGTACAAACCCGCTAGTGGTCAAGCAACACTAATTACATGTCCTTTCAGGGAGAGTTTTAGGATCACAAAATTTATTGTGGAGACAGGTAAGCACGGTCCCTATTTTAGTTATTCAATTGGGTAGCTATAGCTGGTCAATTCTGTACATAATAACCTCTTGCTTTTCCGGGCTGATTAGGCCGGGAAATTGTAAACTTCACGATTTCCTCCAGGGGTGCGGGAATCCCTGGGTAAAGTGTTAATCCCCACTTGCTAAAACATTGAGTACATGTGGGATGGCGGAGACTTGGGGGCGAAGAGCACACACTCTCATATCCATAAACGGGATATATCATAATAAAGAACTGTGAAAGGAAAGTTCCTTGGAGATGCGTGACACTTGAAAATGTTTTCGGATAGGATTAAATAAATATAAAAAAATATCAAAAAGTGTCAAAAATGGTTTTGAAAGAAACACAGACGTTCCAGGTATATAACCCTTCTTCAGTGTGGAGAAAACCGTTGAATTACGCTACCGGACATAATGAATTATAGTAGCGCATGCATGCATTAAAAGTTACTATTCAAATATAGCTAAAATTGACATTAAGTCCATCCGGCTGAACAGCTCCAAGTTGGAAATGAACTGACGTTGATTTTCTAACTTGGAACTGTTCAGCCGGATGGACTTAGCCTGTTCCAGGCTCCTAGAGAGACGCGCGAAGGAAAGGGCGAGGGGACGAAAACGAGGGGGACTGGGGGAGAGAAAAGGAAAGAGAGAAAAGTCCCCCTCGTTTTCGTCCCCTCGCCCTTTCCTTCGCGCGTCTCTCTAGGAGCCTGGAACAGGCTAGGATGGACTTAACGTCAATTTTAGCTATATTTGAATTGTACCTTTTAATGCATGCGCGCACTACTATTCATTGCGCGCGTGTGTCCGATAGCGTAATTCAACAGTTTTCTCCACACTGAAGAAGGCTTTTATACCCAAAACGTCTATATCATAATAAATATCATGCTACTACTCCTATACGCGCATGTGTCTGGTAGCGACCGTAGCGTATTTCAACGGTTTTCTCCACACTGAAGAAGGGTTAAGCTTATATACCCGAGATGTCTTGTGTTTTTTTCAAAACCATTTTTGACACTTTTTGATATTTATTTATATATCAATCCTATCCAATAATATTTTTAAGTGTCACGCATCTCCAAGGAACTTTCCTTTCACCGTTCATTAATAGCTTACAATTATTGTAATAGTTTGAGATCAACTCTGGGTATGATCTCCTGCTTCTTAACTTCTTATAATAAGTGTAAGCTTATATCAATCCAACTACATTTGTACTCACTATATTCTAGCCTGGCCAACTGAGCATTCGGTAATCAAACTCAATCCTTGGATTGAATTCACTTGAACTGTGCATTAAGGCCTGGTTTAGATGCCATACTTTACATGAGCCAAACGAAATTAAAATTTTGACAGGCTGAATTGATTTAGATGCCAAACTCAGAAGCATGCAATGACTGAAGAAAATTGTGGATTAATTGGTAAACGTTTGGTTCATGTGAAGTACAGCATCTGTATCAAAGCCAGACCACAGCCGTTGCTCTGGCTCAGCCAGGTGGGAAAAATGGCTGAGCCGATCCAAATTAGATTGGCCATTCTGAATTGATTCAGACACCATACTTCACAATAACTTAATTCATTGAATTAATTTCGGCTCATATAAAGTACAGGGGCTGAACCAGGCCTAATTGATCAAAATAAGTGAAATTTGTGTGAGTTTGATTGTTGAATCAATCAAGTGCAGATTGAATGCTTGGTTTATCAATAGAGTTGATAACTAAAGGTATTGGTCATTGTAAAGAGATTCAAGTGCACTAGTCTTTGAGAAAGGTTTTGGTAGCTATAGGCTGTATCATGAGGCACTCAGGAAATCATAAGGGCATCCCATGCAGGCGTGGTTCCAGGAAAAAATAACAGAATTTTCAGAATTTCTTTTGCCTGGCCTTTGATGGATAAAAACCAAAACTCAGTCGAAAGTTAATTTATTTGTAAAAAGGGTTAGTTACAGGCATGGGCAATTCGAAAAATGATTTGAGATGCAGCATTCTGTAAGGGACAAGCTAATGTGTGTTTCATGATATCATGTGTCACATACATCATTGTAACATTTCAATCTAATTTGATTGCAAAAGCAAGTGATGACTATGGAGAAAAAATATTTTAGTCTCTCCCAAGATATAAAATTCTATTATTAGATTTTTTTAATGCTCTTGATGGTCAAGACAAAAATGGTCAAATCTCATAGAATGCAAATACTTTTTTTGTCATTTTCTTTCTTTAAGGCCATAGACTAAAGCTCCCTTCTGTGGCTTGTGCTTCTGCATGTGTTTTGTATCATCGCCTCTTCAAACAAGTGCGCCATCAATGTGACTTCACATTTTATGATCCAACTGTAAGTTATCATTTTGATTGTTTTAAAATTATAATTATATATTTATATATCTGTTATAAATTAATCATTACAACATTTACAAGCACTAGTCAAGAGCAAAAAACAAAACGATTTAACTAAATAAATACACATAAAGTTTATTTATTCATTTATTTATTTATTTATTAAGCTTTCACCAACCAAGAAAAGATAATGCAGTGGCGAGAGACACACAACAGAGTGAGACTCCAATTAAAGTGTGCCCTTGAAAATTAGCATACACATATAAAATTTTCATATGTTTTTCATTCTATATCTTAAGTGAGCTATTAAAATGCCCTAATAAGTACGTAAATTATGATCATCCGGGTGAGTGTAGTCCTGAGAAGTACTGTTTGTGGTGACTTTGACTGACGTTTCGACAACCTGAGCGTAAGTCATCTTCAGAGTCAAGTGAATTGTGGAACGTCAGTAGGTGGTATATATACGTCTCTGGTTGTTAACCTGATTGGTCAACGAAGTCCAGATGTTATTGGTCGTTTGTCAGTAAGCCGTGATGTTATTGGCTGTGAAGACTGTAAAAAGTGATTGGTGCGTTTCGATCCGTCTTTTGTTAGTCAAAAAGTCCGTGGGTCTATTGCTAGTAAAATGTCTATTGTTTGTTTGTTTCGTTGTTATTGTCAATAAGTCGTTTGTATGGTGCAGGTAGTTGTAGGCAACGGTTGAGTGGCGTTTGTTCTAAGTTAGTAAACCAGCTTTCCAGAGTGAGTCGTTGATGGTAATTTGTACAGTAGGTAATGCACTTGGCAGAGTCCCAGTCGATTCTGTGGTTCTTTTGTAAATGGTGCTCAGCAATGTGATTGTTGATATCACCATTTCTAGTTGCTCGTTTGTGTTCAGTCAGTCGTACGTTTAAATTTCTGCCGGTCTCACCAATATAAGTGGCCTGGCAGTCGCAGCATTTGATTTTGTAAACTGCTCCCTGTCTGCGGTTAGGTTCGTCTTTGTCCTTTACTTTCGTCAGTAGTTGTCGTAAAGTGGTTATAGGTTTGTGAGCTACACGGATATTGTAAGGTTGTAGAATCCGTGCGGTAGTCTCAGAAGTGCCCCTTACGTAAGGTATAGTTACAGTAGTTACGGGAGTCGCGTCATTTGTGACGTTAGGTTCAGTGTTCTTGTAAGTGTTACGTCTAACAAAGTCCTTGTTGTAGTTGTTCTTGTTGAAAACGTTGTCTAAGTAGTTGTTTTCGTCTGCGAGTCTGTCAGGTGAGTCACAAACCAGTTGTGCTCGCCTTGTTAAGGTCTGTATAGTCGTTGCTTTGTGAGAAGTAGGGTTGTAGGATGACTGGTCCAGTAGTCTGTCAGTATGTGTTGGTTTCCTGTAAACCGTAGTACTTAGTTTGTTGTCGTTGTTGTTACGGGTAACTAAGCAGTCTAGAAAAGGTATTTTACCATTTTCTTCGATCTCCTTAGTAAATTGTATGTCAGCGTTCTGTCTGTTAAGGTGTTCGTGAAAATCGTCAATTTCGTCTTTGTGTACTGCTGTAAAGGTGTCGCCTACGTACCGTAACCAGAGCGGTAGTGTCCGTTTGTAGGTTGCTAGGGCTTGTTCCTCGATGTTCTGCATGACAATTTCTGCTACGTATACAACAACAGAAACTGGTGAGCCCATAGCTGTTCCGTGTAACTGTTTGTAGTGCTTTCCGTTGTACTGGAAGTATGTGGACGTTAAGCAGAGGTTCAGTAAGTCCATTAAGTCATCTGTGGGCAGTGGCAGTTTTGTCGTGGAGTTCTCGATGGCGGTAGCAGTACAGCCTAGAGCCAGTTGAAGTGGAATACTGGTGAACAGTGATTTCACATCAAAAGACACAAGTTTGTGGTTGTCAGGTATTTGTACCGTCTTGATGGCGTCAATAAAGGTCTCGGTAGACTGCAGTTTGTGTGTTTGAATCCGTGCGATAGCCGATAGTGCATTACCTACTGTACAAATTACTATCAACGACTCACTCTGGAAAGCTGGTTTACTAACTTAGAACAAACGCCACTCAACCGTTGCCTACAACTACCTGCACCATACAAACGACTCATTGACAATAACAACGAAACAAACAAACAATAGACATTTTACTAACAATAGACCCACGGACTTTTTGACTAACAAAAGACGGATCGAAACGCACCAATCACTTTCTACAGTCTTCACAGCCAATAACATCACGGCTTACTGACAAACGACCAATAACATCTGGACTTCGTTGACCAATCAGGTTAACAACCAGAGACGTATATATACCACCTACTGACGTTCCACAATTCACTTGACTCTGAAGATGACTTCCGCTCAGGTTGTCGAAACGTCAGTCAAAGTCACCACAAACAGTCCTTCTCAGGACTACACTCACCCGGATGATCATAATTTACGGACTTATGACATGACTCCTGGGTTCAAACCATTTACAAAATACCCTAAAAAGCTATATAATAAATAAAATTATTACCGGTATATCTATATACTTAGAAAGTTATGAACTACATTAACAAACTAGCCATGAAAAAGATAAACTAGATACAAAATTAGTTATAAAGTAGAATATAGAGAGGGAAAAAAAGATTGATAAGAACTGGACTATCAAAGGACTACAAACTGTAGCTGACCGTCTGGACTATTGAGAGTCTGGAGGATCAGTGGATATTTTTAGCTTTAACGGCCTTTTGAATACAAGAATGATATTTAGAATATTTTCTCATGCATGTAGTGATTTTTCCCAAAATTTTAACAGAATCATTAGAAAAAAGAGAGAGTATTCTTGCAACAGTTTGAATTAAACCAAATATTTAGAGTTAATGTCGCAGTTCCTATGACCATCAGCTTAACAGAGATCTCAACAGACAGACAATGACAATGTGATATTTGGCATAAAGGTGGGAACACCACCCAGTGATTGATGTGACAGACTACTCCCATAGTGTGACCAATTTAAGCCTTACTTATCTCCCCAGTTCTATTAACTGTATTCAATAACACCACTTGATTGGATAAGTTATAGGCAGGTCCAAAACGTAATTAACAATATATTAGCCTAACTCTCCATGGCACAATGAGCTGAAACCTACAGCCAGTGAAAGGGCAAAGAGTGTTTTAGAATTTTTTTCAACCAGCTCAAGCCTACATGTACTTACAGTGTATCCGCAGCATTATGAGCTGGGTAAAGGCTGATAATGAGCTTCAAGGTTACAAAGCTAATATTTATGGTAATAGCCTAAAAGCACAAAGCTTGGGGATGTCGTTGGGGACTTAACTGAACATGAACCCAAATTTATTTAAAAACAACAACAAAACTTCCAAAGGGAGGGAAGGATGGGAATTACTATGATGCTACAGGTAGACCTTACAGTGAGCAATACAGGAAGCGAGTGATACTTGGATTTACTAGACCTTTTATAGTTAGACATATGTCTTGGACTAAGCCAATGGCGTGTAAAGTATCATTGAACACAAGAGATTCACATAGCTAATAGAGGTGAATAGAGGTACTGTATTTATACCTTTTTAGCCACACAAAATGAAGGATATAAATGTAGCGGATGGTATTGCAACATGTTAAAATAATTGGTATTGTACAAGGAGAGTAGAAGTACATTGATGTTCTGTTTGAATTACATAAATATGCTACAGTAGTTTTATTGACACAGTAACAAATGAGAGACCAAGAGCGTCATGCTCCATTAACTGCATTTTACAAGAATTATTATGTTGTGAAACTTTTAGTCTTTAGACTTTTTTGCTGAGTCTTTTATATACAATTTAATAGAGTAAAGAACAAAAAACACATGTTTACATAAAAGAAAGTAAGTGGTGAGGAAGCCTAAAAGGAAACCATAAGGCTTATAATGTTAGGCTCCCTCGAGTTAACTTTAAGTGTTGATTTACAGATTGAAGTATATTTTATTTTCTGTGCAAAGCAAAGGTGTGTTTACATAAAAAGAAGAAAACTGAAGTATTTCATCATGTACAGTTGAACCTGTACATAACGGCCCTGTATTAAGCGGCCAGGTTTTAAAGTCCCGTTTTTTCGCGCATACAAACGCTGTATTTGTTACCTGTATTAGGCGGCCACCTCTATTAAGCGGCCGCGGCCACCCTGTAGCGGTCCCATGTTTGTCTTTCTTTGTTATTTTTACCTGTATAAAGCGGGCACCCCTGAATGGAAACTAAGCCATATGCACAGTACCATGGATAACAGGAATTGTCGCTGGCAGTGCCGACAGTCAACGACTTGCTCTACAAACAAAAGTTTCAAATTCTGAGGCGCCAAACGCACATGTCCAACCTGTTTAAGTCGCTGTAATTCTTACCCTATTCCTATTTTAACTTGAAGAATTTTATTATATATTGTTTTACTTTTAATTAGCAACATTACCGTTATAACTCCACTTCGATCGTAACAACTATGAAATGACGGAATCAGATATTTTGTTGTGACCTACAAGTCACGTAAGTAAGTGAGTTAGAAATACAGTACTGTACACCGTACAAGAGTAGAGGACAATTTATTGCACAGTGCTTTTGCACAATGTTACGTATATTATACCATTAAGTTACAAGCTGGCACTGAACTTTGTTTACAGTATTGATCTCTTGAAAGAGTGTTGATTGTCCTATTGTTTCCTTGCATGAAATGTTTTTGTATGATACACCATCAAAATTGACATTAGACAATGCCCAGTGAGTATTTTTAGTGATCCTGTATTAAGCGAGGGTACCCAATAGGGTTCTTCAATCCCGCCATCCCAGACAAAATTTTCCCTCAATCCCGTAATCCCGACCGCTGTTTTAGCCCAATCCCGATCCCGGTCAACATAATTTTTTTTTTCACGCCCCTTATTTCTACGAAAAAAGGCATTTTCAGTTGGATGAAATTCCCACTGGAAATCTGAGTACTGATCTTTGTGCTGGTCTTTGGTCACGCGAGAAATATTAGCTGTAAGATTATTTCTTCTATTTCTTTCCATCATAAGGACGACATCGTTCATTTAAATGGCGATTTAGACGGTACGATTTTCTCTTACGGCTGTCGCATGCGATTTCTAGAGCGCGGGCCGGTCGCGTTATGCAAAAAATCGCACACAGCTCTCGCCACTCAACATTGCTTTTACCTACGATTGTCGTAGGATTTTAAAACATGACATTTTTCGTGTTGTGTGCGTCTGTCGTAAGGATGTTGTAGGTTGATTTACACGACGCGATTCGTGTTGTAGGCATGACGTAAGCGTGTCGCATGTGACAAATCGTAGGCAAAATCGTACCGTCTAAATCGCCCTTAAGACGTTTTTAAAGTTTCCCGCGAATCACGTCAGTCAATAAGTCGTTAGCAATTCCTTTTTAGAGCCTGCTCTTTTTCCTTTTACTCACAATTGAATGGTGAGGGCTGCCTTTCCTATCACGTTGATACTTGGAAAACTTTGCTGTCATCAAACTCTGAAGGGCATTGCTATTCACGTACCACAACGTGAGACTGCAACAAATATTTGAAAAGGGGACAGGCCAAACACAACTCCCGCTGGCTGCTTAATGTACCTTAGACTTCTGGATTAAGTGCTTTTCTGAGTACGTTTCTGAGAGATTTTCGTTTTCGATCAAAATGTGGTGAGGTCTCTCTGTTGACCTTTTGATTTTGATCACGAAGGAAACTACTCAAATTTACTGAATGGAGGTTTTGTTAGGTCCTTATTGCCCATTCGGAGCCATTTGAATAAGTTCCTTTATGCCGTTGTGTACTGTGGCAATCGTTTAGGCAATTGTTGTGTACTGTTGCGTTCTGTGGCAATTGTTTAGGCTTATCGGTTCAAGTAAAATGCAAGGTCTCAGGGAGCACAAATAAATTTCATCTGTAACGAAACAGTACCCGTAATTTTGTTAGCGAGTTTACGCAACAGGACCGCTGATGTGGTGGGACGGCAAATTGTGCTTGTGTGACAAATGTGACGGCCAAGTATTCATGACTATGGATTGTAACATTCCTACAGCTCGTGGTTTTCAGGTTGTCACAGATGAGAGAACACCAGTTTTAGTCGAAAATCTGCTAAAAATGTGAAGGTACTAAGATGTCATGTTGGTCACACAGCGATATTTCACCGTCCCCTTCCCTCAGCCGTCCTGTTGCGCAAGCTCACTATTTTCTTGTCCAGGACGGTGACAAGTAGATTTTCATTTTACATTTTCGACACCGAACTTCCTGGATTTCGTTTCTTTATAGTAACATTTCCCGCATCCCGCTTCGTAAAATCGTAAAATCCTGGGTCCCGTCCATAATTCTAATCCCGAATATCGTCGCTCTTTTCCGCTAAAATCCTGAATCCCGACCTTTAAAAAAGCCAAATCCCGCATCTCGAAAAACCTATTGGGGACCCTCTTAAGCGGCCATTTGTATTAAGCGGCCAGTTCCTCAAGTCCCGAGGGTGGCCGTTATATACAGGTTCAACTGTAGTTTCAGTAATCAGTCATGCTCTTTGGTTTTAGCTACTCGTTCATTTCTCATTCTCTGTGACTACATGTAAGTTATACTTTACTTGAAAATTTTTAAAGAAAATTGTTGTCAGTTATTCATGTTATAATTGGCAAAATCCTAAATTTTGCTGAAAAAACATTAAAATTAATATTTAAAGCAAGAAAATAGAACACTTATTAACATATAAGATCATCTTTCAAGATAACGTCATTGTGCTGCAAAACAGTCAAATTACTGGATCATAACAGCATGCAATGCATTTCATTCTTTTGTTAAATATTGTGTTGATCAATATGTAGAGTCACAGCAACCTTTTACCTGAGGGGAATGGGGTAAGGGAACACCACTCCCCTGAAAAGCCCAATACAGTTGTATTTCCTCTCAACTTTTATATGTTAGAATTAATTTTGAAGTTTTAAAGTCATTGAATGAGACCTCAAATATGCAAGAAACATTTAAACAAATCGGTCATAAGACTTTTAATGTTCACATATTTTGTCTTTTGCTTGTGTAGATTATTTCTTCACATTTCAAACTTTAATAAAGGTATTATTGGTTTCCAGAATTGCACATTGTACTATGTCAGAAATTTTACTTCTGAATTATGCATTTGAATATTTATGATTACATGATGATTTAGCTTGTTGGAAGTACTGCTTTATATCTGGCATCCAAAACAGAAGAATGTCCCTGTAAGCTGCGAGATGTCATAAATGTTTCATACAGGTAACAAAATATTATGTTTTATAATTATTATTAAATGGAAGAAAGATCCTCACAGTTAGTAGGCAACTTAAGCAGTTGCGAAAAGAAAGCCTGAAAAAATTCAGGCTTGAATGAGATTCGAACCCATGACCTCCGCGATGCCGGTGCAGTGCTCTACCAACTGTGCTATCAAGCCAACTGGGAGTTGGTCATATTGTTAGTTCGTAATATGCCCATGAAGGATGAATAAATGAATGTAAATATATGAAACATATATTTTGAACTGCGGATGAAAAAGAAATTTTTTCAGGCTTTCTTTTCGCGACTACTTATCTATAAGTTGCGTACTAACTGCGAGGATCTTTCTTCTATTTGATCTTTCATCTGCAGTTCAAAATATATGTTTCATATATTTACATTCTTTTATTATTATTATTATTATTATTATTATTATTATTATTATTATTTTATCATTATTATTATTATTATTAATTGATTGAAAACATCACTTACAAATACAAAATAAAACCTGCTAACTTACGAGATACATATATACAAGTTAACAAGTTACAAGATAACGCTTAAAGCTTAACCTAGTTACATGCTGACTTTCAGGCACTTTACAGAATTAACACATACACACACTTAGGTATAAATACACACTGCACGTGAAGTTTGAAACTAAAATTATTTACAAGTCTTTACACAGCATTCTTGACGAACTGAGGAACATGTGCATACAAAATACAAAAACACGGGCCCAAGATTTAACAAATTGTTCTAATTTATTATTTGAAACTGCTAATGTTCGCATAACAGAGATTTTGTTTTTTAGACGTAAAAGAAATTAAAGCTTTCAAAGTTTAAAATGCCATTGCATTTACTAGTGCTAAAAATGTGGTACTTGGCAATAACGAGGTCGTAATTAAGCGCTGACCAGTTGTTTGATTTTTGGTGCCAACCATACAGAATCACACTTTCAAAGAGATTTACGTGTTCTCGGTATGTTTTGTGCCAACATTGCGTAAAGAGGTTCCAAAACGTGTAGGAAATGTTACAGGTAAACAGCATGTCCAACAATGATTGAATTGTCACTGTCCTTTATACCAGCACGAAACAAACTGGACTGCGTAGGTACATGTAGGATGTTGTGAATAATTTTGAACTGTAAGATTATAAGCTTTGGTTCATGCAAGATTCAGAAGGGGAGCATATAGACGTTTTGGATGTTTTCTGTGGTGAAGCCGTAATTTAAAATTTTACTCTCACCGGTTGGAATCAAATAGGATTTGCTAAGTAAAGTCAAATATGCAATTTTAGTAGACGGAAGTGAGAGAGATTGTACCTTTGAAGAGACTGTGTTGTGGAATTTTACTTTCCATATTTTTGGGATGGCTTGCAGTATTAACCATAAAATGTAGTGAAGGGTACTTTAAGGTTAGGTTTTGCTTTGAGCTCAGTTAGTGATAGAAAATTTAAGTCTTCAGCTAGTAAATCTTTGATACAAATAATTCCTTTATTGACCCAGGAGTTGTAAAAAATTGGTTTTCCATCCACTAGGATGTCACGATTATTCCAGATTATTTGCTTCTCCGCTGATACTTCATGGTTTGTTACAGCTAGTAAATCTTTGATACAAACAATCCCTGTATTGGCCCAGGAGTAGTAAAAAATTGGTTTTCCATCCACTAGGATGTCACGATTATTCCAGATTATTTGCTTCGCTGATACCTCATGGTTTGTTACAGCTAGTAAATCTTTGATGCAAATAATTCCTTTATTGGCCCAGGAGTTGTAAAAAATTGGTTTTCCATCCACTAGGATGTCACGATTATTCCAGATTATTTGCTTCTCCGCTGATACTTCATGGTTTGTTACAAGTTTAAAGCTTTGCCAGTAACTCAAGATAGTACGGTAGAATTCGGGGAGGTTTTGTAAATCGAATAGTTTAACATCGTATTGGCACTTGATGAAAAACATAAGATCGCCATACTGATTTAGAGCGTATTCCGGGACTATTTTCCATGAAGCATCACAATTTTCTATAATTCTGTTAACCCAGGCTATTTTTAGTGATCGTTCCATCATTTCAAAAAATTTTTCTCAGCAATAATAGTTTTTCTTTTAATTTTAGTTGGTTTGTTATCCCAGATGAAGTTAAAAATCGTTTTGTTGATTTTTTCTACAAGACCTTTCGGTATAGACAATAAGGAAGCACTGTAAATTAGTTTCGATAAGCCTTATGTTTTAACAATATTTATTTTGCCCATTAAGGTGAGCTTTCTTTGTTTCCAGTTGTTCAGGGTTTTTTCCAATGTGGTTATCTTCTCCTCAAAGTTAAGTACAGTACATTCACGCGTTCAAGATCATAGAAGTAAACTCCAAGGGCAAGAAATGGCCACAAGAGCCCATTATTATTATTATTATTATTATTATTATTATCATTATTATTATTATTATTACTATTACTATTACTATTACTATTACTATTACTATTACTATTATTATTATTATTATTATTATTATTATTATTATTATTATTATTATTATTATTATTACAATAATTATAATTATTGGTCAGTATATGCATGCGTAAGAGGCTCCAGGACACCTTTCCACAAAATTCCACAAGGGGATTTCATCGATGACTGTCGCCTAAACGCTGGCCAAACATGTGTCCGTTGATTTTCCGTGAATTGTTTTTTTTTTTTTTTTTGGTATTGGAACTTTTAACTTGTAAATAGTTTGGAATATGTGGATGAAGATGTTGTTTTTTTATTATTTTTATTCTTATTATGACATTTGTTTTTTCTTTAAAAACGTTTGTGCTTGGAAATTAGTCTCAAAATCGGAATGAATTGTAAATAGGTTTTAATGGTTTTTTTTTAACTTTTAACTTGTAGATAACAATTTGCTTGGTATATGTTAATGAAGAGATTATTATTATTATTATTATTATTATTATTATTACTATTATTATTATTATTAAGTTGTCTCTTTTTTCATCGAAATGAATTGTAAATAGGTTTTAATAGTTCTACTTTTCTACTTTTAACTTGTGAATAGCAATTTGCTTGAAATATGTTAATAAAGAGTTCTCATTATTTAAAAAATTATTATTATTATTATTATTATTATTATTATTATTATTATTATTATTAACAATACTATTTACAAGGCTAAAAAGTTAAAAAGATATTAAAAACCAAATGTTTTCGACTAATCGAGTCATCCTCAGGGTAAAATTTATTATTATTTATTTATTATTCTTTTTTAAAGAAACAAAAGTTCCATCCAATGAATTAATACTCACTGGATCATCATCAACATATTATTTTTTTTTAAAAAAACATTTCAGTTGATGATCTATTTCTGGAGGGTAAGGGAAAGTCAGATGTCTACCAGTATGCATGACCTAATATTTTGTCACAATCACTGTGATCTTTTGCTCAGTTTTCTCCTTTCTATGTTTGGACCCAATTTGCTTGCTTTTTGTTATTTTTTAGCTCATGGCTCCAACAGTGGCTTTCAAAAATGTTAAGAAATTCATGCAGTTTATCATCAGTAAGAGAAAACACAGACTGGTAAAAAGCTGACCTCAATTTGTTTGTTTGTTTTTTTTCTTTTGCTTTGCTGAGAGGTTGGATTGTTTAATACGACAAGAAAAATCTTCAGCCAGATTTGAAACCAGTCGATCCATCCCCCAGGTGAACAAATATCCAACATGGGAGATGAGGAGCTTGAAAATAACTTTTACTGAATGAAATTGGTGTATTTTAATAGGTGACAAATTTCAGAGTATTTTCTTCTTGTTGTCATGATCATTTAGGTAAACTGATTTCATTCAATACCATGCAATAACATATAGTCACAGAAATATTTAATAGGAGAGTTCCCACGTTGGAGCCCTGAAAACCCCTAAGCACCCGTAATTTGATCTTTTACTGGTAAAATGGGTAAAGAAAAATAATTTTACAATGTAGGTAAACATGTATCTTATCTGAGTTGAAATGAATTTCATGGCTTGTGCTCCATATACACCTGTACATATAGCACTGACTTTGCATCTTTATTCCAATCAAATAATGTAGACATTGACATGAAAATAAGGCATCAACATGCACAATAATGTTTGGAAGTGACAAAGGTTCTTAATATAGAATGTATAGTAATATAGTATCATATCTGCATAATACTGATATTAATAACTGAGATCTTTGATGGAGAGCATTCCTTAGTGACAGAATTCCACCATAGAATTCCATCTCATAAGGTGTGATATCGAGTATTTTTTGATATTTCCTTTTCATCAATTTTGGGGGGCCTTTTGACAAAAAAAAAAAAAATTAAGTACACTACTGGCTTAAATGGCATCAATTCACTAACTACTAGTTGACAATTACTTAAACATTACAAGACCCAGCAACAAAACATCCTTCAAGTACATACAGCAACTGCTTTATTTTTTATGGAATTCTTGAGTATACTGTATTTCAAAATATTTTGATTTATTGGTCGGGAGTCATTTACCCATGACTCCTAGACTTGAGATATAACTTGACCTCTGATGAGTTAGTATTATAATAAGGTCAGTGTGAAAAGGTTTAGTAAGTTAAAGAAAGATGGTAGTAAACAAAGTATTATTTAATTTAATTGCCTGAGAACAGACTGGTGTTTTTCTTGTTTGGCAAGCAAGTACATGTGTAATCTACATTTCACCTATTGATTAATAAAGATTAATAAGTTTTTTATCTTATAACCTTTTAATCCTGTTTAATGATGTGTAAAATTTATATAAAAACAGAAAGTATATTTACAACAACTAAAGGGAATTTGATAACAACATTTACGACAATCATTAATTAATATGATATCTGTTGGTTCAAAGGGTATTGCATAAAGACAAAGCTCCTTTAGATGTGGGATCGTTGTACTGGGAACTGCGTGATAGTGTGGTTAACTGTGAGTTGATGATGTTGAGAACCCTTCACTTTCATGTAACATTCAACAATCCACATAAGGTACTAACAAATAGGCTGGCCTTGCCCATGTGTGCTTTTTATGGTTTCTTTCATGTGTTGGTCTTCTGACCACATACATGTATAAGCATATTTATCCCATGCAATAGAGAATACAACCAATCAGAAAGCTAGAAACCCGTTGCATATTCTGCGGTATGCAACGGGTGGTATTCCACATAAAAACCCCTACAAATTTTTCAAATCTTTGTTGAAAGGCTTTTATACATTTAATGAGCAGTAGCTGTTTCTATTGGTTTAATTTTTTATCAAAATTATGTACTTTCAAGAAACGTTGCCAATCTGTTAAATATTTTTTCACTGGTTGTATTTGCTGTCAAAGCATTGTTTTTTGTTAATTCAATGAGTGGCATGGGATAAATTAGTTATGCAATTTGCTCTCTCGTGGTGTACCGTGAATATCCCACTCGTGACTTGATTTTTCTTTGTATACACATTCGCCTGAAGGCTTGTGTGTATACTTAGATAAATCAAGTCACTCATGGGATATTTCACGGTATACCACTCAAAAGCATTGCATAACTAGTATTTAAACGGCCCTCTCAAAATGTTTTGTAGTAATAGGTAACATAGTAGGAGTAGTATACAGACAAAGCTACATGTTTAGTCCAAAGAGGTCTCAAGCAAACTTTATGTGTACTAAGTAGCAAAATCATCAGCTTCCTTACATTTTGAGAGGGCTGATTGGGGCCATTTATGTGAAAGGTTTGCTAAGCTAACCGTTGGTCATTTCTAGTGGTTAAAATGTTTTAAACTTTTGATTTCAATGTTAAGGCAAGTTTCCAAAATGTGTTGTCAGCTTATACGTGCTTAACCCTTTCCCGTCCGAGGGAAAAGGCGAATTTTTCTAAATCGCTAACTATGAACTGGGAGACCACATGTGATATACCATTTAAAAGGTATTTTCTGGAGTGTGCTATAAATCACACCAACAGAGATGGTCACATATGAGAGTGACAAAAGTCCAAAACGAAAGAAGAAAAACATTAAAAATTTTCTTATTCGTTGTACATACTGGGTATCCCCCTAAACTATAGCTTAATGTACAGCTCTCAGTGCATTGCTTGTTGTAAGATATCAACTGGACCCTTAACGTACAGAGGAAAAAAATCCAAAAGTTTGAGGTGTGGTAAATCAAGTCTCATATAGGAGGGGGGCATGATTTAATGCCTTCAATTTATAGATCTTTCAAAGATCTTTTGGTTGTGCAAATTTCACACAAATTGACCAAATACTGAGCTCATAATTGCGTCTTGTGCCATATGGCACTCTTGGTCGGGAAAGGGTTAACCCTGAGCAGTTATAAGTTAAGCTTAGGATAATTGAAAATGCTAAGCTCAATATTTTATGGATCGAATATTATTGGCATTGGCTCATTAGAAGAATATTAATTGATATTTTTTAATAATATTTTTTCTTAACCATCAATCAGCACTTCTGTGCCTCCGTGTTCTTGATCGGATGCTCTAACCTCTGAGCTACTGAGGACTCGTTGGCGAGCAAGGGTCAATTTTTGTGGGTATTGTTTCATAAAAGTACCCATGTGAACCTTTGGAACAGCTTTAATATAATTTCTTCCCTGGCCCATAAAAATTTGTCAAATCCCTTCATTTTTGGTGATTTTACTTTCAAGGTGTTCAACAGTCAAATGTTCTAAGGGTGGGGATCCATTGATAAATAAATAATGGTGTTTTTCTTTACTTTGTAAATTGGTAAATTACTTAATTATTTACTTGGTAAATTTTATTCATTGATATGTGACTACTTCTTTCTGTTTGCATGTTTGTGTATAGTATCTTCTAAACTACCTCAAATCACTTGAAGATTGGCTTGTGGAGGAGTCATGGAATTCTATCAGCCAACTGAGCTGGAGTTTGTTGCAAGATAGTTTCCATACCACATTGTGCTTGCAATACAGACCATCTCTCACTGCAGTGGCAATGATATACTTTTCCCTAAAGTGCCTTGGCATCACTGTTCCGACTCAGGGTGCTCAAACTATGTGGTGGAAGGTTAGTGTGTGATGTACAGTGAAACCCGGTTAATACGGACACCAAGGGGACATGCCAAAGTGCCCGTATTTAGCGGGCTCTCAGAAAAACATGGAAAAATGTCATGGACACATGTTTAATCGATATAAGGACTAAAGCAGACATTTTTACTGCAACAAGACGTTGTTAAATTTCTTTATAACTGTGACTGAACTTTTTGAAACTAAAGAAACTTTACACTTATTCATCATAGTCTTGGACTAAAACTATTTTATTGTTCTTGAAACACGACAACGGAGTCAAAGTCCTATCAGCATCAACCTCCGCGCGGAGGCTGATTTTGATAGCGGCAAGCAAAGGACGTCAAAGAGGAAGAAGACTACAGTTAATGACTTGAAACTAAAAGCCAAGGAAGTGAAACTTTTGTGTATGCATAGTAGGCAGAAAACAAGAGTAAAACAGCGGAAGAAAGGCAGACTGATCAAACATGTTATGCTATTTTGCTACTACTTCAGTGTTAGGAATAAAGCGTATTAGCCCGTCAATTAGCACATAATTGTGCCAATGAAAATAGACAGTGTACAGATAACCAGTGCCCGTTAAGTGGGTTTGACATTTTGTATGAGAGTTTGTCAGTCGGGACACAGAAAAGTGTCCGTTGTCCGTATTAACTGGTGTCCGTATTAAGCGGGTAAATTTTAGAGAAAATAGATGAGCTTTTCGTCGGGACAAACGAAACTGTCCATAATATCGGGGTGTCCGTATTAAGTGGTTGTCCATAGAGCGGGGTTCCATTGTGTTTTCCTTGACAGTTGTTTACTTCCCTTTCACCCCCCCCCCCCCCCCCGTCTCTGCCACCACAATTGTTATTCTCACAATTCACAGTTCTTTTCCTTCTTTGTTACAATTATATTGACTTACTCCTACTCATCTTCAATCCCTTTTTTTGTTTCTTATTTTAAAAGGCTAAGCCATCGCTATTCACAACTTTAGGTGGAAATACCCATCACACCTTTGACTCAGCAACTCTATTGGCATTGTTGGCTGAGACCAGTGTGATAAATCACATCCAACCTATAGAAAATTGATAATTACTGGACGTTTGCCTGTTGGGTAGAGGTTTGAGTTACCTGTTTGGGTAGGATTTAGAACCAAATGAATGTTAATTAAGGCCTCAAATAAAAAACTTCCTTTATTCCTCTCTATGTCAAATCATTAATTCTGAAACCCATAGAAAACAATACACCCTAAAGAAACTTTGTAATGTAGCAATAAAAAGAGTATGTTTTCTTTACAAGACAGAGTAGGTATCAATTTCACGGACGACTTATTTTTGCATTCACAGGCAATGTGTCCAGGGAGCACAGAACAAGAAATCCAAGCAATAATTAATATCATGATTGAATTTTATTTGGATGAAAACGTCATAAGGAAATGATTGATTTGGAATCAATCAACAATCCCTTATGCCAGTTTTTTCAGTTTCCAGAGATTAAAAGAAGGCCAATCTGGGCGTGTGTTACGCCTCAAAATGTAACAACTTTTGACAGTAATTGAATTGTTACATTTTGGCAAAATGTGACAAGTGTAACAACCACCTATTACAATACAATACAATCAATCTTTATTCCTCCTAAGATAAAAAGACATATCTTAAGTTACATTCATTGTTAGAAGTAAACATACAGTATATAAATAATAGAAAGATTAAAAATTATATCTAAAAATAAGTCTATTTACAAAAGCATTTTTAAATCTATCAGTCTTAATCTCCGGGCGATGTGCGGTTTTGTTTCTAAGTTGCTACTTAGTTTCTTTTTTCTTCGGGATAATGTGACTAAGCGGACAATCGGGATCCACTGAACGAACCTTGAAAAGTTTCTTATCTGCCCTTACTAAAAGTTCTCGAATACCCATTCTTTGAGATATATATTTCCTTTTGAAGCATCTATCCAGGAAGTTTTGTATGACCATAAGATCTGAGTCTACAGCGCCATAAACAGACAGACCATAAGTGAAATTCGGTAAAACTAAGGCGCTAAATAGGCGGTCTACTTCAACTTGACTAAAACCTTCCTTCCGTAACGATTTTAATACAAATAGACACTTATTTGCCTTAATCAGCTTAGCACGTACATGTTCGCTATATTTACAATTCTCCTGAAAACTAACACCTAAAATGGGGAGCTCTGGGCATTGAGGAATGTTATTCACTTGAAAAATATCCTGAATAAAGCCTTTCTTGCGAAAAATGATTTCTTTACATTTCGACGGATTACAAATAATCCTATTTTTTTCAGACCAATTTAAAAACTGATCCACTAAATCCGTGCGACGGTGGCCATTACTCCAAACGGGAATAATGAGAGTGGAGTCGTCCGCGTATTTAAACAGGGCTAGGTGATTATCTATGCCGATTTCCAGATCGTTAATAAAAACACAAAATAAGTACGGACCACTCACACTACCTTGTGTAGTGCCCCTGTTGACACATTTCCATTGTCCTCGAAAACTATTGTAAATGACGCACTGTTGACGATTCTCAGGAAAGCTTTTAAAATACCAAATGATTATGAATGTATTTAACGGTACCTCCTTAAGCTTATAAGACAAAAGTTCATGATTAACGCTGTCGAAAGCTTTACTGAAATCCATGGCAAACAAACGCACGGCTTTACAATTGGGGTCGTCTAGATACCTATAGACGATGTGTTGCACACTTAGGAGCGCGTCTGTACAGCAAACTGTAACAACTTGTTTAACGCGAAATGTAACAACGCAAGATGTAACAGTCTTTTTTATGGTTTATTACCAGTAAGCTTATTAATAAGTTACATTACTATTCACTGTGTGCGGGTGGCTAAACTTGGTCACAACAACCTTCAGCACAGCTTTAGCTATTATCCATCGGTAGTCTAAACTTTATGAAGTATGGATTTTTGGATTCCCAAATTAATAAACTGCTGTTTGTGTTACTATCAATACCGGGAGAGGTAAAGTGGGAAAGAGGAGCGAAGGGTCACAATATTCCCAAGATTTCAGAATTTGGGAGAGGACAAGTTAAGTGGAAGCGGTTGTCAGATTAAGTGGTAAGGTAAGGTAAACTTTATTTTGCCAGGGTGGCCCATTCAGCAACGAGGCTGATATCCAGAGGGGTCCTGGACCTGGTAAAGGGGTACTAACACCGCATACATACAGGAGGAGCTTCGAAAACTTTATCGCTGGCACCTGAAGAATGGTTACTTTTAAAACAACTTCTATTCTAACATAGCGCGCGTGCTCCCCCATCTAATTCCTAGTGGCGTCATCATGGTGCATTTCTCAACATACTCACGGCCGTGCATCCATAAGATAACGTGTGCAAATCAGACAAACTCGGGTTTCCGTCGGCTTAGTTTTTAGAAAGTTTCCCCAGAAATGGAAGAAAATAGTGAAGAGCTACCCGATTTTTTCATGGAATTGACTCAATTGAGTCAACTCCAACTGTACCGTGCACAACGTAAACATCGCGTTGAATCGAAACCTTAATTCAAGCCTTTTACTTTGATTTGAACTGTGGACTTGGAAACTCGTTTGTCTACATTTTTATTGACTTTAAACTAATTCAAAGAAGCAAATTTTCATTGACGATTTCAGATGAACCATTCACGTTCAGACCATACCATAGTGGCGTTTGTAACCAGCTAATAAAAACCTATTTTCTGTACAGCGCATTGAGAGAATTTTCCGCGTACTACTTTGTTGTCACTTTGTTATAAAAAGAATTAGTTCATGCTTTTAGCTGTGTTATATCGAGTTATGGGTGCACTTGGGAAGTTTGAAGAGCACTCGGAAGCTAGAGTTGCTCTCAACTGCGCCTCGAGCAACTCTTACAATTCTTTCGTGCTCTCCTAACTTCCCGCGTGCATCCATAACTCGATATACGCACGCTCAAGCATGAACCAATTCTTAGAAACTACTTAGGGACCGTTCATTTTTTATGAGCATGGGGGGGCTGGTGGGATTTAGGGGGGGACCACGAGAAAAAAAATGGCACTAAAGGGGGGGGGGGGGCTACCAAAAAAAATTGAGTGAAAGAGGGGGGGGGGGGTCACCAGCAATAATTGGCTAGTAGGGGAAATTGAAAGTGGCTCAACAGAGAAACAGATGAAGAAATTGAATATTATTTCAATTTTATTTAATTAATACGATTTTCCTAACCACTTTTAATTTGTTTTACATACTGAGGTCGAAATCTGCATTTCATATTAACAACAACTGAAGATCAATAATGGCGGAAGAAAAAGCACAATGAGGAGGTTGAACAACTACATGAGGTGTACCATGCGAGAGAGTAGAATCTCCGCCCTGGTTCTAATGCGTATCAAATATGATATGCCTGTCAATCTTGACGAGATAGTCAATTTGTTTCAAGGCCTACACCCGAGAATGATGCAGTTTACCAGCTTGGTGTATAACTATCAGCAGATCGAATAGCTATCAGAACTTGACAGGGCGCGGAATGTACATTGAACTTTCTTGTTTAAGTTGGGACAATTATGCCGCAGAAATGATGTATATAGCTTGAAAAGCTGCTGTAAAACAAATTTGTGATTTGCCTAAAATGGGTCTCAAAATGCAGGAAATGAGGTTTCTGGGAACCTAGATTTTCAAACATTTCCGGGGGAGCATGCCCCCGGACCCCCCTAGTAAGAGCGCCTCCGGCACTCAACAAACACCCCTATCTAACCCTTAACTACGCGCCTCATATCTGTGTGTCCACTGTTTTTTTTTCTGTTTAATATGACTTGTAATCGTTGATTGGTATGCTTCGATCCGTATTTTGTTAGTCAGATCTGTACGTGTATTGATTGTTTCTACTCGAAGGGGAGTAATTTCACGTTAAACATTTGCTTGATTAATTTTTATAGTTCCTCTAAGAATCTAAATGGAAATTTAGGGTTTGCCGTTGCCGTAAACGTGTTACTATCTATAAAACGTTTTTTTTAAACAAGAGAAATCTTTACCTAAGTAGAGAACGGTAACTTTTTAATAGTACTGTAAAGAAATCACAGTAACAATTACGTTTATCTTTGATATAAACAGTACATTAACATAAGCGTTTTGCTAAAGTTAGGAGTATGATTTGTTTCTGGTTGGGCGGGAGGAAGGGAGGGGGGGGTCATCAGAAAAAAATAGTTTCTGCTTGGGGGGGGCCATGTGGAAAAAAATTGCATGTTAGGGGGGGGGGTCATACAGTTTTGTAGTGGCAATTAACCAAATCCCACCAGCCCCCCCATGCTCATAAAAAATGAACGGTCCCTTACTTACACTTGCATTTACTTTCAATACACTGTTGCTTTTCTCCATCGTTAATCAAAGAACACAAAGAGAGTCTCTGTTACAGAAAAGGGAGGCTAAAAGTGTCAAGTTCTACCGCTCTACGCTTTATATTCTATAACTATGCGCTCTTAAATATTTTTGTCCTCTTTTCTTTAAACAATTCCTTAGCTTAACATTTTAATTCAAGAGAAAATGCCGACCTTTCTAAACCGAATGATTTTATTTAATACAGTCAACTCTTCCCTAGCAACCGCCTCCCGTTTTGCTTCTCAAATACTGCTCCAAAACCTCTCTCAGCGAGACTTTTCAATTCAACAAAGGAAAATCTTGAACTGGTCATGTGACCAGTAGGTTTGTATAATTTACCTGTCAGGAAATGTTTAGCTTGACAAGAAGGCTAATATGTCTAATTCTCCTTCTTCATGTATCAAGACCACAGTTGTTACGTTTCGCTTTGTTACATTTCGCATTAAAGAAGTTGTTACATTTTGCGTTAAAAAGTTGTTACAATTCACGTTAAAGAAACTGTTACGTTTTGCCTCAAAAAGTAGGGGTATCGAATGGTCCCATTCAATTTTAAAGTGCTCGCAAAATTTGGCCTTTGCTCGAATAGGCCTTATCACGGTTTTCGATGCCGTTTTGACGGGTAGGCAAACAGGCTTGAAATAAAAGTGTTTGTATGGAAATCCGATGTCAAATAATTTTTATAAAATATCGCTTCTGAAAAATTCATGAATTGGAAACTTTTGGCACTAGGAAAAGGATGTAAAGAAAAAAATTTGGGGGATGTAGCTGAGACAGAAAGCGTCCAGTCGTGTTTTGAACTTTCCATACATTTCCCTGTATTTTTTCCCGCGAACTATTTTTAGCAGCAGTTCACGGCTGGTTCGCTATACAGACAAATGTATGGAAAGTTCCAAACACGACTGGATGCTTTCTGTCACAGCTACATCCCTCCAATTTTGTTCTTAAAATCCTTTTTCTAGTGCCAAAAGTTTCCAATTCATGAATTTTTCAGAAGCGATATTTTATAAAAATTATTTGACATCGGATTTCCATACAAACACTGTTATTTCAAGCCTGTTTGCCTACCCGTCAAAATGGCGTCGAAAACCGTGATAAGGCCTAATTCTCGCAAAAATTACACGGGTGCTCGCTTGCTCGTGCTCGCAAAAATTTTGCAACTGCTTGCATCCTTTTAAGAACAATTTGGCTCGCAAAAATAAACACACTGCTCGCATGCTCGCAAATGCTCGCAAAGACCATTCGATACCCCTAAAAGTGTTACAATTCGGGTTAATGTTACATTTTGCGGCGTAACAGCGTGGTCCAGGCTTTTTTTTTTTTTACCCCTAAAAGAGACCATTTTATACATATTGAATTAGAGTTAGTTCGTTGTACCAGTCAAGTTCAAGCCCGAGTCAAGTTCGAGTCAGGTTCCATTTATTCTGTTTTCGTTTGCTTCTTTTTTGTCTTTATCAAAGGCTGCATGTGATTGTGATTCTTGCTTTCATAATGATGTGCCAACTGATGTTCGAAGCATCAAAAATGAACGAGATATTATTGTCAACGCGATCGCGATAATTCATTGTTCAGCAACAAATTAACCGCAGTCCTTATTCATTCTCGCCATCTGTGACATCTATAACAGACTTGAATGGGATTCGAACCTATGACCTCTGCGACGCCGGTGCAGTGCTCTACCAACCGGAGCTATCAAGCCAACTGGGAGCTGGTGAAGGATGAGTCATATATTCATATTCATTTATTCATCCTTCACGGGTATATTACGAACTCACAATATGACCAGCTCCCAGTTGGTTTGTTCTTGGAACAAGACAGCAACTCGAGAAAGTAATTACTTCACAACTTGTTGTTGGTGAATCTCGAATATATGTCCTTCAACAAAGGCTTTCGTGTTGGCCACTACCTCAGTGCAGTTAAATAAAATAGGGGGAAATAGAATTTATAATACTGGTTGAAGAGCTCTGCTAGTTAAATTAGGCTTAGGAGAGGAAAATACAACAGTAAGGAAAAAAGTGTTTACAGCAAATATATAAGTATATAGTATACGTTAATTTTTTTTGCAGTTCGTCTTTTTATTATCTCTACAACTTACGTAGGATCAGAAAGTATTTGCCTCATCAATCTGCCATATCCCTTATCCCACGCGTTTATCACTAGTAAATTGGACTACTGCAACAGTCTTTTATATGGCCTTCCTGCAATTCATATGAATAAACTTCAAAAAGTTCAAAATGCTGCTGCGAGACTTGCCACTAACACTCCTCGTATCTGTCATACAGAATTGAATTCAAAATTGTGCTGCTAACATTCAAGTGCCTCCAAGGACTTGCACCACAATATCTGGTTGATCTTATTGCTATCGCTCCCCAGTCAAGATATAATCTTAGGTCCAGGAATGCAACTCTGTTGGTACCAGCCAAAGCGCGGTGCCTACCTACGCTTGGTGACCGAGCCTTTCAGTCGGCTGCTCCGAAACTATGGAATAGTCTTCCGGCTGAGATCAGAAACATTCAGATCCTCGCATCTTTTAAACAAGCTCTCAAAACATACTTCTTAAAGATAGCTTTTAATTGATTTACTTATACATTTTTATGATAGCTTTTAACCGATTTATTAATTTGATCCTATTGCTGTTATGCGCATATGAAAATATTTCTATTGTATATGCGCAATATAAGTTTTATATTTATTATTTATTTATTATTTATTATAGCTCAGTTGGTAGAGCATTGCACCGGCGTCGCAGAGGTCATAGGTTCGAATCTCGTTCAAGCTGCCACTAAGGCCTGAGTAAAAACACAAAATTGTTTCGGCTCACTCCTCAAAAAATATGATACGAGGCTTCTGATTTTAGGTATCATTTTCCTCCCACGTGAAAAAAGCGATACGCGCCATTTGCTGCCGAACGAAAATTTACTTCGTTAATGTCAGCATGTATATAATAAATGTTTTCTTTACATGGAAGACCAGCTGATTACTCCTTTCTAGTTGACTAAGTCATTCTGTCCTTCTTATTTTCTGTTGACAATGCGTGAACCTCGAGTCCCCTTCCACGATGACTTTAGATATTTAACAATTAGACGGCGAGCGCGAGGTTTCTATCGGCTGATAGTTGGCGAAGGGCGAAGCCCCGAGCCAACTATCAAAGGCGATAGAAACCGAGAGCAAGCCGTCTAATTGTTTTAGCATACCTCAGTGATCGATCTATGAAGCAACTAATCTTTTTATTTCATAAATTTTGATATCTTTGTGCAATGATGCATGCTAAATCGCGCGCACTCTGACAAACTGCCGTCTTGAGTCCACTATCCACATTGACCTCGTTGGTTACAAAGCGTTTGGATCATAGCTAAGCACTTGTTCTCCAACATCAAAACTGGGTATGAGGTAGCTACTGCCAGTGAAGAGTTAACCTGTTTAGGAAGGAAATGAACTTTCATCATTGTTGTAAACCTGTCTTAAACACAGTTCTAAACGTTACCTTTAAACAATGTTATGACAACGAAGTGGCAACAGTCCAACACGTGTTCTCAAACTCAACTGAAAAATAGGACATTTTCACTGTGGCGTCATTTGACTACAACTACCAGAATCCTTCAGTTTTTTGTTTTCTCATGCTAATTAGAGCCATTGTTCTTTGCTGTCCACTGGGATTACAAAATTTGAATTTGAAAAGAAAAACCAAGTGAATTCTGGTAGTTGTATTCAAATGACGCCATCATGAAAATGGCCTATTGCGGCCCCACAGTCCGCGGAGTGGCCCAAAAAAAACAGACAGGGTCCACAATCCCGTTGGGTCCGTTTTCAGTAGCATTTACTCATCTCCCCTCTAACAGGTTTCAACTAGTCTTTCCGGCTTTTTAACTTGTCGTCCGGACCTTGTAGTAATGGGTGCCTTTTGTATATCTGCTGTGAGTTCGATGTAATATTTCTCAAACTCATTAATAATTCATCAAGAGAAAACAAAGAAAATCACTACCGTGACCATGGTTTGGATATGTGATCCTAATTACCATAAAATTTTGCCAATTTTAGCCTTGAATTTCTCCAAGAATTATTGATCATTTGAGAAGCCATATCAAACACTCGAAAGTGTGTTTCATCAGATATCCAAACACCTCGAAGTCGTTTTAAAAAAACTCGGCTGTGCCTCGTTTTTTCAACCTACTTCTCAGTGTTTGGATATCTGATGAAACACACCTTCTCATGTTTGATATATTACATCAAACACGAGACACAGTGTTTCGTCACATATAAACACCGAGAAGAGAGTTGAAAATACGACGCGTAGCGGAGTATTTTTGACGAACTTCGAGGTTTTTGATAAATATTGTGATGAAACACTGTGACGGGTGTTTGATATTACTTCTCAAACAAACTGATTTTGAAGGGGAAATTAAGGATGCAAAAACGAGGAGTTTTTCATAAGATATCCAAGCACGTCACGGTGTATAATTTTCTTTGTCTTTGGCTTTTGAATTATTAATGAGTATTTAATGGTATTTCTACTTCTCTGGATGCCGTTCGGTCAGTTTCGGGCAAATGTGGACTCCTGGGTGAGCCATGAAGTGGCGAAACTACAGGTTCACGCAGAGCGCGTGGGCTGATCATTTAAAACTGAGATGATCTGTCTTCTACTCCTGTAATACGCCCTTGTTCATCTTCTAGGAGGTATGACCTTGACAATATTTCTGTTTTGCACCATTCTTGCTCTCTGTTTGGTCGAATTTGCATCTTGCCTCCCACCTGAAGTGAAAGCTAATCTTTACTTTGTTAGTCATAGTTCCTCTTGGAAATGTTCTGGCGAAATTTGAGTGATTTAACAACTTCAGGGTCCATTGCTTGTGGTAATAAGAGACGTTTATGATTTGGGATAATCGTGCGTGTTCGACGACTCATCCGCAACTGTACAGATTATACACCTATATCTTGAAAAGGTGTATTGCGATCACTGAACAGTCCTTCAGATGGCTCTTAGTGGTTCGCTGCAGCCTTCCTTAGGATACGTTTAGCAGTATGTACTGCCCTCTCAGCTGCACCGTTTTTTATGATACTCTGGTGAGCTTGTAGTAAGTTGGAATCCAAACTCTTGGGCAAATTATTTGGACTCATGAGTACTGTTGAATAAATGCCTGGTATTTCTGTACTGCGAGCAGTTGTCACTGACAACCTCGTCTGGGATTCGAAACCTTGCAAATATCTTGGTCTTGATATTGATAAGACAGGTGGCAGTTTTCTGGTGAACTAGCTCTATTTCAAAATACTTTGAATAGAAATCAGTGACCGATAGGTTTGTGTGGCTTGCATGCTCTAGTATGTCAGTCCCGACTATTTGATATTGTAATCCTGGGATGTCATGTGGATGCAACGACTCTTCCTGCTGTTGGTTGCGAAAGGCATTACAAATAGGGCAGGAGTTGACTTTGTTTTTGATTTTAGCTGACATTCAATGTAAGATCATAGCGTAAATAGTTTTTGTTGTCACTTCCTTTCGTTGGTTGTTTGTATGTTTTAGCACCTTTCATTAGTTTATATGTTTTTAGTTTCTTTTGCATATTTTCGTAAAATTAGTTAATAGTTTATAAAGCCGGTTTTACCTCGTGGTCAGAAACGTTCAGTTTCAGTTCTCTGTTCGCCGAAGTTTTCAAGTTTTCAGTTTCTCGATCGGTTCTCCAAAGTTTTCCAGTTTTGCAGTTACAGACACACTTCAATATAAGTTGTTTGTTGCCCGTTTGCTCATTTATTGTATCATTCTAGTTTAATTTAATGTTCTTTATTCATCTAGTTTAAACCTTCAGTTCATCTTCATCTTCTTCGGGTTTATCATCGTATTCGTTTGTTCGCCTAACAGCGATTTTAAAATAGTGTGTAGTGTTTTAAAAGAGTGTCATATTATTGACTTTATGGAGCCTTTTGGCAGTTTCATTGAAGGCCAGATAATTTTGTTTTCTTCTCGGTGTTTTCTATGAATTTCATCCAACACCTCGGCTCCCAATGGTCTTGGGACAACTAGCTAGTCGGTCGGATTTGAATAGCAGTACATCTTTTACGTCAGCTCTTCTCAAATGCTTCAGTATTCGCTGGAAAGATCATCAAGTTGATCTTTTTAAGAAGGCCAGCCTTTCATGATATACTCCATCACCACTCTTGGAGTCTCATAAACGCTCGAAGCGTCTTTAAATCTCTTCAGTATACTTCTTTCAAATTTGGTATTTTCCTCTGGGCGGGTGAGAACCAATCTAACAAAGAAGCAACATGTTTACCTTTAGTTTATGTGGTTTCTCATCTTTCCCTTTCGCCTCGAGAAACTTGCTCTAGTTTTCCGATACGTGTGCATCCAGCACTAACGGCCAGAACCACGTTGGTCCTTGTTTAAGAGTGTACCTGTAGATAAGCTGTAAGCTAGGTTTAGGATTCGTTTTGGCCGTGTTGTTTAAAAGACCTGCCCGCTTCCACGAAAAAAGGCTTTCTGGAAAATTCAAGTGGGAAAATGGAGTTGCTGTCACAAGTCATATCAAAAGAAACCTGTCTAGGCGTGCTGCGGATCTCGTGATCTCAAACTCCATTCCTCTACACCTATTATGCAGACGGTCTTATCCCAAGATAAGGAAAGTATCACATTTCCAAAAATCTCAAGTGGAACAGTTATATTGAAAAAACAAGTGCTAACACCAATCGGACGCAAGGCCTCCTCGTGAAAAAAGGAACTTGAGAGTTGATTCACAGGCTCACCAAAAAGCTGATTCCGGTACCCGTACCAAATCAGGATCACACGCTGGTTGACACGGTAGGGAAAACTACGTGTAAACAAAGCATCTGTGCTATATTATTTGGTACCCGTGCCATTTTTATCCGAGCCGTGACAAGGATTTTATGTAGTTTAAATGGGCTTTTAATGGGGATTTCAATGCTTATTGACATTGTTCACTGGCTTCTGTTTGGTACCACATCAGGACGCTTCCAAGGGGATGGCAGTTGTTGTTCAGCAAAACACCACATATATCAGCTTGGTAACGAAACAGCATGGCATCTGGGTACGACGTTAGGGCAAATTTTATCTGGTTCGAAGACTATTTCCGTCAAGGGCCGTCTTGGAAATGTTTTTGTTTTCAATTTGGTATGTTTTGTGTCTTGTGTTATACCGCTCATACGGCCTAAACTGGAAATGGTAAAAAAAAAAAAAGTGAAATAATATGAACTTGTTGCGTCACAATACGCTTAATGATATTTCCTCTTTTTCCTACTTGCTACATTTTCCTTAGTTGTTTTCCGTTATTTTGCGGAAAGCTTATAGTGCTTTAAAAATAACTTTATTTTTTTAAAACAAATAATCTAAAAAAAGAGCATCAGGATGATTTCACGGTCAGGTCTTCCCTGACCGTGAAATCAGCCTGATGCTCTTTTTTTAGATTATTTGTTTTAAAATTTTTTTGCTGATTAGATCCTGCACTACAGGATCCGGTACTTTTATTTTGTCGCGGTGGCCCTTACAAACACAGTTAATTACTGGTTTTTACTATATTTTTATAGTTGATATTTTTGTAATTTACGTATTACCAAAGAAGGGATGACACGCCCACTTTTATATCGTGACTACAGCAATATCACGAATCTTGATAAAGTTATCATTTAAAACTTGAATCATTTCGTCGCGACTGAGTTGTATATAGTAGTTGGGCGTCACTGTTAACCTTAGGAGTTCAAAATTGCAAATATATGAACAATCTCTTGGTTAATTTTTAATCTCCATTTCACCTCAAAATTGTTTCAACATGCAATAAACTCGCAAACCTGCCAAAACCGACTACACATGACTGGAAGCAAGGCAAATTTGAGTAAAAAAGGTTTTATCGAAGGAGGAAATATCATGCTCGTTCAAGAGTCTCAGGACGCCATTTTTAATGTTTAAAAGGAAACGTTATGTAAATTGAACATAAATGGAAAGGAACAAATAAGAGCTTTTAAGAACAGGTGTAAGCCAAGCGCTAATGATATTTTACCCATGGGTCACTTTATCTTGAAGGACATTGCATGTGAGTGCTGCTGACTGTAAGTGCTAATACTAAATGCTTCAAAGTGAAGACCTTTCTTGTTGCCTTTGTAATATTTATTATTTTGTAGCTATGGCTATCTAACTCAGCTTATAGAAAGACCCCTCCTTGCCACCGGCTGCCTCTCACGCTTTTGCGAACAAAGCTGTGGCGGCAATTTGACTACCACATCCTTTGCTTCTCCAAAATCTTACGGCAAGCATCACTAATAATATGAAATGAATTTATTTTGACTACAATCGGTATGAGCAACTAGAAGCACTAAACAAAAATTGATCAAAATATTTAAGTTTGCAGAAGGACATTATTTTGACATTAATGATATTACCATGAGAACATAAGGAAACATTCGCTGAAGTTCATACGTTTACATTTTGTAGTACAGAGGTACAAAATGTCAGATTGACCAAGCGAAAAACGTACACATCCTAATCTTAATCTTTTCTGTTCAGACCGCTTAGAACCTGAGAATTGCTTTAATATAAACAACAATAAAAGAAACCAATGACAGGTGTTCACATTTGGGCGATAGCTAAGAGCTCGATAGTGAATTAAGCTTCTTTTATTCTCTTTTGCTATGATATTGTCTGTAATTTTTATAAGACCTTCGCAATCACGAGAAGTGTTTCTTTAGTTAAGACGAAATGCATACTTCAAGTTAAAGAAATCATGCCATTATAAGATTGCAGTATGAAAATTATGTTGGCGACTTTATAGGAAATTTAAAAATAAGGATATAGAATTCAATTTAAAAAAATAAATAAATAAAAAATGCTACTAAAGGTGTTCAATTTAAAAATCTACAATACATCTAGATGCTTTAGTGTGACGAAAAAATACCTCAGCGACGTACAAAGCCGACGCGAGGATGTTTACTCCGATTATATGGCGGAAATGACTGGTTGCCATTTTCAAATATTATTCATTTCAGTGTTGAAGGAAAAAGTACTTTCCAGTTCATGTGAATCTCGAGCTCGAACGTTCACCAAGAATTCCCATATCTGTTAATAAACGGCTGCAGTTGCAAACCATCGATATTATTTACACCAAAGGGTGTTCCAGTCAGGAAATGTCATCCGGAAAGATTTCCTAAAATATTATTTTCCTAAAAAAAATCTTCTCATGGAACAAAAAATTGTCAGGGAAGATATCAAACCGAAATTCCGAGACACTAGTTTACTACTGCAAAAGGTCATTTTATTTTATAGTTCATACATTAAACTACAGACTTTAACAACTCTGTTTGTTATAGAGTATAAAAATCCACGGACGGTGTTTTCACCCAAGTGGTTTTCATCCTTATGGGGATTATCGTATGACCCAATAATTCCAACTGGAATCACTTGTATGGATAGTGTTTGCTTGGTGAAAAGTTGTAGATAAATTGCAGTTTAAATTCCTCTAGTGAATTATGGAGTTACCATTCAAAAACATTGGTTGTTACCGTCTCCTTTGTGGTGAATTTGCATATTTTAATTATCTTTACCCGTGCAAAAATTAACACCAGGTTCAAATTTAATTTACGCTGATGTGGTGCTTTACAGTTCCAAGTCGTTTTCCATAATACACGTTTTTGCTAATTTTAACCATCACGACAGCTTTCGAATGTAGTTCTTTTTGGTGGGTTCTATCTTTTCCTTCGCTTTACATCGATCATATTACCACAATAATTTGAATTTTATAGTCATTTATTTTAGCGACCTATGAATATACCTGTTACGTGGGAAAGGAGCTCCTAATTTGGTCATTTGAAATTCAAAAATTGATATGCAAACCGCTGTTGACAATTTCTGCAAATTTGCTAATTTTAGGAAATTCGACTGAAAAGAGGAGACCAATCGGCTTACTCATATAGGAGAACTATTAACATCTCGGCATCAGCCTGTTTACTCAGAATATTTGTTTCGTGGACGATAAGGTTAATATTTGCACATTTCTCTTATGACAGTGATATGCTCCGCCTCCTAAGTGGCTCAATAGTTTGTAAAGCAATTGGTAGCTATCGGTGAGGACAGTTCTTGCGCTTGCTAATTTTATATTTTTTTACCACGACAGCTTAACAAACACCTCAGAAAATCTACTGACCTAAGTAATAGAAACAGAGCACAGGGAGTATCAGTGTGTATGGTAGGTTAAACGTTTTGTGTATGTTGTAATTCCTAGAAACTGCGTTGAACAAATTTCTACATTATCGATGATGACAATGCATAGCCACTGAAACGTGACAGTAATAAGTAAGTAGAATTTAATTGAAACAATAAGGGAGAAAACAAAGAATGATAGATATGTGCTTGTCTTTGAATGTATATCCAATATTGCCATGCAAATACTCACTCGACTTGCTTTCGCCGGGGAAAACGAAATCGGATCCAGATCATTAGTGTTCTATCATTGCACGTAAAAACAGCATGAAAGAAATCAATCTTTAAGATAAACAGGTTTCATCACTATGTAAAATGGCCAGTTTATTCCTCAGATGGATACTGCGCTTCTTTGCAAAGGAAATCATCCAACAACGATCTTTTAAATTGTGTTACTCCGGCAAAACATAACGCTAGTGAAGTAGCTGACGATCTGAGGAATTGTATGTTAACTTCCTCACTCTTATTTTCAGTAACCTAGGAGAAAGAATTGAAATAATTCATTTTTCTCATTTGCCAAGTTTTCGCAAGAATTTCTGTTTGACAGTTTACAGCATCTGGTTGTTTCTCACAATTCAGAAAGTAGAGGAGGTCTTTCTTTCGCTGCAAAACAATTTTCTACCTTTTTTGCTCAAACAATACAATAAAGTCAACGGAAATTATCATGCAGATATAAAGGAGGTTATCATTTCTTTTTTAGTCTAACTTAATTATATTTGATGATTAACTGAGAAGTTAACTAACTGGAATTGTTGTTTTCTAAGAGTCTTGGCCTAAATAAACTGATAGCATTCAAATGAACTATCAGCCACCGTCAAAACAGCACGCGAGGATGGCGTGTCATTGTTATGGGCTCAAATTAGTTCGAGTTCGAGTCAGGTTTTTTTTCTTTCCCCAGATTATTCCGTACCATGATTAAGTTTTTGGCCACCTGCCTAGTGTTTTGGTTATCTAATGCAGTTGTACAGAAGCAGGTTCATGTTGGCGTGTTGGTGCCCATCACACCAAGAATCACAGGGGATTCTACGTAGGAGATGGCATCAGACCGGCGATAAAAGCAGCTTTTAATGACATTAACAGAGATAAAAACTTACTCCCTGCTCCAAATTTGTCATATACAATCCATGACAGCTCATGCGACTCGGTGAAAGCCTTGGGAATAGCTGCTGACTTATGCGGTCCAAACCAACTGTAGATGCCTACATAGGTCCCGGATGTTCAATAGCCTGCCTTTCCACTGGGCTTCTTGCACAATATTGGAATAAACCAATAATATCGTACTCCTGCTCGTCGTCGGATCTGGAAGATATGGATAAGTATTCGACGTTTGCGAGGACACAACCGTTTAGTCGTACATACTCACAACGTACACCACTAATCTTACTGCAGATAATGCAGACATTCAAATGGAAAAGAGCAGCCATTCTTGCTGAAGATGACACTCCTGCGAGCATTTGGGCGCCAATAGCAATAGATTTAAATGACCATTTTACAAGAAATAACGTAACTGTTTCGTACTTTAATGTTTATAAGACGACTGATCATGAAGATTCGAAGGCCCAGCTCAGAAACACCGTAACGTTACTCCAAGAAACAAAGAAAAATGCCCGAGGTAAGCTTGATTACAAGTTCCTTTGTTAAATAATTATTGGCCTATCAGGGCTACGACTTCCTTTTTTTAAAAGGGTCCTTTAGTTTATATAGAATCACTGATTTAGGCTCGAGCTCCTATTCAATGAGGTGTGTTCAAATCATTTAACAACAGCAAACTGGACAATATATAGGTACAGCAATTATTAATTGCAATTTTTTTCGGACTCTCACCTTAGAGCATTAAAAGACGAGAATTTTTAACGCTGATGTATAGCTGTGTTAGTTAGTTTCATGCAGACATGCATTCATCTTACGTTTTTCTCAAGGGACTTTTCAAAAAAATAGTTAAATTCAAGTGTACTTGGTACGATTATTACCATTTTACTTGTTGAGTGGATCACATCAGTCTCGTGATTCTAAGAAAAAGTTAGACTTGCTTACAAGTCGAGCTTAGAGAGCGCGAAGCGCGATCGTCAGAGCTAGAGCGAGCGAGCGCGGAGCGCGAGCGAGGTCCATTCAATGAGAAGCCAGGTCCATTCAATGAGAAGCGAGCGAGCGACTTTGAGAAAGTCTAAGAAAAAGTCTCCGAAAAGACGTTCTTGGCATTTTGACTTGAAGGTCAGATTTCGCTCATTTCTTGTGAGATTTGCTAATTTGTTTTTGCGGCTCAATTACAATATATTTTGTCTAAAATATTGTTTTAACATCTTAGGTTATTTTTTCAACACACGTTTGACTTTATTTCTTGAAATACTTATCCCACAACGTTTACTTCCTACTTGCTCACCACGTCCACCATCCCTAATGTGAGATTGAAGCGGTGAATGTGTGACAAACGTACGAGGAGCTATCCTGTTTATAGTGCTTGTCAAACTCAACAACAATCAAACGCTATATGCACAAAATATTTAATATTGCTGAGCTTGATATAATGGTTAACGAACAAACTCACGACCCAAATGCACACAGACTGAAGAACGCAGAACATTGTTTGAATTTCATGAAATTGGAAATGTGTCAGCAAGTTCGAATTTGGTCACCATTTTTATTTCACATGAAATTTTGTTATACAAATATTTCATATTACTGGCACTGAGACTGAAAACCTTGAAGATGGAAGGCATTTATCACTAAAGGCCGCAAACACAAGCGTTTTCCTTTTAAGGACGGTGCCTCCTTTTGCTAATACGAATACGTTCCGCGCATCTTCGGCTCGGGTCCGAGAACCTCTAGTTTCCTAGGGTAACATGGTTTCAGGATTTGGCTGGAAAATATGTATCAGTATTTTATGACTATTTTAATCGGAAAGACCGGGGTACTCAATTCGCAAAAAAGAAAAAAAATTACAAAAGCTTTTTACTTATATAGAGAGAAAACTACAGCTGTATTATTAAAAGTCATTACCGCTTAGTACGCATTGACCAGTTTGTGTCATCACTAATTAAGTTTTCACGTCTAATATGAAGCGCAATACCGTGGTATCCTATTCGGCATCACAGCAGAGGAAACGCGCATGATTAGGTTTATCAGCATGGAGATATTTCTTCAGAAAGTCGCTTCCTAGTTCGAAAAATGCAAAACAAAAACAAAACAAAAAAACAAACAAGTACACGAAACGGCGAAAGTCTCTCAGCTTGAATCCATTCACCCAGGAAAGAGAAGGCAATTTCTTGACAATTTGGCTCAGTGCAATCCTTCTTGGCTCATATTATACAATCAAGAAGGTTGCAGGAGCTCAAATGTTGGGTGGAAAACGCACAAGCTATTGACAAAGAAGTCCCTTCCAGTGCTGGCCGAGCGAAACTGTTGCCATGCAACAATCGGCTCGATGTATTTATCACACGTTGAACACGTCTCATAAGGAAAGCAAAGCGATAGGAATTATCGGAAATTATGGAGTATGGAGCTTGTAACTATTAAATGCGTGATTCAGTCGTCTCCTTTCCTCTATCTTTCTTGGTCAAAGGGTACTAAGAGTGCCACTCTGACTTAGAGGGTACAAAGGTTTGAAGAAAATTGGCAAGAAAAGCCGTCCGTTTCGTGTTGTAAACGTAAGAGGTCAGTTTTGTCACATCCAACTTGAGCTGGTTACGGCCCTGTGGCCTGTAAAAGCTGCGATTGCATGGTAAGTGAATTATTTCATAACCACTGAAAATTATCGGGAAAATACCGCTATTAACCTACGATGACTTCCTACTCTAGTAGACTCTGTGGGACACCATTTGATGAGAGGAGATGGTATCAATGTTCCGGTTATCCTAAAGGCCGGTGACATAATTTTGTGTCTGATAGGATGTTTTTGTTGCTGTACCGGATACCCAATCCTCTAATTGCCGAACCAGCGTAACATGGACACTGTTCGATTGAGTTTGATTTCCGAGTACAATTAAAACCACTGGATTTGTTCGATTGAGTTTGATTAATTCGATTAAGTTCGATTGGTTCGTTAAAGTGCCCCTAACCCTTCAATTTGTTTTCTTTTGGTAGATTTCCATTTCTGTGAAGAACTCATTTTCGAAAATTTTTTTCAGAAATATTGAATCCTTTTTTTTTTACGAGCGCTAAAAGTTACTGAAATTTTTAAATTTTTGCGCGCTTTAAGCCCCGCTGGACAAATTTTTGTCTCGTGGGCTCATTAGGAACGAGCCAATGAGAAGCGACACTTTCTTCGCTGTGACGTAAGAAAAGGCCTCGGATCGTTATCAGAAGGAATCTTATGCATGCTGATTCCTTTCTCTACATTTCGAGAGTTGCTGTATCCAAAAACCACACATTTTCCAACCATTTTCTCTGTTTACAATTGAAGCATTACTGCGAATCTTCGGATATTTTTGCACGATGTCCTTTTCTTACGTCATACTCCATATTTGGCCGAGTGGGGGACTAATGCGAACGATAGGTGAAAATATCGACAAGACTGCCTTCACTTCTAGCGCTTGTAAAAACAAAAGGATTCAATATTTCTCAAAAATTTTTTCGAAAATGAGCTCTTGAAAGATGTGGAAATTTACCAAAAGAAAACACATTTAAGGGTTAGGGGCACTTTAATAAATCGAACTCACAGAAAATTTCTAATTGAACACAATCCATGGATTACGTTCGATTGAGTTCGGTTTTCCAAATCTGTCTCCGGTCGATTTTGCTACAGTGGCGTGGAGCATTAGAAAAGGTAACTCAATGGAAAGGCCTCGGCGGCACATGGAAAGTTGTATGCGAAAATCAGAAATCCAACGAGGCTTTCGTTCTCGGTCTGCGAACGATTGGGAGAGGGCATTAAGTAAGTAGTATTTATTAAAATAGAAATTGGTACATACTTACATCAGACGTGTGGGTTAACAGTAATAAATAATGTTGCTGGTTTTTGCATCTCTGTTAGTATTCCGTACCTAAGTTTACACTGGTACGGGGGAGCAAGGTATCCTCTCAACCATCCCCCCCCCCCCAAAAAAAAAATATATATATATACATATATATTCAATAAAACTGACATTCTATAAAGCAATACGATTATGTGGAGCTGGGAATCTAACGAAATTGTCAAAAAAACATTATGTACACTGTAGGTAAATATTCAGGACGGGATCGGCTATTTATCGAGTGACGATAGTTTTCTCCGCACTCAGTGATATTTGCATAGAGTTCCAACTGATCGACTGCTGCATAATCATTAACCCGGTTCTTTAAGCGTGAAATACTCTGTATTTAAGGGTGAATTCCCCTACAAAAGTGCTTATGATTGAGTAATGTGCTGGCAAGCAAAGTTGACGAAATTGTGTCAATTTTAGCACGCATCGGCGAGAATTGTAAACAAGGCGTGAATTTGTGGCGTCACATAAACTGTGATATCTCTGGTTCTATAAGGCGTGCGCAGACGATTGAAACGATAAAATCTTTTGTAAGTCATGCGTCTTCGCGCGTGCGAAGCAAGGGTGAAAATGACTGACGTGACTTGCATCGGGCCATTTTCATTGGCCAATCAGATTGGAGAACATGACCGATTTTACCAGATGTTTGTTTTTTCCGAAGACAAACATCTGGGTACGAGATCAGCTCTCTTTCACTTTGAACTTTGCTTATTCGTCGCCTGCTTTCTCGTTTTCTTTCTCTCTCTCTTTCACTTTTTTCCACGTTTGTCGACATGTTCAACGAATACGTAAATTAGCTTCTTCAAAATTCCTGTTTGTTTTTCTAAAAAGCAGTTCGCCATACAACTTCCCGCTGAAAACACAGGTTAACTCGAGTGAAGCATTTCGCACTGGCTTAAATGGCTGGGCAGACATACGGACGGACGGACAGTGACGCCATAACCAAAACCAAAATTTTGCGCATCGATAGGTTACCATATTTTCTTACCCATTGTGCTCCGCGCGCGCTTCAAATAATAATAATAATAATAATAATAATAATAATAATAATAATAACAAATTTTCTTTAACCAGGGTGACCTCTTCAGCATAAAATGTTGATATCAATAAAGGCCCTACAAAAAAGAAAAGAAAACAGCCACTAAATTTAAAGTTTACTTGTTCGCAGCGTGGTTTCTTGAAAACTTTTTGGATACGATATGCTGCCCCTGAATAACTTCATCTTTCCCGAAATAAACTCTTAATCCAATATCCAGTATCAGCAAAGTTTGAATACAAACTTGAACCTCGAGACATTGTCGCTTCTGAGAATCGACAGTTTTTTAGACGAGTGTTAACTGTAGGTTGTCATCATCAATTGTTGTCGTAGATTCTTCCATTCCGATGAGTGTCTGTCATTACATTATTAACTCTTACAACATCAAGGGATTATTTTAAAACACCACAACGTATCAAGCTGAGAAAAGGTTTTCGTCTTTTTCTCGAAAAAATAAAATTACGTATGGGGGTAAACATTTGAAGATCGTTTACGTGCATTCTGCGGTAGAATTGGCTGAAACGTCGTTAAACGGTGTCGGGATTTTATAAATTTCGCCTCCGTTTACTATCTATGGCCCCATTTGCAGAGGGATATGTCACCATTGGGATCTTCAAACTTTGGGAGGATGTAGAAAATGAACAAAACCACATCTGAAAAATCGCAAACACCGTGCTGGATGGCAATAAGTGAGAAAACATTTCCAACGTTAATCGCGTCACTCACGCGCGAAAACGAACACGGTAAAGGCGAAGTAGTGGTTTCGGCAATTTCTTTTAAAATCGATAGTGCGTTTTCTTTTTGAAATTGTAAAGAAATAGTTGAAAATGTATGGGTTGATTAGGTCTTTTTCTCAAAGCGCCCGCATAAAGGAGCCATTTCTAAACACGGCCATTTTACCCTTCTGCAAATTCAAAGACATTTTGGGCGGTTTGTGACTATGCGGGAAAAGAAGGTCTGAGCAAGGGCTGTTGAAATCCAAAAAGGGTTAACCACGGATTTTTCAGAGATAATGAAGCTTCAGTTAAAAAACAAACTGCCAGACAATGTTATGTATTTAACTCTCTTTGGAATTCTTGTTGCTTAATTATCTCTGAAAAATGCGTGGTTACCCCCAATCTCCTTTTGGATTCCCATGGCACTTACTAACATCTGCTTTTTCCGTATAGTCATGAATAGCGCAAAAATATCTCTGTATTAAGAGGTACAAAAAGTTAACAGCCATAAGTAGGCCTGGTGATTCTAACAAACAGACTACATTAAATTGTTACGTTACACCAGTTATTTTAATATTCCCTTTAGTTGTCTTCATTATTAGGAAAAGGATTGAAATATCTCGCTTCCTTGTGGTTGCTAAGACGCTAGGGATGCTGACAGGCGACTTCGCGTTCATTACATTGGATTTCTTGGTCACAGAAACTCTAAGAGAATCCTTGGAAAGAAGACCATGGTCTTTGGCCTGGAATGAGATGCGAGAGTTATTTGAAGGAATCATCACACTGTCCGTAAAAAAACCGGGGATAAGAGAGCTAAAGAATCTCACAAAATGGCTAAACACTGGAATGCAGAAGATGCCATTATTTCAAAACCAATCTGCTACTTCTTTAATAAACAACGTAGTAAATTGTAACGGAGTCGTCTTTTCCTTTTATTTTTTTGCTTTTCCCCTTCTTTTTCTCCCTTTTTGGTGAGTTCTTAGACCTTTCGGTCTTCTCTTTCTGCTGGGGAACCTTGAAATGAACGTTTCAGTAAAGTGGAGATGTTAATCACAGAGAAACAATTGGTGGGAAACAAAGAATGCCCAATAATCGCTCAGAATTAACAGTTCGTTTCACGATTGTGTAGCATAGGTGTGAATCGCGACGTTTCGATTGCTATACTGCGCATGCTGGTTTTCCTCAGGCGATGGTTTCGACTGTACCACTATTGATAAGTAGAACTATGGTTGATTGGTGCATTTCATTACTCGCTAGAACACCTCATGTTGACACAACAGCTCAAGTTGACAGAACCAAATGGGTTCTCAACTTACCTTCTGGGTCCTTAAGCGATGCTGACGTTTCTTTTTCAGAAAGCGTTGAAGTTCGCTGTAGCACCTACCAGTTTCCCAGCTACTGAGATAGTTATCAGGGTGGAATCTGCTATAACTTCCCTATAAAAACCACTTGACACAGAAAAAGCCGACACAGTTAGGACAGATTTTAAGAAATAGTAAGCAAACCTACACTCGGAGGATTTTGAAAAGCAAGCCTTGTCATCCGCGCCCTGTATATCTAAGTTATGGAAGCGTTACGTGGACGATATCCATACCATTTTGACTCGAGACAAAGTTGACAGTCTCTTACAACACCTCAATAGTTAACAGCCAGCGAAAATCCGTTTCACAACGGTAACTGAGATTAACAACAAAATTTATTTTCATGATACTCTAGTTACAAGAGATTCGGATGGATGCCTCAGTACCAGTGTTTACAGATAGCCTACGCACATTGACTAATACCTTGCAATCAGCAAAACTCACTATTGTCAAATACTTATACGATCGATCCAAACGCCTCATTTCTAAACCCTTGGTCATATCTCAGGAGAAGAAAAACTTATATTCAATTTTTGATTCTAACGGAATCCGTATTCGCTTATAAAAAAATATAAGTAAAACGAAGAGAAAATTAGTCAGAAAAAACCTGCGTAAAAATCTACGGCGGTTCCGCCATATATTAAAGGGGTATTAGAGGCTCTTCGCCGTTGCTTAAAACAGCAAAGTGAACGTTGACAAACACTTAGATCACACATAGTGCGGTCTAAGAACGTTGTCGATCCTAAACAACAAGATGGTGTAGTTTACAGGATTCCCTGCGAATGCGGCAATGTCTCTTTTGGAGAACTGCGAGTCAATACATAAACGGATTAAGGAACACGATAGAGACATGCGGCTGGCTCGTTCTCAGTTTCAAAACACGCTGAGACTGGACACTATCTGCTCCGGGACAAGGTTAAGTTTATTGACCGCGATCCGCACCGGTACACCTGTAGGGGTTAAACAGGACATTCACTTAAAACTTCACCATGGCAACATCAATAAGTGTAATGGAATTAAAATTCTAGAAACCTGGATGCCTACGATTACAACACATCAGTCGATCGCTAAAACAGCAGATCCCTTAGGGAATAGCTTGTCGTCTGAACAACAAGGATCGAAATACTCCACTCACTAAACAAATTAGGTTTGCGGCGTTTTAACGTTTTAACAAAAACAAACAAAAAAAAAAACAGCCAGGGTCGAAATGCATCAATAATCATCAACCATGGTGGTACTTATATTCATATAAAGCCCGTCGACACCATCGCTTGATGAAGAGCAGAAATATAGCTAGCGGTCGAAACGCCGCGATCAACAGCTATGCTACGCTGAATTCAAAATATTATAAAATAGATGCTGTAAGATATTGCCGAAACGTTGGTTAAAAATATCTTACAGCGTCTATTTTAAAATATTTTGAATTCACAATTATTAACTACGCTGCGCAGTATTACAATCTTTATTACACAAGCTATACTACGCTACTGCATTTCTGTGGCAAGAACGAGAATCCTTTTCTAAAACCGGAGATTTCTTAATCAAGTAGTAAATTGTATGGTTTTGCTTTAATTGGGAGCAATATTCCTTGTATGCAGGCTGCCAAGACTGCACCTTACCTTTACGACGCTGTGTGGCTATATGCGCATGCGTTAAACAGGACCCTCACTCAAGATGGAAACATCTCTGATGGTGTAGCAATCTTCAGAAACGGTATCACCACGACGCCACTATTTACAGGTAAATATTTCTCTTATTATTTGGCTGAAGGGGTCCATGCCATGAATATGAAATAGGAGCATTCTGACTGGAATTTGTGGCATCACACGAAATAAAAAAGTACTATATCCACTTCCACAAGGTGCACGGAGACGACTGAAACAGCAAAATACTCTGTCTTTACGCGTTTGTCGACGACCGTAAACACGATTCGGATCTTTGGATCGACAATGTGGCATACGCTAACCATACCAGGAGTCATGAATTACTCGGCGTTTCTCCGTAGAAGGTTGCCTTGGGAAGCTCTCCTCGACTTTCTCTTGAATTAGAAATGAACGCACCCCTTTCCAACCCCTCCGTTCAAAGCAATTACATTGGCTCTCTCAAATCTGTTTTCATAATGTGTGGGAAATTGCTCAAAATACTCTCTCACAAGCCAGGGCCCATCAATTACGTCAAACGCAGGATAGAGAAAAAATTTGGAGCCCATTTCACGAGGGTCAGGTGGTAATGATCGAACGCCCTGAGAGATGAAAATTTGGAAACAATTGGGTAGGGCTCCACCAAATTACCCGGTACCTTGGAGTAAGGGAAAGTGAGAAGCTCTACCAACTGAGCTATGAAGCCACACATGTGTGGCTTCATAGCTCAGTTGGTAGAGCATCGCACCGGTAACGCGGAGGTCACGGGTTCGAATCCCGTTGAAGCCTGAATTTTTTTTTTTTTTCAGGCTTCCAATTTCCAATTGCATAAATTGGAAAATTCACTGCGATGATCACTTCTCACTTTCATCTATATCCGCAGTTCATATATGAATTATTTCATATACTTTACATCGTTTCACTCCTCTCACGGGAAAATGGGAACCTACAATTGACCTTGCTCCCAATGTGTGGCTTCATAGCTCAGTTGGTAGAGCATCGCACCGGTAACGCGGAGGTCACGGGTTCGAATCCCGTTGAAGCCTGAATTTTTTTTTTTTTTTCAGGCTTCCAATTTCCAATTGCATAAATTGGAAAATTCACTGCGATGATCACTTCTCACTTTCATCTATATCCGCAGTTCATATATGAATTATTTCATATACTTTACATCGTTTCACTCCTCTCACGGGAAAATGGGAACCTACAATTGACCTTGCTCCCAATGTGTGGCTTCATAGCTCAGTTGGTAGAGCATCGCACCGGTAACGCGGAGGTCACGGGTTCGAATCCCGTTGAAGCCTGAATTTTTTTCAGGCTTCCAATTTCCAATTGCATAAATTGGAAAATTCACTGCGATGATCACTTCTCACTTTCATCTATATTCGCAGTTCATATATGAATTATTTCATATACTTTACATCGTTTCACTCCTCTCACGGGAAAATGGGAACCTACAATTGACCTTGCTCCCAATGTGTGGCTTCATAGCTCAGTTGGTAGAGCATCGCACCGGTAACGCGGAGGTCACGGGTTCGAATCCCGTTGAAGTCGAATTTTTTTCAGGCTTCCAATTTCCAATTGCATAAATTGGAAAATTCACTGCGATGATCACTTCTCACTTTCATCTATATCCGCAGTTCATATATGAATTATTTCATATACTTTACAACCTTGGAGTAACTTATAAAATCAGAGCACGAGGCGGCAAAGAAATTTTTTTTCATCACAACAGCCTCAAGCTGAGTAATCCTCCCTTTCACTCTGGGAGAATAGTCTGCCCAACACGGGAACGGGAGATTTTGACGTTGTTAATTTATCGCCTTCACCCCCAGACGGACCACAAAGAAACCGGCCAGCTCATTTAAAGCGATGTTTGTACCCACCAAACCGTTATGGGTTTAATTCGTGATTCCCCTAATCTACTAAGTCACAACTTTTAATTTGTTTTTATTGCTCTCGAGGCAAGAACAAAAACGGGAGGGGGGGAGGGGGAATAGTGTGGGGATCGTACAATGTAAAAATAATAATAATAGTTTATAACAGCTGATTTATGTCACCTGCATACAATTGTAATTGTAGTCACGCAAACGTGCTTCCTTAACCTACTGTGTTGTTAAATATCAATAGATATAGATTGCGAAATAAAGTCAGTCTGGGGGCTCCATTGCTCCATGATTTACTTTATATTGATAACGTGTTTCTGACCACGCAATTCCCTGACTTCCGTTAACTGTCAACCCACCCCCACCCAGTTAATAGCTTACCTACTTAAGGAGATTTGAGTGTCACAGATTGTGGCAGATATGTCCTGTTCTGTTAATGATCCCGGAAGCACGAATGATGCCCGGCGGTGAGTGCTTCCAATGGATCCCAAATTATCCCCGATAAAGGAAAACAAGGGAGGGTGTAGAGTTAATGCATGAATTTAGTTTAGTGAAGTGAATTTAATCTACTGTAATTATGCCAGTGAAATACCAAAACTAGAAGCGGAATGCTCGTATATTTTCCGACACGAGTTCAACGAAGTAGAAGAACAAAAGATGACGATTCAGGATCATCGTGTTTTGTTGAGTGAATTTCATTTAAACGAAATTCCTAAGCCTTGAAACGAAAAACGTAAGGCATGGTACGTAAGATATTAATCTGATTTTAGAAGTAATGGTTGCATTATTCAGTGAGTGACACAGGCATTCTCGGTAAAAGAAAATCCGAGTGCTCCTATCAGGAGTCGAACCTAAGACCTTCTGATTACTAGTTCGGATGCTCTACCACTGAGCAACTGGAGACTCGTGGGAGCTACGGCCCTTAAAGGGATAGTGTCACCTATTTTTAGCATCACTATGAATAGCCGAAAAACGTATTTGTTTCAATGGAATCGTTAAAATAACTCTGTTAGTGCATACAAACTACTATTTATCATGTTTGGCTGCAGATGGCTAGGATTGAATTGGATTGTAACTAATAATAACAGGGATGACTCGCAAACAGCAATTTCTAGTCTAGTCGGGTCAGTCGTAACATGAGTAAATCAAATCTAATCACTTTCCACGGCATTCTAATGTCCATACCATACTGCTCTCCGTCCCATTTCATTGTCCACGTTATACCACTGGGCTCACGCAATGCCAAATCCTTTTGCGCGTCATTTGCGGCCCACTCTGATCTTTAGTGGTCCATTTTGGAATCACTTGCGGTTGGGAATCATTTGTGGAACGGTACATATCTGTTGTATCACGCGTTACTTTTTCGCAGGAATGTCTGGCCCTGTGATGATTGACGGTAAAGGAAACCGCGTTTCAGTTTTTG
>NW_028145491.1:4395000-4490000 GCF_977016875.1 Pavona decussata | reverse complement strand
TGTCCTTCACTGTACCATGCCGTTTACTTGACGTAATTTCTTCAGCAAAACTTGCTTCTTGTACATGAAAAATCAACCATTTTTCTGCATTTTGCATCTCTAAACCAGTTAAAGGGCTGTCAATCCTTTCCTCCTCTTTCACCCTTGAGTTTCTAACGAATCTTCTGATCCAAGCAACAGTTCTTAGCAAGCGACCGTACTTACTGAATCTTGTGAAGTCAATGAATGGCTCTTTGGGTTGCACAACACAACTGACACTAGCTTTACTCTTCCTCTCTGGGTCAACATTTTCCCTGGAAGGCTTTGACCTCAAATCCTCGGGCCAATCTTTTTCGGACTCTTGCAACCAAGAGGGTCCTTTCCACCACAAATGACTCTCTCTTAACTGACTTGCAGACAAACCTCGGGTAGGTAGATCCGCTGGATTCTGCGGTCCTGGACAGTACCTCCAAACACTGGGATCTAACAATGACTGAATTTCAATAACACGATTGGCAACAAATGGTTTCCACTGTGAGGCGGCTCCTCTGATCCAGTGTAAAGTTGAAGAATTGTCTGTCCAACAAACAATGCGGTTTATGGGACAATCGATTGCACCTTTGACATAGGTACAAAGTCTAGCAGTAATTACAGCAGCCATCAACTCTAAGCGCGGAAGTGTAATCTTCCTTACAGGAGCCACTCGGGTCTTGGACATTACAAGACTGGTAGATGCCTTTCCATCTTCACTAACAACTCTCAGATAAACTGCAGAGGCATAAGCAACTTCCGACGCATCACCAAATGCGTGTAACTCAACTTTAGGATTCTGACTTAATGACAAATCAGTGTAACATCTTGGAATGTGAACGTGTTCAAGTTCTGAAAGTTCTTGAACCCACTGATTCCATTTCAATGAGACTTCCATGGGAATTTCCTCATCCCATCCAACACCTTGGGTCCACAAACTTTGAAGAATCAATTTTGACCTCACTGAAAACGGTGCGATTAGACCAATCGGATCAAAAATCTTTGCTGCTAAAGACGCCACTTTTCTTTTTGTGTACACTGTCTCTGATCTGGACTTAACAATGTCCGCATCAATTGCAAAGACAAGGCTGTCAGTTATCGTATTCCACTTTAAACCTAATGCTTTTGTCATTGGATGTGCTTCTGCTAAATCACTCTCCAGGTTGACGAGACTAACTGCTGCTCTGTCCCTCTCAGGTAAAGAATCCATAAGCTCAGACGAATTGCTTGACCATTTTGTCAAATTAAAGGCAGCTTTCTGCATAAGCTCAGTTGCACTTTGCTGCAATTTCAGTGTTTCCTGCACATTGTCTCTCCCTGAAGCAAAGTCATCAACATAAGTGTTCCTTAAAATTTCACTTGATGCAACAGGGAATGTTCCTTTACACCTTTTCACATGCTCTTGAATAGTACCAATGGCAAGAAAAGGACTGGAAACAACTCCAAATGTGACCCTTGTCATTCTGTAAATCTTAGGCGTGGCCTTAGGGTCCAAATCTCTCCATAGATACCGGTGTGAATCCATGTCTTCCTCTTTTAACCGGATCTGTAAGAACATCTTCTCTATGTCACCCATGATAGCTACATGATTCTTTCGAAAACGCAGAATAATTCCAACTAAATCTGGCTGCAATGCTGGGCCTGGCTCTAAGCAGCTGTTCAGAGAGACACCATTGCTATCTTTAGCTGATGCATCAAACACCACTCTTGTCTTGGTTGTCTGCTTGTCTTCTCTAATGACCGCATGATGGGGGAGATAAAACACAGGACGCCCATCTGTCGGTGTAACTTCATCACAAGGTACTTCTTCAGCAACACCATTCTCAACATACTTGTTAATCGCTTCTCGGTATGACGTAGCTTTCATTGGCTCTTGGAGCAGCTTCTTTTCTAGATTGTACAACCTACTTTCCGCTTGCCGGTAATTATCTTTCAATGCAACACGATCTTTCTTCCACGGTAAGGATACTTCATAGCGACCATCATTGTACGTTAGAGTCTCTTTAAACTTCTTCAAGACCATATCTTCAACATGAGTAGTAGAAACTGAACTTTCAGCAGGTCTAACACCAATGGACTCCAAATCCCAGAACTTTTGAAGTGTTTCATTCAATTGTTCCTCAACACCAATTTGAACATTCATAGACACAGTGCATTCTCGGTCATGACCACCTGTTGGTCCACAGAAGACCCAACCCAAAGTTGTGCGAACTGCAACTGGTTCACTGGAACGTCCTCTTACAATGTCTCTTGTCACGAAGGAATAATAGAAATCCAAACCAATAAGCACATCAATCTCCTGTTCATCTCTAGGGAACTCTTCAGGAAATACTATGTTCCGAAGATGAGACCATCTTGCTGGATGAATATCCACAGCTTCAGCTGGCCGGCATATTACTGGTGTAGTAAGCGCTTCAATACACTGAGGCTGTCCAGATTTATCAACAGGTGCCACAGTAAATGTAATTCTCTTCCGCAAAGTGTTCTTGGTAGCCTCTCCTCCAAATCCAGAGACAACAATTTTGACACTCTTCCCGTTAAGACCAAGCTCATCAATTACACTCTGCCGAACAAACGATGTTTGAGAACCAGGATCAAAGAAACATCTCACAACTTTTGAACACCCATTCACTCCACACAAAATAGCTGGTACAGTCTGCAGAATCACCTTTCCACCCGAGCCCACTGCAACAGAATTTGCCACAACTGAAGATGACACAGGAGGACCTGATGAAGGGGATGGTAATTCAGGGACCGATTCCACCTTAACTTCTTCCAAGTGAGGTCGAGCTGAATCTTGATGCAGGAGACTGTGATGTCTACCTTGGCAGTGCTTGCATGGAGGCTTCTGGCACACTTCAGCTCTATGACCAGATTCAAGGCATCGGAAACACAGACCCTTAGACGTTGCCTTTCTGAACCTTTCTTTTACAGGCAATGACAGAAAACTGACACATGACTTCAAACCATGGTTTTTGGAGCAAATGACACACTTGCCCTCTTGCGTTGTCGCACATAATGCAGAGGTGGATGACCTTTGCGAGCGGTTAAACTTGAAACGATTTTCACGATTTCCAGGATTTTCCTTTGCTGGAGCTTTCGAATCAAGAGAAGGAGGTTGGGAAGACTCTTTAGCTCTAATCAGTTGTTCCAAGAAAGTGAACAGTGTTTTCACTTCTACACAGTCCTGCTTAGCTATTTCCTCACTGAGCTCCAGTTCCCATTTTTCCACAACTTCTTTAGGTAGCTTGTCCACGATAAGGGGCACCAGAACAGGAGCCAAAGTTTCAGATTTAAACTTTTCACCCATGGACTCGACAGAACGAACGTGACCTATCACTTCATCGTAAAATTTACGCATGGAGGCTGCATCATCACAGCTCAAACGTGGCAAATGGATCAAGGATCTTACATGTGCATCGAGGATTAACCTTGTATGCCCAAATCTTTCCTTCAGGATTTCCAAAACTGGCTGGTAATTCGCTTGTACCACTGCAAAACCTTTCACCGCTTCAGCAGCCGAACCCTTTAGCGATCTCATCAAATACTCTAATTTTTGGACATCTGCCAACGACGCATTGTCGACTACCGAAACTTTTATCGACTGATAATAGGGTTGCCAACTCAAAACATTGCCATCAAAGGTTGGTAGATTGATCTTGGGTAGCTTAACTTGTACTTGAGAAGACGACTGAGATACATGTGGGTTGCTTCCCGCCAATTTCACTTCTGGCAAATGTTTACTTGAAAGATAACTCGTCATTTTCGCCATGCTTTCAATCACACGCCCTTCATACTCATTGTGACTCTCACACTCGGCATCAATGTCAGCATCTTCCAACATCGTGCACATTGTGCCTTGCACTTCTTGCAAATCGCTCCATTTGCTTGCGATGTTATCTTTCAACACTTGAATTCGTGCATGATTATCTTGTTGTGACAGGGCTTCGTCGACTGACTTCACCGTGTCTGTTAAAGATTTTCTCAGAAACCTTCTCTTTTTCTTGACAGCTTCTAAATCTTTCGACATTTTCAAACACCGTTTAAAATTCCACTGCAAATCCACTGAAGTTCCACTCGATCAAGGTGCTGCAACACACGTGTTTTGGCGCCAATCGCCAAGATGCGAAAACCCACTTTTTCGCGGCAAGAAACAGAAGTCCAACACTCCTTTTCGCTTGACCGATCGTCGATACTGTTCATCCGACTCAAAGGACCATGAAAATGAACGATTTATTCACTAAAACGCAACGAAAACTTAGGCAATACATTTCATGATTCTCGACCAGAACGTCGAGCAACGTTTTCATAACATAAACTCGGACCCAGTGTCCACTCATTGGAACTTAGTCTCCACTCATACACACGCAATGCGCCTTACACAAAATGAAACGCGGAATATAAATTTTCAGTTCGGAACATATAATGACCGTAATGAAACAAATTTGGACACAAATGAATGTTTATTTTCCGTAAATGAAGAGCAAAAGGTGTAGTAATTCCGCAAAAGGAACACTTGTCTGATTCGATCAAACCAATTTTGAATAATTTAACATTTGTAAAGAAGATTTATATCACCTCTCTTATAACTGCTCCTATGCGCGAGCTTTTTGGAATAGATTTAGCACTTGGTGGTCTGATCTCCGTGGTATATGTAATAGCTGACATTCCTCATGGAAATGACCTCTTTAATTACTTGATAATTCTTGGTAAACTATGTATATGAGAATGTAGAAGGAGCAAATCCTGAGAAGTAGAAGGAGATTTTTTCCGGCACAAGGTAAAAACTAAACAAGAAAATGAAAGGCTTATCGCTATACGAAATAAGAAGCTTCTTGATTTCAGAAAGAGATGTAATTTTTTTTGTCATTCCTTGGAGGTAATGTGTGGATGATGGCCTATTCAAGACTGTAGTTTCTTTTTTTTATAAATGATTGCTAGTTTGTAACTGTAATTGAAGTATCTGCACTGTGTCTGTGGTGTGTTGTCTTTGTCTTTTGTCGTTGTGTCTTTAAAATAACAATAACATTAATATCCTTCAAATAGTTTGGTGGGAGTGCTTGTAGTTAATTTTTAATTTAGTCTATTCCTACATAATTGCAACTATACAATGGTATTTATTATGTGATTGTAAATATGAAACGAGTTTCAAAATGGTAGGTATAAGTAATAATACAATGTAAATGGTTATCAATTTAATAAAGCATTCTCAATTTAAAAAAAAAATAAATGTTTTCAGCACTGCCTGTGTTGCCCTTTTTCTAACGAATATTTCACCCACGGTTACCGTCCGCTGAGAGGGTGTACCAGGAACCGTGCAACGAAGGATATGAAACTGATGGATTCACAAGGCACCATCGATCAATTTTTTTTAGAGATTTTCCTCATGTCGTAAGTTCTTGCATTTCAAAGTTTTTTTCAAGTTATGCAGTAGCATAGCAAAGAAAGGAATGGCATAAATGGAAATACCATTGTCTCTGTATCCACAGTGTTGCTACAGTTAGCTTCAACACATCTATCTAGCATTTTAGACCTTTCAAATAAAACACTTTCGCACTAAATTCTTCTTCGTCACAGACCACTCCTAGACCCTAAATTCTGGCCGTGAATCAAAGTGGCTGTAATTCTACAAACTTTACAAATTGTCAGAAAATCGAGAAAAAGTCCTGTTGCCGAAATGTGTTCACAAAAATGATCAGTAACAAAGGGAGTTTTATTTAGATTGAAATCGGTCGAGACCGCGGTTTTGTTCAATAAACCCTAAATAACCAGTCGTTTATTTCTTTCATTGCTTTGCAGAATTTGCTGACTCGATAGATGCATGGCTGATTGTTGTTGTTGTCGTTTCCCCCTTTGCCGCTATTTTGGCCCTGGTGACGATCCATTGTTACAGGTACCGTGGTTTAAATTTATTGGAAATTGGTGCTTCTAATATTTAGCTTACGCCCTTGCTTTTCATTTAAAAACTTCAGGTGTAAGAAGTACGAGAAAGATCTTATGAACGACGCCTGGATCATAGACTTTGATCAAATCACGTTATCTGCAGTGGATAACAGGTTTGCTAATGAGGTAAGTAAACCCGAAAAGCTACTTGCAGTGAGCTCTTTCTGTAATTATAAAACATTGACAAATAAATAATAAATGAATCAAAACAAATGACCATCCCACAAACAGATCACTTGTCCTTTCTTGTATTCCATGTAGTACCAAGGCCTCCAGAATTGCAATGTAGCAGCGATCAATGAAGATCGCAGCTTCAGAGCGCTTACCGGCCGCTGTTGATTGTGATCTGCTCGAGATATTTGACAACCACCTCAGAGCAGTGGAAATTTGTTATAACGAAACCGTACTAGCGACTAAAACAATTAATCGGTACTTTTTAATCGCTCCGCTGTAGTAGAATTTTCAGCCCATTTGCACGTCTAGTTTGCGCATTCGCAGTGCTACAAGGATAACTACAAAGTGTACAAAACAAACACTAGCATGCACTGTACCCTGTGGGACTTCAAGTAATCATAAAACGTATGAGTATAGCTAGACACTGTAAAGAAAAGCTCTGTTGTGTTCACTCAACGTATTTTATATTCTTATAACTGAAGAAAATCAGTAAATTCACAACTATATAAAAGGAGTGGGTATAGTCAACTGAAGTTCACTTACGTTTATCTCTATTTAATTCTGCTTCAATGAATGATTACTTGTGGATGTGCTGTCATTTTCTGTCTCATTTCAAACGTTGTGTAATCGTGTTTTACAAGTGGACTTATGTATCATTGTGGGAAACGAGTCAATTTATACCGTATTTACTCGATTAACAGCCAATCTCGAATAAGCGCCCACGCTGATAGCCCAAAAAGTTAATAAGCGTCCTCCCTCGAATAAGCATCCACCCTGAGAGCCCTAAAACTAGTAAATAAGCGCCCACCCCCACCCCCTCCCAACAAAAAACATTTCTGTTCTAGCCCAGCGTGAAGTAGGAGGAGCATCAGTTGTGTTCCATACGGTAGTCAATGAACGTTTATATTGTTCATGGTTTGTTCATATGAACCGTTGTACTTTGTTTTGTCTTGTTGAAGCGAAATAAACTTGTTATTCCTTGTTTTTTATTCTCTAAAACTGTCCTCGCTTACTGAAATTGTTGGGAAAATAATAAGCGCCCATCCTCATGTGCCCAAAATTAAATAAGCGCCCAGGGAGCCGTTTCTCGAAAGTCCCGGTAACTTATCGGGCCCGATAAGTGATTTTGGTAATAAATGTTTCTTAACAGAAGTCAACTTTTCTTATCTTTGAATGCTAAATTTTAAAATCTTAAAACGGTATGAAAACATTGGCCAAGTACCATGTCTGTAATCACTGTGTAATCGGCGAAAAAACATTTTAAAATATACTTATCGGGCCCGGTAACTTACTCATGATTTAGGTTTAAAATAGGACCTCATAAAAATGGAAATAAGAGGTTTCACAATCAAGTATTCTAAACGAAAAGCGAAAAAATACCGGGATGAAGAAATATCACTGTACAAAAAAGTAAATGACCTTCAGGCTAAGGCAGAAAACAATCCGCACAACAAAAACATCGTACTGGAACTTCAACGTGCTAGATCACGTCTTAAAAAAATTTGGTTAACGAAAACCAAAGGCGCAATTCTAAGAAGCAAAATGAGATGGCACGAAGAAGGGGAACGCAACACAAAGTATTTCTACAGCTTAGAAAAACGTCATCATGATATTAAATCAGTCACAAAACTCAAAGTCGGGGAAAATTGTTACTTAGAAGATCAGTTCGAAATCTTAGAAGAAGAAAAAAAGTTTTATGAGTCGTTATACTGTTCCACCAACATCAATCCCGAAATTTTCAAAAACTCGCCTTTTTTTAACCCAGAAAATGTATCCGCACTAAGCGAAGACGAAAAAAAATCTTGCGAAGGAGTAGTAAGCGAAGAAGAATGCATAAATGCGCTCAAGGACTTCGACAATAACAAAACCCCGGGCACTGATGGTTTTCCGGCTGAATTTTATCGATTCTTTTGGCCCGACATCTGTCATGAGCTACTAGCCAGCTACAACTTCGCTTCTCAGCATGGTATGCTTTCTATAAGCCAAACACGAGGAATAATCTCGCTTATCCCAAAAAAATCCAAGGATAAAACTATTCTGGAAAATCTAAGGCCCATCTCTCTCTTGAACGTCGACTACAAGATTCTCACTAAAGTTATAGCCAAGAGAATTGAAAAAGGCCTGCCAACTTTAATAAACCCCGATCAAACAGGTTATGTTAAAGGCCGCTACATCGGTGAAAATGTAAGGCTAATTTCCGACTTGATACATTATGCAGATAAACTAAAGCAAAAAAGGTATTGCCGTTTTCTTGGATTTCAAAAAAGCGTTTGATTCCATTGATTGGAACTTCCTCCTGGTAACACTTCAGCTCTTCAACTTCGGCCATGACATTCAAAATTGGATAAAAATTTTCTATAATAATGTTACCAGCTGTGTTCTGAATAACGGTCATGCTTCAACCTTTTTCTCCCTACAGCGGGGAGTCAGACAAGGTTGTCCATTTTCTGGCATCCTCTTCGTTCTCGGTATAGAACTCCTATCTAGATATATAAAAAATGATCCCACTGTTAAAGGTATCCAAGTCAACAAACATGAGCTTAAAATAAGTCAATATGCCGACGACACAACAGTATTTGTTCGTGACTTTGACTCCGTTACCAGTCTATTAAGAGTGTTACACGCTTTCAAAGAAAATTCTGGCCTAGAAATAAACACCACTAAAACCGAAGCAATGTGGTTAGGTGAATGGAAAGACAGAACAGATGAACCGTTTGGTTTTAAGTGGCCAAAAGAACCTATCAACGCTCTCGGTGTTTTCTTTTCTCACAACCAAAAAGTGCTAACAGGCTAAACTTCGGTGAAAAAATACTTAACCTCGAGAAAACGCTGAATACTTGGCAACGGAGAAATCTAACTCTTTATGGAAGGATTAACATTGTTAAAACAATTGGGTTATCCAAATTAATTTACTCAGCCTCCGTGCTCCCTGTTCCAGATCACTACGTTCAAGAAATAAATAAGCTAATTTTCAACTTTATTTGGGCAGGAAAACCCCCTAAGATCAAAAGAAACACCATAATTGGAGAAAAGGAAAAAGGAGGATTGAAAATGTGCGATTTTAAGATCATGGAAAAAGCGCTCAAAATTACTTGGGTGAACAGAATTCAAGACGAGTCTCAAGCCTCCTGGAAAATAATTCCTAACCAGCTCTTGCACAAATATGGTGGTCTCGCCTTTCTAACAAAATGCAACTTTACAACAGATATACTAGACCTTGATGATAAGCTTACCACATTTTATAAAAAAGTGCTAGATTTTTGGTGCGAGTTCAAAATCTCAACGGGCATCGATTCCAAAGCTAATCCTAAAAACGAAATACTGTGGAATAATAGGAAAATTCTAGTAGGAAAAAAAACTGTTTTTTATAAAAAGTGGTATGACGCCGGCATCATCAAGATAAGCGATTTATTAAACCAAAATCAGGATTTTTTGAAGTTGCATGAACTTGCAATAAAATTCAATTTAAAAGTTCCTTTCACCACGTACTATGGCCTGGTTAATGCAATCCCAAAAAATTGGAAATCTATCCCGAAAAACCCTACTTTGAACGTCACACACGATACCACTGTCAATACCCTAAAAACCAGTTCTATTTACTCCTCTCTTTTAAACATCATCTTCGTTCCTCCCACTGCTGAAACCAAAATTCTACGACACGGATTTACAGAAAATTCCATCCGGAAAGTTTATCTTATGCCGTTTGCAGTCAGTCACAAATGAAGTAAAAATAATAATGTTCCAGTATAAAGTTATTCATAACATTCTTCCAACCCGTGCTACACTTTATCGAGACGGCATTTCAGAAAGCCCCTTATGTAACTTATGCAACGCAGAAGAACAAACGTTGCACCACCTGCTAATAAATTGTACACTAACAATCGATTTCTGGATGCTGTTTCAAGACTGGTGGTACCAAAAAACAAATGAAACAATACCATTATCCACAAGCCATATACTCTACGGCTGGCATGATAGCGCAAAGCATTGGCAAGTCCTAAATTATTGTTTATTAATAGCCAAATATTGCATTTTTTGCACGAGCCTTCGCGGAGATGTTTTGGATTTTCAAACCTTTCTTTTGTCCATTTCCGGAAAACTTGAAATCCTTAAAGAAATTGCAGTTGCTAAAAAAGCACTCCCGAATTTTCATCGCACATGGAATCTTTTACTTTAATTTTATATGCTGCTGATGTTAATGATTATCTGTAATAAAATTAGCAATGTTATTAATATACCCTAATTTAAGTAGTGTTTGTATTGTAATGTATGCATCATTACTAGTGCATGTAAAATTGTATTAGTAGTGTAGATTGTTTGCGCAAGTATCAATGTAAGTGTAGTTTACGTATTACTACTGTGTGTTGTGTAAAAGTTGTACCCTGTAAATAAAATTTGCTTTAAATAAAAAAAATAAATAAATAAAAAAAATTAATTAATTAATTAAAAAAAAAAAAAACTTACCGGGACTTTCGAGAAACGGGCAGCAGGGCTGTTAATCGAATAAATATGGTACACACCCCAAGTTTATTCTAACCCTTCCCAGGCGCTGTAATATAAACGAACACGCAATCAAACAGTTGATCGAATTAAACTCAGATACTTATAAAAATGAGGTTCTGAAAACATTTTCTGTCCAAACAAAAATAAAGCGTTCCAGCATTTTCGATTATGTCTTTTAGACAATCTTTAAAAATCGACAATAAGACTAAACGTTTAATCACATTAAAAGTTAGTTCATTATTCGCGGACTTTTTACTTTGTTTGTTCTGTTTGTCAGTTTCTTTGTCTAGTTTGCGTTGAAACCTAATTTTCTATCGATGTCTAAACGGAACTTTGTTCATAAAAATTATACTGTCCCGTGAATTTGACATAATTTACACGTTATATCCGTCTCAGACTGTCAGGTCCAAATTTCAAAAAAGAAACGTCCGAACTGTGCCAAGAAATCGTCTAAAACGTTTTTTTCCGAAGTTAATTGTTCGAAAACTATAAGTCCGTTTATTTTCCGTTGTTTCAGGACCTGCGAGGACAAATATATCTGCTCAATACACAAACGGCAATGGAAAATATTTGTTAGTTTTAGTTTTCTAAGATTTATTAATTACACGTATTCTTTTAACTTGTTCCTGAGTAAATAAACCTGTATCCTTTCAATGGATTTCTGTGTTTCGTGGCAGGTTATAAGAAGCCTCGGTCATGTCTCTCAATATTCCCGACGGTCAGAATGGACTATGGAAAGGCTCACGTCTAGAAACGTCGGCCGATATAAGGTAAAACTAAGGACATGATACAAAAACGTGCATACTTTTTTTCAGGCCTCTACTTGTGTTAAATGATATAAATTTTAACCAAACTGTATTAATAAAATGTTGGTTTTACTAACTCTCGAATCTCTTCAAGGTGGCCAAGTAAACTTATCAACTCAGTTAATAAAACCAAACAAATGCTTTGACTCCCCAACCGACGCAGCACCACAGTTTCCTTCTACTGATCCCCTTAAACTATTTGTTATTACGAAAATGGTTCAGTTCGTAGGTATTAGTGTATCTTGTAATGTTTTTTCCCTTTTTTCTCATTTAAATGTAACCGTATGCAGCATTATGAATAAATCATTAAAAAAAGAAACACTTGACGTTTGATGGCTGTGGTGGAGAAGAGAGGTCAATTCTGTTCTACGGTTTATTTTTTATCGATAAACTCCTCGATTGTAACTTAGAATTTATACTAGATGTTGTTCACATCAGGCAGATCTAGTGGCTATCAAGCGCCTACGCAAGGATTATTTGCAATTAACACGTGACGTTTTGATAGAGATGAAACAAGTAAGACAATTAGCTGACTTACGTGTATCAGGTTTTTTTCTTGATAAGAGATTAATCTCATAAGCGGAAAAGTACATTAACAAGGAGGCAACTTACAAAGTCTAATAAGAAGCGAAGAAAAATGTTCCTTGTTAACACCCGCATTCTTCAGTGCAAACAAATTATTTGAAAGCATTTATCGCATCTAGGTTCCAGATTATGCTTTAAACTTAAAGGATGCTCACTGCTAGGAAATGGAGCTAACATGTTAAAATTTGTTTGTGTCGCAGGTGAGCGACATTGTTCACACAAATCTAAACCCTTACATGGGGGTGTGTGTCAAGTCTCCAAACATCTGTATCATTTCCAACTACTGCTATAGAGGTAGCTTAGAGGTGAGAAAATTCTACACCACAATTAAATACAGCAACCTGAACAATTACATGCCCCTTATCACTGTGTCTTATCCAACTTTGAAGCTAAAGATAAAATCTTTCATTTCTTTCAGGACATGTTAGGCAACGATAACATAAAACTTGATTGGTTCTTCCGTGCGTCTTTTGCACAAGACATTTCCATGGCAACTATACAAATTTACTTAGCATAATTGACAAGCGAAAACGTTACAAATACGACGAGATATCTGTCGTCTTTTTTAGCAAGGAAGACTGTACTAGCTGACGTAATTAACTCCAACAATGTGGAAAATTCGCATTGTAGACGAGCAAAACAGTGAGAGCGAAGGAATATATTTTCCCAATTTTTGTTTCTATGGACATTCAAGATTTATATGAAGAAACTGATGAATATCCCAATCTAGAAACTGTGGAATCTCAATGGCAATGACAGATGAAGGGAGCGATGCCGATAGCTCTTGTAGTAAGACGACTCATTCGGACTGATAGCTGTATCCAGAGGGAAAAAGCAAAAAAAAAAAAAAAAACATAAAAATAATAAATAAATACATAAATAAATAAATAAACAAATAAGTAAATAAATAAATAAAAGATCATGCATAAGAAAAATACATAACTAATACAGTTTCTTAAATACGGCAAAGCGATTAGTTTAGTTTCGAGGAAAGACCAAACTGTTTTGTACGGTCAAAGACTCCTTGAAGGGCTTGGTATAAGCTGTTCTTAGCACTATTACCTTACACTCAACTGTACTCGTCTTTTACTTAATCTATAATTTACCTAAACACAACTGCACAATAAAAAGTCACTCGTTCACTATATAAACTTAGGTTAAATCTAATAATCAGACCGACAAAGATTGCAACAGGCCTATAATCACAATTTTTCTGCTCTAAAGTTTACCTCAATGGACAGCAAATTAGCTTTCCTTATTCTTTTGTTCATGCTTCCATTTCTTTTCAAACTGTACATGTTTTCACTAGATCGTAGACCATGAGAATCAGGAGCGGAATCGGTAGAAAAAGAACACCTTTCTATCTTTCCTTCTGTTCTAGACAACACGCTAACACCTGTCTCAGCAATCCCTGAGCAAATGATAGTACATGTAAACATGAAAATATTAATTGAATGAATCATTAGCTTTCGTGACAAGATGGCGGCCTTCTCTGAACTCCTGCAATAAGCTGTTGAATTTTCTCGTCCTGACACTTGTTATTCCGACTACTCTTCTGATTCCTTCGCTAGGTTTGTCGCTGAGCGTTCACTTTAGTTATGTTTTCTGTTTTCTTTTTCTTTTTCTTTTCTGCGTGTTTCCTGTGCTACTAATTTAGTGTACATTACAAATAGTAAAAAGAAAAGCTCTAAAGCGATAAATACGTCTTTTTGCCTTGTTGTCCAACAACCAATGAAAGGTTCTTTTTCCTTTAATTTTATTGTATACTAATGAATATGTTTGAACTTAGGGTATGTCAGCATTACATGCCTCCCCCGTACGAATGCATGGTCATCTCAGATCATCGAAATGTCTGATTGACAGCCGGTGGGTGTGCAAGGTATCTGACTATGGTCTGCTTCTGTTAAAGTCTGGACAAAGGCCAAAGGATGTTAGCGAACATGCTAGATGCAAGAGTAAGTTGTGATCAATTGTGACTAGAGAAATTGTCACGCCAGCTATGGAAGCTTTACAGCCTTCTTTCGTTATCAGCTCTGCCATTGGTGTACCAAAGTTGCCTGAACATACTTTTGTTACTTTCGTTCATTATATTTTCTTCCTCGTTGCTCAGAACTGTACTGGACAGCTCCGGAATTCCTTGGAGAGGATGTTACCCTGCCGTTTTCTCAGCCAGGAGACGTGTACAGTTATGGAATCATTCTTAGTAACTGCTCAGTAGAGAGGAGCCATATTCTTCGTTCAATATGGATCCCAGAGGTAGGATCCGTTGTCGGCTGTACATAAGAATGTGAATGATCTTTATGTTTTACTGATAATTTTAATGAAAGTAAAATAATCTCTAACTAAGCACCAATAGCAGAGAGGAGACGACTGGCCGAAATTTGGGAAAATATAAATACCGTAAACTGCCGCTTATAAGCCCTGGGTTTATACAAGTTCGTAAGGGGTTCTGGGTGGGCTTATAAACAGGGGGGGGGGGGGGGGCTTATATCCAGATGGTCTTATAAGCGGACAAAAAAGAACGTTTCGAAATGAGCAACAGCACTGTTGATCGACGTATGATTTAAATTTATTACTCTTACAATTGAAGCCTCAAAAAGGCAGCAATAAATCGAATTCAGTTAAATTTCAAAGCAAAATCAAAACTGCAACAACACAGTATAAAATGGGGTTGACAGGCCTGCGCGATCCCCCAGCGCGTGTTTAATATAGCCTTTTATAGTTTGGCTCTAACGTGTATGTCTTTGAGCGACCGCCCTCTTTTGTAAGATACGAGGGGCGGTTTTTTGTAGATTTCGCTCAGTAATGGTTGTTGTTCTATTAAATGCCAGTTTTTCATGAGAACTTGCTTTATGTTAGGCACTGATGGTTGGTATCGTGTGACAAAGGCAGGATTCGTGGGTTTGTCTTCGGTTTCGGTTTCAAACGAACTTCGGAAACAGTTTGTCAAAAGTTTTGTGAAACGCACTGTAACACTACAGGAGAACAATGAACAGTTACTTCAAAGCATTTGGCGAAATGTTGAAATAAAGATATAAAGATTGTTAATAATAAAATGGTAATAAAGTTATTGTTCCGTAATCTTTTCCAGTTATTTGTTGAAGTAATACTTTCGTAGTAGTTACTTCGTCGAAAATAGATCATGATCAGGTGAAAATGGAGTTGGATTTTTGTTAAATAACTATCAGAAAAAAAGACAAGGCACTGACGCGCACACTGTATTTACTTATCTTTGCAGACGTCGTCGAACAAGTGACAAAACAACTGATTCCTCCCTTCAGGCCTGATATTCCAAGTGAGATTGGTGACAACAGAGGTGTTCTTCGCTTGATGAAAATGTGCTGGGACAACGACCCTTTGATGAGGCCGACGTTTTCTGAAATAAGGTCTAAGCTGAAATCCCTAATCCACGTAAAGTGAGTTTAATTTTCTCCTCTGCGTTTTGGAAAATCCACTTTATATATGCTAATTTTTATGATTGAATTGAAGTAGAACTGCGGATGAAAGATCAAATAGAAGAAAGATCCTCGTAGTTAGTACGCAACTAAAGCAGTTGCGAAAAGAAACCATGAAAATACTTCAGGCTTGAACGGGATTCGAACCCATGACCTCAGCAATGCCGGTGCAGTGCTCTACCAACTAAGCTATTAAGCCAACTGGGAGCCGGTCATATTGTCTACAAGGAATTCAACTTTCACATTCCTTATCGGCCTGCGTTCCAGCATCGCTGCTATCTGAGAGCACCACCTGATAAATTGTCTTTACCACGCTCTTGCTAACTTTTCCTCTGTTCACACAGCACTTTGAAAAATGGTTCATTTTCCTGCGTGAGAGACATTACTTTTCCTAGAATGGGCATTTCTTCCTTCCTCAGCTTGTGAGTATGTACCACCTCACGAAAAACACTATTTTGAGATCGGTGGTTTATTTTGTCTCGTTGGCCCGACTTTAAACAGTTGTTCTTTAAGATTCGTTTCGCGGCTTTGCTGATCCATTTTAATTCTCTTCGCTTGCTTTGCCGCCAATTCCTGTGCTCTAGTACAATCTAAGGCCTCTTTAACAGTGTGAGGTTTACTGAGCAAACGCCGCCTAACTCTCATTTGTATTTCGATATCAAGCCAATCAGTCGGAAATCGCACTAAACCGCCGCTTGTTTCAAACGTGTAGCTTAATCGTCCTAAGATTCCTCTGCTTCCTGTACCAACTGTTGAAACTGATAAATACTGATGAGCTGGTACTTATAGAAGGGTCTTTCCGACGGCCTCGAAATCATGTCCGGAACCCCCCAATGTGTCAAAAATGTCCTGCACACTGGGTCCCGCGCAGAGCGTAGCAGTAGTAGTAGTAGCAGTAGTAGTAGTAGTAGTAGTAGTGGTAGTAGTAGCATCAGAGCCTTTACCGAGGGTAATACAAAATAGTGCCTAACACTAATAACGACTTGTGGCCCTCAAGACTAAAATCAACACAAAAAGAAACACTAGAAAAATTAGATTACAATATACAAAAATCATAACTATTGTTGAAAATTATTCTTTGTTTTTCTAGGAAGTAAACATAACTATTCTGAAAAGCTTTTTTCAGATTCATTGGTAGCTCATGTCACAGTTGGTCCACAGTTGAGTTGTGGTGACACGAAATGTCCATGCTCCCTCCGTTCGTCTTGTAAATTTCGGACAAATGAAGTCTATAACAGCGTAGCGAGTATTTCTAGAGTGAACTTCACTATTTATTTTTAAACCTTCACTAATATTTGGTGTTGTTACTCCGTTAATCCGCAAAATAACGTCGTTTTTTCTCCTTGTCCTTCACGTTCATCACGAGAGCATATTACACTTTAAATCATCCCAGATACTGATTTTCTAAAGCAAGCCTACCGATGTCGCATCTAAGTCCGGAAAAATACGGTCTGAAGCTGAGATTTTGTATTAAATGTGGCCATTTCGAATTCAAATCAGGTTGTATAACGTCGTAACCGAACAAAATGTAAACTATGTCAGTCTGTACATCCTCCTCGCCAATGTAGAGTTCCGAATATTTCTCTATAAAGTTAGTTGTAAAGTTCGCCGCTTCGTCCAAGTAACAGTTGGACGAACCTGAACTTTCCTGAACTTTCATATCCGATAGCGTTGCCATGTTACGAATGACAGGTCAGCTCGTTGCTAGGGGCCACGTGCGTGTGAGTAGAGACGAGTTCAGTTGTCAAACACGAGCGGGTGTTGTGGGCGTGTGAAACCCGCGATTTTATTTGCCAAAACGAACCAGCCGAGTTTAAACCTCGTCAAGCAACGACATTTGTGGTCCACCCAGTCGGATCTTGTGCGAAATCAAGCGAGAAATGGTCGAGTCAAGTTGTAAGTCAGCCGTGTAACTGCGTGTAATTATTATCGAACCGTGTGGTTAGTTGTGGTTGAATATTGTGAAAGAGTGAGTCAAGTCATGACAAGATGAGTGCCTCAAATAGAGGAGAAGACCAAACACCACGACTGTTAACGTTAAATGAGTCCACCGCTTCAAGTAAACGTTCAATTTTAAGAAAGAAATTGCAATCCGAGAAGTTAGCCATTAAACTAAAAATAGCCGAGCAAACCTTCGCAAATGAGATCGAATGTCTGTGAGCCGAACAACAGCAGCGTACGAAGCTTTTGGAACTTCAAAAGAAAGCTGAAGAATCAAGACTGGAATATGAGTTCGAAGATGCTATCGCCCTGGAAGAGGGTATGTTGAATAAAGGCGATATTGATGAAGAGCTGAATAAATTACCTTTAGATGGTGTGAACGATCGGGTCTCGCGCTTAGACCTGAAATTACTGAAAACACTGTTGTTGAAAAACCTCACATCGAGGAAATTAAATCCATCAAACCAGAGGTCGTAACAGAGGTTTCTATTGAGCCCCGTAAAAAAGGGACATGTGAATAGTCAATTACTGAAGGTCAAGCTGATTTTAAAACCTCCGCCACAGAAAACCCTAGCGTACAAACGTCGAAGATAGATCAGCTATTTGAGAAAATGCTGCCAGCCTTTGTGAAAATTGTTAAACCAAACGTGCAGAAGTTCAATGGAAATCCACTAGAGTACTCAAAATTCAAAGCAGCATTTAATGTGGAAGTTGACAAAAAGGAGGTTTACGACGTAACAGAGAAGCTTAAATTTCTGTTAGATTCTGTAGAAAGAAGTGCAAAATCATGTCTAGCGAAATTCATGCCAGGTTCAGATAAATACGGGGAGCAACAGCGTTTTGGCCGTAGACACAGTTGTGTCAGCTGCAAAGAAGTGCATAGATCAATTTCCGACCATAGTTTAGTGAAAGAAAACAGTGTGCGGTTAAGGCAGTATCAAGAAATAGTTTCCGAGTTGACTGCGCTCGAGGAGCGTTTTGGCCGTAGACACAGTTGTGTCAGCTGCAAAGAAGTGCATAGATCAATTTCCGACCATAGTTTAGTGAAAGAAAACAGTGTGCGGTTAAGGCAGTATCAAGAAATAGTTTCCGAGTTGATAGGCATTTTCAAGGAGCACAGCTTTGTTCATGAGCTTAACTCACAAGTTCCTGAAGCAACTGTTGCTAAACGTCCCGCACGCCTTTGCGGTCGATGGGCCGAGTTTGTTGAAGGAAAACCAAAGTTATCAACCTGGAGTTCATTTGTAAATTAGCCGGAAAAAGAGGTAAAAATCAGTGAGTCCAAGCAGCGGTGGATGCCAGAGAAGAGAGGGCGGAAGCATTCAGATACATCTAAAGGTGATAGGCGTACGCCAGCTGACAAATCCCTACCTGGGCTGTTTTCAGGATCCACAGGAGAGTCTTTACTCGCCAGTTTTGGAACAAAGAAGTCTCCAATTCACCATTCGACTAATCACACTTTGCAAGAGTGCAAAGGTTTTAAGGGAATGCTGACCAGCGAAAAGGAGAAAGTTGTTGAGGAACACAAACTATGCTTATGTTGTCTATTACCTGGTCATCGTCTGAGTAAATGGCGTAGTAGGAATAGATGCAAAGTTGAGAACTATAACATGCGTCATCATACCCTCGTACATGAAGTCGACTTGAAATTTATTGAACGGGAAAAAGCGAAACGTGAATCAGAAAGAGTGCCAGAAGTTGAGAGAGATCCAGCACCTGTCTCCCTGGAAGGTGAAGACTCACCACCACGTCAAGCTGTGGAGTCGCATGAAGAGTATCGCTAATCAGCGTACACAGGTTGTGAAACTGGTGGTCGTGTTTTAGTTAAAGTACTTCCCATAGTTGTCTTTGGAGAAACAGGAAAACAACACGTGATGGCATTGCTGACTCAGGCTGTAACACAACACTTATAGATGAAAGTTTTGCGCTCTCACTTGGTCTTCAAGGCAAAGAGGTAGATCTCGAAATTCAAGGAGTGAATGTGCAGAAGGTGTTTACTTCCCAGCACATCAAGAAATGCCATGTCGCACGAGTCGGAAAAGAGGAAGTCATGAACTCATTGCGAGATGTGAAGACAATTCGTAGCCTGAATGGTCAGGATCAGAAGTTGAAGTGGTCAACAATCAATCAAGAGTATCAGCACCTGAAGAACCTAGACTTACGTGACACCGACATGGGTCCAGTGCAACTCGTAATTGGAACTAACAACTCAGACTTGATTCTACCAAAACAAGTTGTGAAACCCTAAGGTCAACCGAAAGTTGACAGAGTACCTTATGCAGTTGAGACCCTGCTTGGATGGGCGTTCACTAATTGGTTACCTGGTGAGCGAAGAGTAGCATCTCCATACAATTGGTTCAAAGTGTATGAAAGAAGTTCAGCTGAAGATGAGGAGCTGAAGCAGCTGGTGATGGCTCAGTCAGAGATAGAAACTTTAGGCATGATGAAATTAGCAAGCCCGACCCGTCGATTGAGGACGAACAAGCATTGTCACTAATGGAACAAACAACCTTTAAGAGTGCAAGTGAAGATGCGTATGTCTCACGCCTACTTTGGAGAGAACAGGGACCATCGTTACCCAACAATTACGAAATGGCAAAGAGGAGGCTGCAATTCTCAGAGAAGAAGTTTGAGAGCTGCCCCGAGATTAGAGAAAGGTATGCAAAGTCAAACCAGGGTGACATTGAGAAGGGCTACGTGAAGAAACTGAGTGAAGAGGAAAAACAATGCGGTAGTAAAGTAATTTGGTACTTACCACACAGATTTGTCATCAACCCCAAGAAACCTGATCGTCTCAGAAAAGTTTATGACGCATCAGCAAAATTAATGGGACAAAGTTTGAACGATAACATCTGCACAGGCCCAGATCTTTCTCGTCTCTGTTTGGAGTTTTCCTCAGATTTTGCAAAGGAAGGATTGCAATGGCTGCTGATGTGAAAGAAATGTAACATATGGTTCGCCTCCCTGACAATGACAAGCCGGCGATGAGATTCTTATGAAGGGACTCTCTGGAAGAAGAACCAACCGTGTATCAGTTCGAGAGAACAGTGTTAGGAGAAGTGTCTGCGCCCTCGAGAGCGAACTAAACTATGAGGCGAAATGCTGATGAGAATGAGGATGATTTACCTCTAGGCGTGAAAGCAGTCTACAAGCACTTTTACATGGATGATGGCCTACCATCAACGGATTCTCGCGAGGAAGCTATTTAAATGCGGAAGCAGATGACAGAGTTGCTGCACCGTGGTTGTTTCCGCCTACACAAGTGGCTGACAAATGAACCAGACGTCTTGGCAACCATCACGGAGCAAGATGGATCTCCACGATTCCTCGAGCTGAGTGAAAATAAATTGCCAACAGACAGACCTTTGGGTGATCCAGGTACGACGAAGAGAAAGATTTGGAGCCAAACATTCTCAGTTTGGGATCCACGACGACTCCTCCTCCCATTCTCAATCAGAAGTAAAATCATCCTTCAGAATCTGAATCGTATGAAGTACGGGTGGGATGACGAGCAGAACGAAGCTGATCTTCGAGAGTGGCGTGAATGGCGCAAGGAAGCAGAAAAACTTAACGAAGTGAGAATTCCGAGAGCTCTACTTTCTGAGAAGAAGCCTTTCCGAGAGACTGCACTTCATGTATTTGCGACGCCAGCCAGGATGCCTATGGCGCGTGTGCGTACCTAAGACGAACGTTTACAAATGACACCGTAGGATGTAGCCTTATTGGGGGGAAAAGGCCGTGTTGCCCCTTTAAAGTCACAGTCTATCTGCAGACTGGAGCTCATATGAGCTCTAATAGCTGTGCGATTAACTGGAGCATTGGTAGAAGAAATGATGACAAAGATGGAGAAGATAACCTTCTGGAGTGACTCCACAACAGTCCTACACTGGATCCGCCAGACAAGTTCCACTTACAAAGCTTTCGTTGGCAACCGGGTATCTGAGATTCATACAATCATGAGCAATCTGGAGGCCACACTGGGGGTGGGTACAGTGAGTTGGAGATATGTGTCGACAGACTCTAATCCTGCAGATGACATCACCCGAGGACCGAGTCTCATAGAACTTGGCACAGGTTTTCGTTACAATGATGGACCCAAGTTCCTGTATGACATCGCGCAGAATGCCTACTGTTCTTGGGACATTTACTTACTGCACGGCAAAAATTATAGATCTGTAATGTTAGCGGTGAAGCGTGAACTGAATGACTGTCATTGGTCTAAATTTACGAGAGCACTGCTCCGTAGGGAATACCGTTTAGCTCATCAACTTGTCGGAGCGGAGCTAAAAGACAAAGGCCTGATGAACTTATGCTCTTTCTATTGTTTTCTAATATCACACCTTTGCACTGTGGCTGAGTAAGTGCTTTAAACTAGTATTTTGACTATTTCAGTAGTCTAACAGATCGAGGGGTTTTTCAAGACCGATTGATCAGCTTCACACTATTTTTGCATAGGGCAACTCTTACCTTCCGCTATGCCACGGCAAAAAAAAAAACAATCATTCGAACCTACAATAACTTGAATGCCGTCTGGTCGTGCGAAAATCTTGAGTTACTTATTATTGAAAAAAGTTAGCGCGCGCGTGCCTACGTATACTATTCTCTTTGTTGTAAAAAAAAAAAAAAAAAGAGAAGCTTTAACTAGAACATTCTGCTAGGAAACGTTAAAGGCTACAAACTATTGATTGTACCAGTGTTACAGAACAACGCACTTCCAACACGCTCCCGAGCAGATTGCGCTAATCGGTAGCCGAGAGACAGCATACTTGATTGTAGAATTGCAAACACTTTGCTGGGTTGCCCACAAACTTCTCTCCATCTCCAAACTGCTTCGCCGTTTAGTTCGAAGTGAAACAAAGGGCTGTTTTCGTTTACAAAAGGAGGTACAATATTGATTATCAGCGGGTGGATCGGGTTTTCGAAGTAGCTCTGAAAAGAGCTCCCGATCGCTTACGTTTTCGCTTTCCTGGTTCATTGCGCGACAGGTTTTCGAATGAACCAGCTGTGCCAACAAGAACACTTTTAAAATTCGCGGTAATTGGAATATTTTACAGTCAAGTGGTTTTCTTGAATAGGCTACTGTTAGTTTTGACTTCCATTGTTATGCAGACCTGTGCTTATGACAATAGCTCTTCGACCGAAGACACGCCATTTTCAAACGCACCTCCAACAGCTAGTTTTCAAACTCAAAAGGCGAATGGTTCTTGTTGACCTATTTTCAAAGTTGAAACGGGTTTTCTTTCAGAAAAGACCCATCTTTCATTTGCCGTACGTGAAAATTTGAAAAACCGTTTGAATTGTCAGAAAATCGCTTCTGAAATTGGCCGCCATACAAAAATGGCCTATTTTTGTCCATTTTTAAACGCAAAAAGCGAATCCTTACACCTTCTATATCCACTTACTTTTCGGCTTAAGTTGAAGATACAACCTTCTTCTTCAAAAAGCCGCGCGTGAAAGTTGAAGTTCTATCTCCAGGAAATCCGAAAAGTAAGTTTTATCAACCCTAGTGGGCTAATCTGGCCCCTTTCTTCTCTTATTCAGGCCATTTCACGGCACGCACGCATTCGAATTTGCCGCGTCACCGGTTATGAATAATTAATGATGTCCAGGCATTCTGCTCGATGAATCAGTAGAACTCTGGCCGGAAAATAAAGTCAAAGCACTTTGCGAAGAAGATGACTTGAGTGAGAAGAAGAAGGGAAGATGGGCTGGAGCATCTCAGGAAAATGAGGTCCTGTTAGTGTGGAAGAAGTATTCGTCACTGACCAAACTAAGAAGAGTTACAGCTTATGTGATGCGATTCGCAAACAATGCAAGAGTTAAGAAGGAAGCATGTCTACTGGGTGTACTTACGTCGAACGAACTGAGAGCAGCTCAGGATTATATAGTAAAGAGGGCGCAAGTTGAGTCATTCGGCGAAGAGATACAGTGTCTGGAGATGGGCCAGGAGATCCACAAGAAGAGTAGAATTAAGTCTCTTGATCCAAGGATGGAAGATGGATTCTTATTCGTTGGTGGAAGACTGCAGAGAGCGCAATGCCTACCATACAAGACACGACATCCCAAAATAATTGTCTCACGCAATGAGCTTGCACAACTGATCGTCGAGGAAATGTATTGTACCTACCACCACCCGCCAACTGAGCACTTGCACAATCAAATAAAGCAAGAGTATTGGATCAGACGGTGCAGAGCGTGAAGTTCAAGTGTAACTTCTGTTATTGCCAGACGGTAAAGCCTCAATAGCAGCGAATGGGAAGTCTACCAGAGTGCAGACTTGAGCAAGGTATTCAGGAACACTGGAGTTGACCTTTTTGGACCTATATGTTAGTTATGGAAAAATGAAGCGAAGTTAAAGTGTACGGCTGTTTGTTTACTTGTTTGAGTACTAGAGCGTGCCACCTCGAACTTGTGGACGATCTTTCAACGGATCATTTCATTAAGGCATTGAAGAGATTCACTGCGCGACGTAGACGACCGCAGAGCATCCACAGCGATAATGGAACGAACTTTGTCGATGCAAATAACGAGTTGTGGAAATGCATTAAATTGTTGGATGAAGAGAGAATACAAAACTTTTTGTGTGCCTAAGGAGATCGAGTGGAAATTTCAACCGCCAAGTGCCCCGCACAAAGAAGACGCTGAAGGCAATTCTGGCAGACAGGACTGTTTCCAAAGAAGTGCTGAGGACTGCACTAGTCGAGGCAGAAGGGATACTAAACAGTCGACCGATTACTCACGTGTCCAATGATGCAGGGGACATTGAAGCGTTAACGCCAAATAATTTCTCGCTGTTGCGGGCGAATCCGAGTTATGAAGATGCTGAAGTTAGTGACAGAGAGATCAACTCAACAAAGATGCTTTTGGAGACGTTTTACCAAGGAGTACCTTGCTAGCCTGACAGAAGGAAGAAGGGGAAAGAGAAGAAACAGAATCTCACAGAAGGAGATGTTGTCCTAGTTGCTAAGCAAAATAGGCCGCGAGGAGTATGGCCGTTAGACAGAATCGTGTCTACTCATCCCGGGCAGGATGGGTTGGTTCTAGCAGTTACTGCAGTGCGTACTCAGCACGGAAAGTATAAGAGACCGATTGCGAAACTTTGTTTATTAGAGGAAGCGGAAGAGTAGAACTGTTCACCATCTCGATAAACATTGTATCCCGTCTAGGGGCGGGGATGTACCTCCCGTTTCCTGAACTTTCATATCTGGTAGCGTTGCCATGTTTAATGACAGGTCAGCTCGTTGCTATGGGCCATGTGCGTGTGAGTAGAGACGAGTTCAGTTGTAAAATACGAGCGGTGTTGTGGTGTGAAACGCGCGAATAAAGTTGTCAAAACGAACCAGCCGAGTGTAAACGTCGTCAAACAGCGACAGTGGTATCGTGAGACCTGGAGTCTACAGGAGTGTGTTCGGTGCCTTTAAATTGTCGAATTCTAAATACATTGACACTTACATAAAGTGCTTTGTTTATTAATTTGTTGCTAAAATCTTTACACAATATCTGCCCAAATAAGAGCAGTTTTATTGCAAAGGTCAAGTACATCGTTTGAACGGCTCTTTCGGGTATTACAAGAACGGGTGTTAAGATGTGATAAGAAATTGACCTGTCTATTTTCGAAAACCACAGCAATCAAACTCGAGTGTAAACAAAAAAATGCTAATAAGTTGAAATAATATCTCCTGGATGAAGCCGTTTGCCGCGAAAAGGTCTCTGGGGAGTTCATGCCTTACGGAGATTAACTTTTTTACGAAAATACCTTTTTCTCAATAACTCGCGCGTGTTTTAAGATTTTAAATTATTTTTGTTTTGAAAATGCAAGTTTAAGTAATTTACTTTAATTTGATCGAAAAATAATTATTCGGCAAAAAGTATCCTGCGAAGGTTTGACGTAACCTTTTTATGGCTTCTAGATGACCAGAGCCCTCAACTGTCAGAATGTTCCGGCTGTTGAACGTAACAAATTGCATTTCTTGAATAACAGTGTATCTTGAGGATCTTTTCTTTACTAACATTCTTAAATTCAAGATTGTACTTTCTATTGATGTTAGGGTTACGCATACTAATCCTCTTCTTTCTAAGTTGGTGCATCTCAGTACCATTGCCAAGCTTTCAAGATCTGGATTTCCACAAACCTTTTTTGTGCTGTCTAACACGCAAAACGTTGACTGGAACTGGATATCATTACCATTAACCACCATCTTAGCATACAACTTCTGAGTGTCAACACCGTTCACTGTTCACTTAATAACCTCTGCTATGAGATTGTAGTTGTGTGGTGTTAGGACGGGCTACAAAGATCGTCAGATCTCATCTCCACAATATAATGCCTGGCTGCAGGGCCCTGACTTGGGCTATGTCAAATAGCAAGGACTTAGAGACCCTTAGAGACCGTTCTGTCACCAAAACCAAGAAAAAATATGTACTGACGATCAAAATCAGAGGCCAAATACATTGAAACGAACGACAAAGGAGTTCCCAAAATAAGGACTCTATGTGTTCGATCCACGGAGAGGCAAAGGGAAAAGTAATAAAAGGAAAGTACTTAACGTTGATTGCTTTATAACTTGATTGATTGATTGATTGATTGATTGATTGATTGATTGATTGATTGATTGATTTTTCTGAAATCTGAAGTTTTAGGGCTTACAGACGTAGCGGGCGAACTAAGGGCTACACCCTTTTATAAAGGGCCTTAGCCTAAGTATAAAAACAAGCCTGGAATTTTTGCTGTGTGTGAAAACACGCTCGTGATTTTGCGAAATATTATTTTCCTGTGAATCTAGTAACACTCATACGATGGTAACCTATTGTTATAAAGATCAAAGGCTCAAACGAGAAACCTGAGCTGTTGTCTCATAATCAAAACACCCCCGTCCCCTGTTATGAACTATCTGGAAGATAACATGTGAGAGGGAGATATAGGAATAGGAGCTTTCATTTGATTAAAAAAATTAATTTAATGATTCTGACAAAGTTATCTCTGTAATCTCAGCAAAAGCATTGGATCTAAAATTTATTTTCCTCAATTTCGATTGTTTCCAGAAATGCCAACATTGTAGATAACATGATACGCATGATGGAAAGCTACACAGACCAGCTGGAACATATAGTGGATGAGAGAACGAGGCAACTGACGGACGAGAAAGCTAAAACAGAAGAACTGCTTCACAAGATGCTTCCAAAGTAATTAAATTTTACTGTAGACTCCAAACTTAACATCAACTTAACTCGGAAATCTTTTCAGCCAAAAAGGGAATCGGATGATGTACAGGAGTCTTTGTTTCAGTTGAATGACACGTGCATTGATGAGCACTAATTTATAGACTTTTGCAGTAGAGCTCTCATTTTTCAAAGGTATACCCTAATCCATTTTCATCTTTTCAATTCTAACTGAATATTTGTCATTTTTAAGGCCAATCGCAGAGGACCTGAAGCTGGGAAGATCTGGAACAGCTGAAAGTTTCTCTAGTGTGACAATTTATTTCAGTGATATAGTAGGCTTTACCTCCATGGCAGCCCAGTGTACACCGATGGAGGTAAACACATGACATTTTTTGTTACAATTTAAATGTGAAGCTTTAATTGAAATTTCTTAAAATTGCACATGTGAGCAAAATTGAAGGAAAAAGTATTCTTACCGGGTATTTGAAAGAAGTTGTTGGCTAATTATTGACATATTGTTCTTCCTCAGGTCGTGCATTTCTTAAATGACTTGTACACGTCCTTTGACAACATTATAGATGAGCATGATGTATATGAGGTAGGTAGGCTTCAATCGGAATATGTTTTTGTAGCACATGCAACTTCTTTCGTTTCTGACTCTTCAGGGGATTGTATGTATGTATGTGTGTATGTATGTATGTATGTATGTATGTATGTATGTATGTATGTATGTATGTATGTATGTATGTATGTATGTATGTATGTATGTATGTATGTATGCAGGATGTTTGTCCCATGAACCTACAGCAGTTTAATGGCCCATTCGAACTAGTAATCGGAAGGTCATCTGAGGTTCGACTCCTGTGGCAGAACTCGAATTTTAGTTTTCCGAGTATGCTTGTGTTACTGACTGAAAAATTCAGAAATTTCGTTGTTGGGCATTCAAAAAAAGCGAGTTAATATTGAATATTTTTGAGATATTCTTTACTTTTTCACCATACTTATTAAAAATTTTGTAAGCTTTAAGGATTCACCTGAGCCCGGAATGCAATGCAGCCTTAGAGCTCCTTGGGGGATTCCATCTGGAAGAACGAGGACCTGTTACCTTGAAGGTCAGCCGCTAAAACACATGTGAAGTCTTGATAGTGAAACTGAGTATTCCTTTATGTCCACTTATCAGATTACAGTAACGCTAAAATTTTAAGGATTCTCGAGTTTACGATGTAATTTGTTTTGAATTTCGATTGGTGAACTCCAAATTCGAGAAAGTACGCTATATTTTTCAACAAAACAACCCAAACACCGTAAAGGGATTCGAGAGATGACGTATCAAGTTTTAGCCTCTCGTCAGAGCGAATCACGAAGGGCTAACGCTCGAAACTTCACGTCAGCACTCGAATCTCTTTACGGTTGCTAGCTGAATTATCTTATCACTGCTGTTGATAAAACCAACCATTCGTTTCCAATCTCCGCCATCAAAGTACCACAGTTTCTTTAGAGAGCAACCCCTTATCCATTTAAAAGCAAGTACAAGATTTCATTTTCAGATTGCGTCACAATAATTCAATTCTGAAAGTCTATCTTGTAACGAATCTGAAAAATGTAAAAGGTGAATATGTCATTTTTAAAACGGAAAAACATCTCAATTTTAACCATGACCAGTCCACTATTTTCTGTTTTTTCTCGTTGTCTTATTATTGTCCTTAAATTGTTAATTGCCTTAAAATTAACAAATTCTTAGAGACTTTGTTCAACTGACACCTTTGTATGCATGCTTTATCTAAAAAGACATTACGGGAATTTCCAAATCGAATAAATTGAAGTAGAATTATACGGCCAGCATTTTAAGCTTTACGGTACTTGAGCTGATAGTTTATGGAGCGGCGATTTTTCTCGTGTAAATGGATGCCCAGTTTTTGGACTTCCTTTAAATTTTCGAAAGATTTTTTAATGAGCAAGCTAACTTCGTTTCAAAATGTTTTTGGATAAAGCCATATAGGATTCCCTATTACAATGATAAATTTAAATTTTGTTGCTGTTAACAGTCGACTATATTTTCAGTAAAAAAAAGCCAATATATATTTTTTTAACTTTTGTCTCAAATTGGCCAACACTCCCTTCTGAGAATGTTAACAGTAAAAGGCTTCTAAATCCATAAAATAACAGAGTCGCGGGGCCAAACTTTACGACAAATGAACTTAAACTAAATTGGGTGACTTCAGTGCCTGTTTATCTTTCAGGTACCTTAGGAGACGGAATTTCACCTGACAAAAAATGCTCAAATCTGGGAAGGAAAATTCGAGGCTCGAAAACTTAAGAGGAACATTTTTTGGCGTCCGGTTAATTTGTGCTTTTCTTTCCTTCTTTCACATAGCAAATTACTGCGAAGTTGTTAGAGCACAGCCCCATTTTTTAATAATAATGATGTGTAACTTGGGATAAGTCACTTTCTTGTTGTACTCCTTTCTGTTATTAATATTCACTGTGGGACTCTTGCAGGTCGCATGTAAGAAGCCCATAATTATGAATAGGTGGACGCTGTAAATCATAGTTTCATAGGTTTTGTGGAAGTTTTCTTTCGACGTGCTAAATGATATCTTTCATTTCTACACAGGGAAAGGGAACTATAAACACCTACTTTCTAAACGGAAAGGATGACTTCACGAAATCTCTTCCGAACCTGAATGATGCGGCACCCATATCAGAACACGAGTTTAAGTATGGTGAAGAAAGATCATTGGTAGCATCAGTGCCGCAACCAGCATCACCGCGTCCTCGAACGGATACAGTTGTTCCTAAGGAAAAGTTAGAAAGCTAGGTCCTTTAAGGACGGTGCCTACTTTTGTTACTGCGCATACGTTCTGCGCATCTCGAGATACTCGGGTTTCCTATGGATGGTGCCTTCTAATACTGGGATATTTTTGTGTGATTTAAAACCGAACTTAGCAAGTGCTCTTGAAAAAAAAAATTTGGCGTTACCAAGCGTTTTTTCAGAGATAATTAAGTTTCAATTTGGGAAAAATTTCCTTACACTGCTTTGCATTTTACTGTTTTTTGGTATAATTGTTGCTTCTTTATCTCTAAAAAATACGTGGTTACCCTCAATTTTCTTTTTGGATTTCAATAGCCCTTACTTCGATCTGATTTCCCCACATAGTCATAAGCCACACAAAAATACTTCCTTATTAGTAGGCGCCGTCCTTAAAATGCGATTCTCACTGTTTTGTGGGGATATAGATTTTTCCGTAACAAGTATTAATCACGTTATTTAAGTGTTAACTAGGTATACTAACCAGGCCTGCTGGGATTTTGGAAATGTTGGTTTTTGAGGAGAGAGAAAAGAACGGAGCACACGGAGAAAAACATGAAGGTGTCATAAAATCTTTCATTCATTACATATTTTTAGTATTCTTGTACATAGATTGTCTGGTAATATCATTAAGCGTGTGGTATGTCGTAATGTGTTGCATTTTAAGTTATTATTAGATTTAGCACAGCATGTTACATAACTTATACATATATATTTAGCCAAGTGTAAAAGCGGGGCTCCACAATTCCTTTCTAAAAGCATTTATTTAAGTCTGCTTACTGTACGAACGTAATAACCTTACAAATTCCTCATCGTTTCTGGAGTTATGTATATGTTTAGTGTATACGAAGGAAACTGCTTACAAACTGCTTACGCGCCATCGGAAAATGTTTTGACCAGCTGTTGTTGTCGATCGTGCGAAATCGCAGTGCTGAATTCCGATGACATTTGAGACTATATAATAGTCGTGGATGATAAACCAATGTTTTCCACTAATACTTTTCCTATGAAAACGATAAATGTATCTGTGTAAAGCTTGAAATACGCGCGTATAATTAGGAAATATTATCTATTGTTCCCGCAAGAACGCATTTAATTTGTAAACGACTTGTGAGTGGTACCGCGTGAAAATGTTTTTGAGGCGTGCAATTTGGCCGTTCGGATAAAAATTCATTACTCTGTAAATATTCCTCGTACAGAAATAATTTTAGTCTCTAAATGAACGTTAACAAAAGAAGAATACAGGAAAAAATCATGTATGGTTGTGGTCTGAAATATTTAAGCGTTTCAATTTTGTGCTTGTTTACAAGCACAGAGGGATACGAATGAATTACACAAGTCCGACACAAAATATTCAAATGTTTAAAATAATTTATAACTCTGTGAATATTTCTCCTCCAGAAATAATTGAAGACTCTAAGGAAACATTAACAAAGACGAATACAGAAAAGAATAATGTTTGGTTGTAGCCCGAAATACACAAGCGTTTAAAATATGTGCGTGTTTACAAGCGCATGGTCAACAGAAAATGTTCAAAAATCAATTTATCCACGAATATTTGTCGAATGGCAACGATTTAAGTTTTTATGTATAGTTTGAAATACGTTAAATTTGGAAAATTATCGACAGTTTCCTGCAAGAATGCATTTAATTTCTAAGCGACTTGGGAGTTTCTCACAACATGGTTTGTTTTCAACTGATGTTTCGCCTGTTCGCTCGGTCTCTCAATGGCTCTCGGCCTTTCACGTTGAACTTTGTTGATTCGTCGTCTCCTGCTTTCTCGGTTTCTTTATTTCTCTCTTTCTCTTTTTTGCACATTTTTCGACATATTCAATGAATACATAAATTGACTTTGTATATTTTTGCCTTCAAAAAATTTCCCTTTGTTTTTTTAAAACGCAGTTGGCCAAACAAACGCGGGCGGCAGCACAGGCTTCACATGCTTTTAAAGTGTGCCACTTGCAAAGGTTGTCCCGTGGTGCTGCGTACGGACGGACGGTTGGACCGACCGTGACGTCATAACCAAACTCGCAATTTGTCAAAGCTATGCTATTATTCCTCTGTTTCTTTTAAAGAAAAAAGTGTCCTAGTACCATGGTATGAAAGAGGAGAGCAGTAGGGACTATTGAGAGGTTTAGAAAGGACGAAAGAAGGGCGAAGGCGTCCCACTGATAAAAGACGTTAGTGGGGAGTTAGCCATATCCTCAGCAAAACCAATTTGTCGATGTCAACTTCAGCCTAGTTGTGCGTAGAAAGGACGCGAAGGAAATAGAGAGAACGCGGTAGCAAAGCCCTATTGCAATGTAAAGAGAAAGTGAATTAGACCGTTGTCACGGAGTTATTTCTTTACAATCGGAGACTTTCGTTGCATGTTTTGAACCGGTTTGGACTGATTTGTATGCATTTGATCACATGTTTTGATAGAGAGATATTACGTGAAACTTGAGTTTGTAATTTTGCAATTGAGGATTTTGGTGTTTTTGTCTGTTGTGCAGAGCTCTCGAGGAGGAATTTATCGTTTTGTATCGTCGGAACGGTGCCTATGAGAATTTACGTTTTGAAGATGGCAAGTATTCTGTGTACCTTCCCTGGAAGGAACTAAGCAATTTGTTCATAATCGAGTTAATCAAATTTTGTCCCTAATCGAAGCGCCAATGTGTAGCTATTGCCCAGGTGTTGAGAATCCGGAAGATGTCGGATCCTGTGGATAAGCTGCCTCCAATTTCAACTGCAGTGACAAATTTGTTCCGTGTTAAGGCTTTAGTATTGCGCTTCGTAAGAAATCTAAAGATTAAGGACAAGATGTTAAGAGGAGAAGCTGTCTGTCAAGGGGAAGTCACTCTAGAGGAAATGGCAAATGCAGAAACCCAATGGATGAGAAGTGTTCAGACCCAGGCAAATAACAGTAAATTGGAGGGTGATTTTGTCCTGTATGAAGATAGCAGTGGAGTTCTGAGGTGCAAGGAAAGAATTGAAAATGCTGATGTACCACATGAGACGAAGCGCCCGGCCTTACTACCGAGAAATCACTACATTTTGACCAGCCCAAGATGGAGTAACCCTAGCTCAGCTGAGGACAAGGGTTTGGATTGTAAAAGGGAGACAGTTTGTTAAGAGGAAACTTGCTAACTGCACAGTGTGTCGCAGATAAGAAGAATTTGGTTACAGATTCCCCCCACCGAGCAATATTCCAGAGTTCAGATTGAGCCAGAAATCTGCATTCACCTATGTCGAGCTGGTCCCAGTCGTGGAGGAGAAAAAAGAAACGTTTTTCTTTTTTGATAGTTGACAGTTGACTGGATAATCTTCGGGGAGCGGGAGGGGGTTATAATATTTTTAGACCTTCACCATGGGGTTGCATCCTAATAAATGATTGAGGGTAATGAATGAGGGTAACTCGGCTGCGCGTTAGGCTCTCAATGAGGTTAGCCACCATTTTCCCAAACGTTTCGATCAATCTTCCTTTAGGTATAATTTTCAGTCCATTGAAAAGTTATGTCCTTGGTTTCCAAAAGTCTGGTTTTCTGGGAAAATGGGAGTACGAACAAGTACTGTAATCATTAAATGGTCGGTCAAACACCTCAGAAACGTCAGCTCACGCCTTTTGGAAAACTCTCAAAGGCCTTCTCAGTGGATTTTATCTTCTCCAGAAAGGCGTGCTGAATGTCTTCACCTTTCTACTTTGCGGAAACATATAAAATCAGCAACAAAAACTATTAAGTCAATGGCACTTTTTTCTACCAACATTTCTACAGAAGGTAGAATAATGCTAATTAGACTTAAAAAATAAAATAAAACAAACATCACAATGTCTGTTACAAAAACTAAGAATTGCATGGATGACAGCCTTTGCATCAATCGTGTAGAAAGCTCGGCAGATCATGGCATTTCTTATTTAGATTGCTGGCGAGTCTCTCCTTACTGGAGAGGTTACTCCACAGTTTAATGAGTGTTTGCCGTGAGTGACTGCGTTAAATCTGGGTAGAACAAAGTGTGGTTGCTAGCCTGAAATAAATCACGGATTGTGGCCTGGAACACGAATTGTGTTTAACCGTATACAATAATTAGAATACAATACATAAATCTTGCAGCCCTCTGTAGTGTAAATTTGGTAAATTTGCTTTATCTAATAGCTGTAAGTACTTAGACTGTTTGTCTCTAAACACAGCTCGCAATCCCTTTTTTGCAACCTCGCTGGCCTTCTAGTGTCTGAGATACTACAATAGTGCCATATTAAATTGAAATATGTTAGGGGAGGACGAGTGGCCGATTTCTAGAGTTTTAACTTGGTCATAGTAGGTATTAAGTTCCTTAACCTCATCATCATGGCGTTTCTCTGACTGGCTTTCTTACATATGCTGTTGATATGTTCGTCAAAGTTCAGTTTGCTATCGATTGTAACGCCTAGAAGTTTCAAACTTATAGACTCAGTTATAGCCTTACCCTTGACAGCTATACACGTTTTATCATTACTTGCGAGTTTGTTGCGAATGTTTATCGTCTGATACTTTTTAAGGTTGCCTTGAGTGAGGTTCGAATCATACCAGTCCGTCGCAAAGATTACGCTCTGCTGGAGTTTAGATACCGCACTGCACGTACCTTTACCTATCTCGTAAATCTGGTGATCGTCTGCGTACATAGATTAACCTGAGTCTACACTAAATTTAAGGTCATTCTGAATAATATTCCAGAGTAGCGGTCTTTGGACTGACCCCTGTTGGCAGCCACGGCCTAGAAGTTTAATCCCGATTAAGCTAATCTTGGATTAACGTGAACTTCCTCCAGGAGCTTGTCACCGTTCCCATCCGTACTTGACATTGGCGATCGCACAAGTAGCTGCGTAACAAATTACTAGCCCTGTCTTGAACGCCGTAGGCTTATTTTTAGCTTGCTTAGCATGAGTGGTGGGTGCAAGCAGTCAAACGCTTTAGACATGTCCTTTGAGAAGATACCCACAGCCAACTGATTGTCCTTGGCTTGTTTCCAGTCTTGCACCAGGCCAACGAGAGTTGATTCACAGCTGTTGTGTCACCGATAGGCAGTTATGCAATCTGCAAGATGGCTGTCAAACTTGGTTATGATTTGGTGAACCTAGCAGTCGCTCGAACACTTTGTTTACACATCAAGGTAACGTTATAGGTCGGTAGTTCTCTCTTACCTGTTTTTCATCCCTTTTGTAAACTGAGGTCCAGTCTCCTCTCTTCGGGTCACTTGGTCACTCACCCTTACTGACATATGAATTAAAAAGTGTGGAAAGGGACACATAGGGGACTCGTATCCTGTAGGGGAGGAGGTAATACGAGTCCCCTAACAACGACTTCGTGGGAGGCTACCAGCGGCCTTTTTAGCATCTAATGATTCTAGCACAGTTCTTACTTATGTCTCGTTAACCGGTTGGAAGTCAAACGCCTCGACGAACTCTTTGAATTCTCCACTGCACACTTTGAATGGTGCCTCTGAGCTTGATACAACACCACTTACTGTTTGCCAACATAACGGATCTTGCTATAGTTGGAACTGATTGATTCTCCTAGACGGTGACCCCATCTCGTCTTGTGTTCGCTGTTGGGAGTTGTGAACTATCTTCGCTTTTATGTTTCACTGCCACCGGAAGCTTAGCATTGATTTCGTCTCTCTGGAGTAGATCGCTGTTGTATGTCTGTCTCTAACACAGTTCTAAACCTTAACTTTAAATATTCTCAAGAAATAAACGAAGTGAAAACTGTCTAACACGTGCTCTCGCACTGAACTCAAACATGGCCACCAAAAACATTTCGCGGGGTGGCCCGAGAAAACAGTCAGGGACCCACAATCCCGTGGGGATAGTCAATAACATTACAACATCTCCCCTCTAACAGGATTCAATGAGTCTTCGTAGCTTTTTAACTTGCCGTCCAGATCTTGGGTGACCTGTGTGTATCTGCTGTGAATTTGGTTGGTACTTCTGCTTCTGTGGATGCCGGTTGGTCAGTTTCAGGCAAACGTGGACTCCTGGGTGAGTCATGAAATGGTGGAACTACAGGATCACGCAGCGGTGGGTGCATGGGCTGATCATTTGGAACTGAGATGATCTGTCTCCTATTTCTTCTGTAAATACGCCTTGGTCATCTTCCAAGAGGTATGACCTTGGCAACACTTCTGCTTTGCGCCATTCTTGCTCTCTGTTTGGACGATTTCGCACCTTGTCTCCCACCTCAAGTGGAGGCAAATCTTTGCTTTGTTTGTCATAGTTCCTCTTCGAAATGTTCTGGCGAAGTTTGAGTGCTTTAGCAACTTGGTCAGGGCCAACAGCTTGTGGTAGTAAGAGACGTCTATGAGTCGGGATCATTGTGCGTGTTCGGCGACTCATTAGTAATTGTACAGGTGATACACCTATATCTTGAAAAGGTGTATTGCGATACTTGAGCAGTCCTTCAAATGGGTCTTTGTGGTCTGCTGCAGCCTTCTTTAGGATACGTTTTGCAGTCTGTACTGCCCTCTCAGCTGCACCATTCGATTGAAGATACTCTGGTGAGCTTGTAGTATGATGGAATCCCCACTCTTAGGCAAATTCTTTGAACTCATTGTACTGTCAAATAAATTTCTGGTATTGCTATACTGCGAGCCATTATCACTAACAACCTCGTCTGGGATTCCAAATCTTGCAAATATCTTCTTAAGGTTGTTGATAACACACTTGGGAGTTTTCTGGTGAAGTAGCTCTATTTCAAAGTACTTTGAATAGAAATCAGTGACCAATAGGAAAGTGTGGCCTGCATATTCAAATAGGTCAGTCCCGACTATTTGCCATGGTAATCCTGGTATGTCATGTGGATGCAGTGACTCTCTCTGCTGTTGGTTGCGAAAAGCGTTACAAATAGGGCAGGAGCTGACTTTGTCTTTGATTTGAGCTGTCATTGATGGCCAGAAAACATAGTCTCTTGCAAAGCAAATACTTTTGTTTTCTCCTAAGTGTGCTCCATGAATTTCGTCCAACACTTCGGCTCTCAACGGTCTTGGGACAACTAGTTGGTCAGAGTTGAAGAGCAGCCCATCTTCTACGCTTAGCTCTTCTCTGAAGCTCCAGTACTCCCTGGCAAGCTCATCAACTTGCTTTTTTTCTGTAGGCCAGCCTTTTATGACATACTCCATCACCACTCTTGAAGTCTCATCAGTGCTTGAAGTGTCTTTACATTTCTTCAGTGTAATTGTTTCAAATCCAAGTCCTTCAATAAGATTCACTCCGATGACAACTTCAGGTTCACTAACTGGTTCGGTTTCAGTAAGAGGTGCTTTGCTAAGGCAGTCTAAGATGACTTGTTTCTTTCCAGGAACATAACGAACATCCAGGTCATACTTGGTAAGTTTTAGCAGCATCCTTTGTAGCCTGGGAAGAGCAGCATTCAACGGTTTCTTGAATATGGCCTCTAATTCTTTATGATCTGTTTCAACAATAATTCTGCGCCGTATGTGTGAAATTTCTCTGCTCCCCAAACAATAGCTAATAGCTCTCTCTCAATGTTGGCATATCTTCCCTCAGTTGTAGTTAGTGTCTTGGAGCTGAATGCAACTGGTCTACCATCTTGCATGATCACTGCACCAAATCCAGTACTACTTGCATCCACATTTAGCACTGTTTCCTTGCTGTTGTCAAAATAGGCCAATACAGGTGCAGTAGTTATGACAGATTTCAGTTTGTCAAAAGCCTCTTGCTGTGGTTTCTCCCAAACGAATGCTGCATCTTTCTGAGTAAGTTGTGAGATGAGTCCTTGAAGATCAGCTTTGTGCTCAATGAACTTGTCTAAGTAATTTGTTGTTCCTAGAATCCGGAGAACACCTTCTTTGTCTGTAGGTGGGGGCATTTGATTAATGGCTCTGATTTTCTCAGGATCCGGTTTCAACCCTTCTGATGAGAGAATGTGTCCAACATAGCTTACTTCTGGAACTCTGAGTCTCACTTTCTGGGGGTTGAACTTCAATCCTACTTCTCTGCTTTTGTCAAGCACTGCTCTCAACTTCTGATCCATGTCTCTCTGATCTTCACCATGTATCAGGAAATCATCTACTATTATTTGAACAGGAACACCTTCAAAAAGTCTGTCCATCTCTCGTTGGTAGATTTCAGGAGCTGGTGAAATGCCAAAAGGGAGTCTCGTGAATCAGCAACGCCCCTAAGGGGTATTAAACGTTAAGAGCTTAGAACTTTCGTCATCAACTTGGAGTTGCCAGTACCCACTGCAGGCATCAAGGGACGTGAAGCTCTTTGCACCTGACAGGCGATTTGCTACCTCCTCTACAGTAACCATTGAATAATAAGGCCGTTTGAGAGCCTTATTGAGGTCCTTTGGGTCAATACAAATTCGAGCATTGTCCTTAGATTGTGAAATGTTCTTGTCCCTTTCCTTGGCTTTCCTTTTGTCAACAACAAGCATAGATGACACTCAAGGTGTATGTTCCTCCACTTTGACAATAATACCATCTTCTTCCATCTCTTTGAGTTTTTCTTGAGCTGGCTCTAGCAGAGCAATCGGTATTTTCCTTGGCGGGTGGACTACTGGAGGTACTGAAGGATCAATCTCCAAATGCACTTTGGTTGGCAGTTTACCAGGCTTGTCACTGAAACAGTCCTGATAATCACTCAGCACAGGGTCAGTCTCGAAAATACTATGGTCTTCATCTTGTCTTGATGTGTCTGAATTTACGACATGTGGTTCAGGTGTATCTATTAATTGAAGATTCATAAACTTAATCACTTCCAGATCCAGGAAGGCATCACAAACCAATAGTGGTGTGAAGTCGCCTTCCACAACAAGGTACAACACATCGAGTTTTCGGTTATTGTACTGAGTCGGAAGAGATACAGAGCCCTTTGGGTGTATGGATTTCTTTGCAAGCCAGCCTTTAAGCGGTTGACGAATCTTTTGTAGAGGTTTCTCAGTGATCTGCGTGTAAAGGTTGTAGGGGATAACTGTGGCTTCTGCACCTGTGTCTGCCTTGATTCGAACGCCTCTTCCTGCAATCTTGAGAGTAATAAAGCTTTTGTTTCTCTTTCTGCTGTCAGAAACAGTTCCCTGTTCAACAGATCAAAAATATGTGTGCACATCCTCACTCTTGCCCTGACAGTCTTCATCAAAAGAATTCTCCTGTTCCACCGTGTCAACTTGTGAACCTTTTTTAGCAATGTCTTTGCACACCTGTGCAAAGTGTCCTTCTTTCTTACACTTTATGCACTTTTTTCCAAATGCAGGACATTTATTTGGCTGATTAAATGGGTGCTTGTAACCGCAGAATTTACACCACCGAGCAGTTGCCCTGCCCTGTCCGTTTGACTTCTTTACAAACTGAATTCCCGATGAGCGTTCGGTACCAGCACTTGTGGGCACATTAAACTTGAACTTTTATTGTTCAGCTGCCTCAAACGTTCTACAATAATCATGAGCACTCTGCAGAGTGGGATCTGGCTTTTTAAGCAATTCGCCTCGTAATTCATCCGATAACACTCCACCAACAATACGATTCCTGATTAATGAGTCTTTTAGATCCCCAAATTCACATGTCAGGGACAGTCTATTTAGTTCACTCACAAAATTATCAATTCGCTCTCCCTCCTTCTGGTTTCGCTGATTAAACACAAGTCGCTAATAGATAACATTCCTAGCCCCTTCGTTCCTTAAACTTCTTACAGACATCGTCATAACACTCATTGCTCTCGCCCGCGTTGAAAACAAAATGACTGTACTCCTCGATAGCTTCTGGCCCAGCACAGTGAATTAACATGTTTACCTTTAGTTTGTCTGGTTTCTCATCTTTCGCTTTCGCCATAAGGTAAATTACAAACTGTATTAGAAAGTTCCTCCAGTTTTCCTTCTTGCAATTCGTTCATTTCTCAAAAATCGACCACGTCTGACACCATGTTTTATGTCTGTCTCTAACACAGTTCTAAACCTTAACTTTAAATATTCTCAAGAAAGAAACGAAGTGAAAACTGTCTAACACGTGCTCTTGCACTGAACTCAAACATGGCCACCAAAAACAGTTCGCGGGGTGGCCCGAGAAAACAGTCAGGGACCCAGAATCCCGTGGGGTCCCTAGTCAATAACATTACAATAATCGCCATGGACAACATATACTTCTTTAATTTTACCGAACAACGACTAGGCGGATCACAGCGTGCAGTGAAACATTGAATTACATCGGAATGACATACAACTATTGCAATTAACGCGTTGCTGGGGAATCTACGCGTCAAGACCCCAAGGTGATATTGGTAATTTATTTAAAACAAGACTGCTGGGAGTGAAACTCCAAGAGAACTTAAAATGGACGATCATGTTAAAGACATCGCTAATGCTTCTTATGGAGTCCTGCGCACATTGCGAAAATTAAAACACTTCACAGACTGCCACCTAAGTAAGAGACTTGCAAACTCGCTTGTGTTATCAAGGCTCGACTATTGTGACTCGGTCTATTCACCTTTGCGAGGATACTTGTTAAAACGTCTTCAGAAAATTGAATTTGCCGCGTCATTTTAAAGCTGAAGTGGCTCCCAGTTAAAGAGAGAAGGGATTTTAATTTGCTTAAGTTGAATTTTAAAGCACTTCACGCTAAGCAGTGGCCCTCATATTTAAACTTTCAGAGAGTCTCTTTACGTAGAAGTCTGCGCTCTTCGGACTCTATAAGATTAAAAGTTCCTCTGGAAAAAGGAACATTCCAGGACACTACCGCTGTCCTTCCTGATAATCTGATTGTAATCTATTTTCTTCGCGCGTTTTTAAATTATTAAAGAATCGGGAACAGGCCAGCTTATCTTGATTGTATTTTAAGTTTTACTCATAAGAACTCTAATAAGATTAAATTTAGAAATAAAGTTGACTATAAAAATAAGCGAAAAAACGGAACGACGTTTCGGTGTCATCTTGGCACCGTTATCAATTCAGTGGTAAACTCTACTAGCAAATAGACGGAGTGGCGATGGGCTCTCCCTTGGTCTATTTTGTGCTATCGAAGAAAACCTACAAAACGAAAACAAATTGCCAGATATCTACAAACGTTATGTGGATGAAACACTAGCTGCAATCAAAGATTCAAAGATTCTTATCCAGCTGAAGCCTTTCTGGTGACTTTGAACAACTGTCATCCATCCATATCTTTCACCATGGAGATCGTGGCTAATGGTAACCTGCCATTTGTCGGCATTGAAATATGTAAGAAAGGCTGCAAGCTAGTAACAAGTGTTTACCGTAAACCAACAAACAATGGTCTGCTCCTTCACCATCAGAGTCATGTCAATAAACCGCTACAAAAGATCTCTAGTCACGACAATGTTAAACCGTGCTTTTCGCTTGTCGTCAACCTGAAATCTATTCACAATTCAACAGGAATGCGAACGCGCCAAACTGATGTTCTCTAACCTCAAGAACCCAGATTCTGTTATCAACTCTACCGCGCCCACTTCGTTACTTCTGTGACGTCGCGAGACACGATACCGACGTCTCAAACTGACAATATCCATCGGATAGTCTTACCATTCAAAGACCAGAGGTCAGCTGACATAAGCCGTAAACTTGGTGATGATCTTAAAGTGCAGAAGCCTAAGCCACACGTGATCAATCAACAGTGTGTTGTGTATAACTTTGTTTGTGATCTGTGTGATGCAGATTACGTCGGCTATACCAGCCGTAACCTACACCAACGCATTGATGAGCATCGGCTCTCCGCCATCGGGAAACACCTGAAGAATGATCACCAAGTTGACACAATTGGCTACCTGACAAGCAACTTCACCATCCTAATATTTGATATGCTGTGGATCCACAAGAAGAAACCGAGTCTAAACACCCAGTCAGACTCCATTCGCGCGAAACTATTTGTCTAACCCAGCGAACGGACATAACTCTCACTTTATAACATCTCACTGAATGAACACCGGACAGTTGCTAGTCTTAATTTAATTTATTCTATTTCACGCCTTTACTTTCTGTATAAATTATCTTTTCTGTTACATTCTTTACTTGTTATCTGTTGAACAGATACCTTACCATAACAACTGGGAGTGACCTACACAAACTATCAACCAGTGAGCTCGAACAACTTGCTGCAAAAACAGCAAGGGAAAAGGTAGCCTGTGTACCAAGCGTTTCTGTGTGGTTTAGTGCGGTTTTTCGCTGTTTGACCGTGGGGAAATTGGGACGAGAGCAAAAAAAAAAAGAAGGCGTGGTGGGGCTCTCTTCTTCTTCCCTCCCTCTACTTTGTTTTTCATTTTGTTCGCCATCGTCCTAATTTCCGCGCGTTCAAAAAATGAAAAACGTTCAGTGAATTTAAAACCAAACTTAAGTGCCATCTTAAGCAGTAACGCCTGCGGTACATGCTGCATTTATAACTTAATTATTTGTCTGGTTTTTTTTTTATGTTTCGATAATTTGTCTTGTGCTGTGTCAGAGCTCCATTTAAACTAGCTCTGCTAAATTGGATGCCCCTGGATAAATATTGAATTAAATAAATAAAATAAATAAATAAACCCCACGGAAACGCTTGCTATGCAGGCTGGGCACAAGGGCGAAAAACCTTTTCGTCGAATATTACAACACAGCTTATCAATGTGCATTAAAATTACATTTCCTGTCACCTTTGCCACACAATTCTGAAGTAAGAACACCAGTGCAGGTGAAGTCAAAATTGCTTCGAATACAGTCCTATCGCAGCCGGTAGCGATGAGAGGTGAGGAAGTCGTATTTGCAAGTTACCGAGTCATGGTTATCAACTGACATGACCCCTAGCACTGAATGAAAATTGCAAGACGTACCCACCCCACCCATTTTTAACTTCCCTTCCCACCCCAGCCCCGACGGGCTGCAACAAAGAAATTGCTGCCGGGTTGAAATCAACAAATATGAGCTCCGATTACCCTCCCCCACCCCGATTGACGGTTTGAGAGCAAAAAAATCTGAACAACCTATCCGAGTTAGTCCGAAATTACACCGACTTTTCTCTCTTGGAAATGTTGAAAATCAAAGATCAACGAAACAACACGCGGTACGAGAGCACAAGGAAAGAACACTCAGGGTTGCTATGACAACTTTGAGGTAAGAAAATGAATCGATGGTTAGTTCTTTTGTACTCACTACTGTTCTTGGAAGTCTAATTATCGCAGCCTTTGGCAAAAATAGGTGTCATTTATATTAATTTTGAAACATTTCGCAAAGGCGTGGAACTTGTCATTTCCTTTAAATAAAGTACCATGTCATTGTCAATAAACTGATCCAAGTCAAGTCTATAGAGTGTTATTGTTTCACTCCTCTTGTATCTAAGGGTGATTACTGAGACTATTTCAATAATTCTCTGTTTCACACTCGCAATTATGACGAGTAGAGGAACAATAATATACTTGAGAACTTTGAAGAGAAATTATGTCGTCACCGCAATGATCATTAAAGGCCGTCGCGTTTAAATAATAATAGGCGGATGTTTTAAGAGTGTTTAGCACATTTATCACATAAGTTCTGAATGACTTAAACTTAATTGTTCTGCTCCACCAGGCTGTGAAAATATGCAAATGATGTTTTTATCACCCACTGTTTCCATCGAAGCCACCAGAATATCACGCACAGCAATACAATTTGACAGCTGAAATTGTTATCGTTGTTTTGAATAATGCAAGGACCATTTGGACAAACAGCAGCAAAGTGAAGTAGTCTATCAAAAGAGAACTCGACTTGGTCCCACATATTCACACGTTTATAAAGAGGCCAATTTGCTGGAAAGGCTCACAAAGACCGATACTGAACATCTCAGTAACTGACAAGAAGAGTGAAGCAGCTAAATATAGCGACTCTGGTGAGTTTGCATTCATGGATAGGTGGCACTTTATTGATGGTACTTAATGCACACAGTAATTTACTTCGTGCAAGTGTTTCCTCACAAAACTGTTTTTGTTCGTTTTCGTCCGCGTATAGGTCTGTTAGTCTCTCAAGAGATCGGATTGAACAAAGTTAAGAAAATTATGGTATACAACACCTTCCTTCGGGCTAAATTGCTTATCAGAATACTTAACGACATCATCAGATTTAACACTTACTTGAATATGAACTCCAAAAAGCATTTGAATGTAATTCACCGAACTTAATTTTGACTTAAATTCCACTTCCATGGAATATGACAACAAATTCAGAATAGAGTCAATCCGGATACTCTCGCTTGTTCTGCCAGTTTGTTGGGGGCGATTAGAGGCAGTTACGCATTGAACTGAATACCAGAGATCGTGTTTCATTATTGTTATAAGAGGCTTCCTCCGCCGGTGATCACAAGATAATAGTAACAGTGATGTTCGTACAGTTTGAAGCTGGTATTGATCGTTCGAGCCGATGTTCTGTTTTCTTTCATAAAGAACGCAAGGCTTGCGTCACAGTTAAGAAAGAACAATTCTGCATAATTAACCACAAACTGAGAAAGATCTTTTCAAAGAGCACTTCATATTCACCTTCACATAAATTAGTCACTGGTAGCCATCTTGGACAGAACATCATTATTGAAATTTGTTGTACTTTTAGGCAAAATATGGCGATTGTTTTACGTGTTTGACATGTATACCAAGATTTTCTGACACTTTACCTCCAAACGAAACCCAGTTTTTGACAACGAAAGTGTATTTACACTAAGATTACAGCTAATCTTTACCACGGTTGTTGTTGCGTACTACAGGTTTAAATCGTGATTAAGGCATGCTAAATAACGCTTTCGTGTGCATTGGCCAAAAATGTCGATTTAGAGATTTCTGCAGCCGGCGATGTATCAGTTGAGATCAAAAGCGGCAGAAGCGCGAGTTTTATAAGCGCTAAAAAAGTAGGCTTTATTTCGAGCTGTATCTAAAGTTTGTTTGACGGGCCATTCATTTGCGAGTTCAAAAATAACTGCTGTCTAGTTATTTTTGGCATTGAATATTTGTTAAGCCTTCTTGTCACACATGCAAGGAAACGTCTGATCACGCCGTTTGCCCTTTTTTTCAAATTGATGATACTCGGCCTCAAACTTGAAACATGTCCACTTCAGTTTAAGAACTGAAGAATTGATCCCCTGAACGATCAAACCAGACTGTAAACGCTCCGATGATTTTCAAATTAATAATGCGAACAAATGCAAATGCTCAACAACAGCTCCCTTCTTAATAGAATAGTCATATTTTAATTTTCTCATAGTGATAGTCAGTAATTACTTACATTAAAAATAGTATAATGATAGCCCTTCTCGTAATGCAAATTTCAAGCAAAAAAATTATTACTCTGAATTATTACATTGAAACGTGTCAAGCCTCTATTACCATTAGATGCACAGATTACACTGTATAACACTTTGATTAGTCCCCTCTTCGACTATGCTGATGTTATCTGGGGTGACAAAGATAACACTACACATAGGCGATTTGCAGATTCTGCAAAATAAGGCAGCAAAAGTTATCCTTGATTTGCCTGGCTATGCCTCATCCACCGATGCACTCAAGTCACTTGGCTGGCCAACTTTGTCTCAACGTCTCCTTGTAAACAGATACGTGATCACTTTTGAGTATATTCATGGACTCGTAGATTGTGATTTTAATATTCTTAGGGACAGCGACATCCATCGCTATAACACCCGGAGAAAGAATGATTTCCGTCTCCCACTCGTACAAACAAACTACAGAAAGAAGAGACTCCTTTACCAGGGTATTAAGGATTGGAACCTTTTAAAACAGTCTTTCAAAGACATAAATTCTTTTTTAATTTTTAAGCAACGTATCAAAGAGCGTGTTTTTAGCTAGTTTTTAATTCTTGTTTCTAATTTTTATACCGTATTGCTGTCTTTGTATTTTGTATTTTAAAATATTTGTAATTTTTAAATCATTTGTAAGTTTTTAAAACATTACGTAGTTTTTTTTCTCAATTTACAGGGCCCCACTGAATATCACTTTCGTGATGTGGCCTCCCTGTATAAAGATTGTTATTATTAGTATTAGTATTATTATTATTATTATTATTATTATTACTCTCAAAACAAAACAAGAAACTGGAACACTTTTAACAATTAAGTTGTTCAAACAGTAGTTCCAGTTCTTTGCTAAGCCATTCAAAAAATAGGTATCTAAGCTTGACCAATTTAATTACAAATTGTTTTCCTTTTCGAAATTAAAACTACTAGGGCGTTTTATTATAGCATACAAACACGACAGCGCTTTGGAAATCGACGAAAGTGAGGGTGATCACTTGATCCTGGTGAGGTGTCAACACGATTAGCATTCATTTCTTTCATAAAATTATACGAGAAATTAACATAGACGTCATAGACGTCACTCTTTGCTGACTTAAAGGCCGAGTTTCACAGTCAAGCGCATGCGCGAGCAGACCGGCTCAAAAATAAATTGTACGGGTAAACACTAAATTCGATGCGAGCTTGTGGTGGAACAATCTGGTGAAATCGCGCCCGAATTTGGATCATCCGCTCTTCGTTCTTCACTTTTTATAATCTTTGTTTCCTGTTGTAAATATAAGTTCGATTTTTGTAAGGTTAAAAGTGTTTTAGCGTCCGAAAACGACATTTTTGTCGATGGATCGGCAAGGAGACGTCGCGGCCGACCGGCGACGGGACGTTCTGTGGACTCTCTGGAAGCACAGAAGTTAAAGCGGACAGAGTGGAGTGGATGTAGAAATCCTGTGTGGTTTAGATACGTCCACCAAACGTGGAAAATTGGTAAAGAGATAAGTCTGTTTAAAATAGACAACGATTTCGCGGCACATCTGCTTTCGCTGGAAATGGCAAAGGTCACCAACTGGCTTTGGATGAACTCGCGAGAATTTTCTAGATTTCAATCGTATTGTTTGTTCATAGGGAAGTCAACTGTCAAAAACGGAGAATTTGACGGACAAACAGCATCAAAGATCGGTGTTTTGCTTTGGATGGAAAAAAATTGTACAACACTGAGACGCGAAGCGAATAAATATGAGATCAAATGTGCGAGTTACTTGTAGTCGTCTATTAGCGGGCTCGAATAGCGCGCAGTAGAAAAAAAAATCCAAAAGATTTGCGGCAAACTACAAAATCTATTGTAAGGTATTCATTTATCTATAAAATTATGGTCATTGCGAATGACAAACGCAGTTTTGATTTGCCACCATGGCAGAGTTTTCTCAAATGCATTCCAGCATCTCCGAAGGACGCTCAGTACTAGTGTTGTTGTTACTAAACATCGCTTCTCGAAGCTTGCGGATTTCTCGTTCTTCGCCTTCTCGCTGGTGTAATAAAATCAGGCTATCGAGCGTACACACTATAGTAAGTTTATCACTGAATGCTGATGAAATACTGGATTTAAGTACGTAAGTTTGAGGGAGCTTCTCGGCTTTTCGAACCGCGCGTAATAAAAAAAGGTCGATGCCGCGAGATATCGACATTGCATTGTACTAAAATAAAACCGTATACGTTCGCAAAAGGTCTGGCATTTCTTGAAAGTCATGGGACATTCACAAAGCGGCCCTGCAAAAATCCCCATGTGTTTTACATGGACAGCCTTTTCGTTTCTTTCTGAAACGTAACCAAAACACTGGCCGGTCAGTTTTATTTTTATACCAGCAATTTATAAGCCTTGCCCGCCGTATCCCGCCGGAGTGGTGTACTAGCTTCTAATTGGTCCAAAAACAATTGGCTTGACAGCGCTAACGTTATCGCTCACATGCGCCGAACCGTGAAACTCTCCCTTTAAGGCTGGTTTCCATATGATCGCAGATCGCAATAAGGTCTGCGATCGTCTGCGATCCTGCGATCGTGATCGCAGACGATTGCAGAAGATAAAACCATGTTCTATCTAAAGGCTGGTTTCCATATGATCGCGGATCGCAGATCGCAGATCGCAAACAATCGCAATTGATCGCAGACGATCGCAGGAGATAGAACATGGTTCTATCTTCTGCGATCGTCTGCGATCACGATCGCAGGATCGCAGACGATCGCAGAAGTAGTTTCCATATGATCGCAGACGATCGCAGACCTTATTGCGAGCTGCGCATGCGATCTGCGATCTGCGATCCGCGATCATATGGAAACCAGCCTTTAGATAGAACATGGTTCTATCTTCTGCGATCGTCTGCGATCATCGCAGACGATCGAAGACCTTATTGCGATCTGCGATCATATGGAAACCAGCCTTTAAAATACCATGACAGTCAGAATGCGTCAATTTTATCTGTAAAATACGCCGCCACTTCCATGATGTTATCCTAAAATGCTTGATAAGCGGTTAGAAGACCATAATATAATAAGCTTATATATTTCTTGTTCTTAGAGGGCTTTGTAATTATAACAATAACAATCTTTTATTAGGTTACCAACGTCACCGAATGGTAATTACACGGAATACCCGCATTAAAATATGTCCTCCCCTAGTACGGATGTATTGTTCTGATTGTCTTCAACAGAAGCGGCCCAATCAAAATCTATTATTTGGGCACATATCACAAGAGAGGGGACCCACTCATCCCTTTCTCGTATGTGACGACAAATCATCATTTGATTTATTCTTTAAACCTACATTAAATTCTGCCCTCTCCCAGAAGGGATCTATTGTTGTGATTGTCTTCAACAGAAGCAGCCCAATCATTATCCATTATCGGCGTGTATATCACGAGGGAGGGGACCCACTCATCCTAACCTGTGTGACGTCAAAGCAAGTCATCATTTCGAAAAGTTGTTTTTGTTCAATGGCGACCACATGTATGAATTTAAGACTCTGATCTGCCGTTTTCAGAGAGAAAAAAAACCTTTTTCAAGCAGTAAATCGAAATGATAACTTCTAGGTAGTACTCAACAGTTGAAACGGTGGAAATTGGGAGAGTTCACAGCGAAGAAACTCCGCTTTCAAAAACAGATCGAATAATCAACGCGAAGGATTAGAGCTATAGGAGGCCAGACCAGTTCAGCGGGGTCATGACGTTATTGCAGAGTTATTTCTGGTATGATTCCTAGTAACACAACGATAAGTATCACGCAATATATCTGAAAAAAACCATTCAGACAATTATTTCAATTGCCAAGGGAGGATAGTTTTTAAATATCTGCGAAACATACAATGGGGAATAATTGGGGCTACATTAAGCATTCCGTGTTAATGCCATTAGCCGGGCATCTCGTTTACAGAAGGATAAAATTTAAATTACAGAAAAACCGTGAAAAAAAACTACTTAAACCAAAGTTAAGTGTTGCGCAAGCGAAAGAGAATTTGGCTGCTAGACAATTAAATGCTATTTAACGTTTGTTTCACTGTTTTCTTTTGTATAATTTAGACTAAGAGATACTAGCGCATTAATTTTTTTATGTGGGTTCTGTGAAATTTTCCCACACGACCAAGTGATTTTAGCTCATGCTTGGGATCAGGTGACGTCGACCTCCAATTACTCGTTTTCTTTGTATTTAACAAAAGCATGTAGAACGTTACAAAACTGTTACAAAACTTCAAGTATGTGCGTGTGTGTGTGTACGTGTGCGCGGTCAAAGTTAATTATCATAAGTCCATGCATATTGTAATTCTAATATAAGATAGCTATTTTTTAAAAGTGAGGAAGCCTGAATTTATAAGCCTCGTGGTTTCTTTCAGGTTTTCTCGCCATTTATTTTCTTTCGTCAATTTTCATCATTTTTTTTTCCATCTGTAATTGTTGTATATGGCAAAATAAATATTGTATTGTATATTGTATTGTAAGTAGGCTTTATTAAGCAGTATTGAAACTTTTGTCATTGTAATATTAAAAATAGAACGCCACTCGTCCGGACGTTGGCACTCCTATTGTTTTGATAGACACTTTCCGAAAAACAAATTACACTGTTGCTCGCCGACAGCTTTTGCTGATTTAAATTGGACATGGAAACACGTAATCTCTCATTTTATATAATCTCACTGCTTTGTTTTACACTGAGCCTAATGTAAACACTGAAGGAAGTTTAATTTTGGAGAACTATAACTGCCATACACTTACTTCCTGCTTGCGTCATGGGATCGTTTGATATTCACTTCATAGATTTTACTGATAGGTTGCCTTCAGTCCCTACGTTGCTACGTTAATAATTGATGAGAAATTAAAATTAAGTAAAATGCAATTCACTTAAAAAGCTACATCTTTGATGATAAAATAAATCTTTTGGGCCAGCGCAAAAAGTCTGCTCGATTTGTATGTATAAATAGAACTTCTATTTATTCAGGCTTTAGAATCAGCGATTTTGATGGAGGTATTTCAAACAAGGAAATTAGTCCCTTTTTAGTGGAAGAAATGTCACTGGACTCCGGTAGAAACTTAAGCCCATCTTGTGCTAAACCGTCGACATAAAAACATTTAATTCAGTCAATACACTTGCCAGTAGCATGTTTATCAAATAAGAGAAAGTGTCATTATGCACTCAAAAACAACTGAAATGAAACTAACAAATAGACAGAATATTGTTTTCTTTTGTTTAACACTCCTGTCTGAATACAAATTATGAGCAGCAAGAAAATGCTCACGAAAACTGGAGATATGCTGTTCGCATACAGCTGAAACGTAAGGTAGATTTACAGTGATGCCTATATAACTTGTAAAAAAAAATAGAACATAATGACACTTACAGATGCAAAAGTAGCATCTAGTTAACTGATTTCGCCGTCTGGCGCTTGTCTAAAAGACGGTTAAATACTTTTTTTCCCAGTCTTACAGGTCGAGGTATCGTTTCTTATATGATGATTTTGTTGCCTATGATATTGATCTTTTCATTCGGTCTTAAAACTGAGTACGAACGGCAGTCTAATTACTGGCCAAAGTGTATTTCATATCAAAATATGGATCACTCTCTTTGGTCGACATGGTTTACGTCTAGCGAGGTCATTACATAGACGGCTTCGTAGCTCTTTTTGACACTGACATGTACGGCTCTATGCTGAAATACACGTCAACTACACTCAGTAGACATTGTTAATATTATGATTGCTAAAATTAGTTTAAAAATTATTCGTGCTTGCTTTCTTTTGCTCGCACAGGAAAACGCACCATGGGGATCACCTTTCTTCGCGTCAGGTTTTTTGTGGTGTTTCTGTCTATTTACCTGGTTGGATCGGAAACTGTCCACATTGGCATCCTGCTGCCAATATCAATGCCAGGGTATTCAGAACTGGGGAGAGCTTTACAACTTATTGTACAGCCTGCCATTCAAGATGTTTTTAAACAAAACACGCTTACACGGGAATGGAACATAACCTACACTGTTGAGGACAGTGCATGTCACAAAACAATTGCAGTTGGGAAAACTTATGAACTACAAAATGCAGATGCATTTATCGGACCTGCATGCTCCGATTCGTGCTTGTCAGCAGCTTTGCTGGCTTCGTATTGGAATAAACCAATGATCTCCTACTCGTGTTCGTCTGTAGAGCTGAGTAAACGTGGCAACTTTCCCACTTTTGCTCGGACACAACCGTTTAGTAGGACGTTTACGCAAGAGACACCAGATTTGCTTTACCGTGCCATGTTGTTTTACAAGTGGAAACGCGCCGCTTTCATTTCTACTGAGGATCATGTGTGGTCACCAATTGCTATCTCCATGGCAGAGCTTTTTCAAAGAAATAACATCAGTGTACCATTCAAGGGATTTTATGCACCCAGTTTTTCGTTTTCCCACAAAACGTTTCTGAATCAAGTCAAGGATGAAGCGCGAGGTAAGCACTTGTTATTCAATAAACGAATCCCAACGATACCGTTACATGCTGAAGAACTCTAGCTATATAAACGTAGACGTTTACGTCAAAAACCCGAAATGGCATGCACGTTTGAACTACTAGTTTTTATATAGGAAAGTATGGGGGCCGTCACCACCAAAAATACATGAATTTCAAACGGTACAGACAACAAAGAGATGGTTCAAGTGTCCATTACAAAATAGCACAGAAAATTGAAAAGTGGCACAGCCAAAGTATAAATTGTTCAACTTTCCATACTGGAATAGGAAAGTGTAAAACGAAACGAGCTAGCCAAAACACAAATAAACTAGCAACTCATATCGAAGTGGAGCGTCAAATAGTTAAACAGTCATGGGCATAGCCAGCTATTTTTTGCCATTTAAGCCCAAGTTGTGCAGCGTAAGTCAGATATATCAAAATTTGCCAACGTCCAACGTAGGAACCGGGTGGTCTTACTAGTTTTATCCCTGGCAGACAACGATCTAATGCTTTAATTAATGCAGATGCACAACTGATTCCTTTTCCTCGTGGGATTTTGCTATTTTAAAAGGAAAATTTAAAATTAATAAAGACTGCCTGGTATGATCAAGTGCATGACTATTACGGACTGACCATCACTCAAATGCAAGCCTTCTTGGTTTGCTCGCACAGAAGTCGCTGACGACTCTCTCGGGGTCAGTCGGCATCTCCCTGTATGCGTGCATAAGAGCGAGAGATGATAGTCGCTCTGTCAGCATAGTAGACCGCACGTATCTTTTCACTCTTTTCATGGTGCTAAGTGATCTCTCTGGTGTTCTGCTAAGCAGTGGACACTGGCATGGTGAGGAGAATCATGGTAAACACGGTGGCAACATTGGGATAGAGATCTTCACTTATGCAGCTTAGTGTGTCCTTCAGGTTGTTTGGTTTCTCCCCCTCGGCAAGCGCTCATCTCGCTTTTCGCTTTTCAACGAACGATCTCGTTGTCGAAGGCCACTCTATGAATCGAGTCGTTGAGGCATTGTAAATCTTGTTAGTAGTTTCGCTGTTGAGTGATCCGAGCTGCGTAGTTATGAGTTATTGACCCAGGAACCGATCATTGTGGTTGAGCAGCCTATCACTGAGCTCTTGAATAAGATGATCAACAAAAGGCAAGTAGAGGGCTCTGTACCAATACTGCTGTGGTGCAACGGCAGGTACGTTGGCTCGGTTACGCTGGATTGCAGATATCCTTGCACGTTGGGCTCAATTTCACAACCTGCTGCCAACTCCTTTGCACGCTCAAACAGTTCACTCCAAACCGTTTGGTCGTTTCTCTCCTCCCTTAATACACTGATGACTACCTTTGACTCCTTGGCTGCCTCAATGAGGTTGATAGATTGACCTTGGAGCATGGTGGATAGTGCCACTGTATTTGAAAGGACAAGCTCTGTTGCACATAGCGCCATTATAAAGTCGAACTGCAGGATGGAGCTCAGGTACCCTCTCGCCCTAGCGTCTCCACCCTCTGCAAGGCTCTCTAATGCCCGTATCACCACTGGAAAGGCTGTACGGAAGGTATACAAGGAGTCAGCTCTACTTCCCCATCGTGTCTCACGCAGGGTTCGCGACTTGGCGCGCCGCTCCATCTCAACCCTTACTGCCGCATCTTGAGACAGGCACTCAGGATCGAACTAACGCCATCAATCTAGCTCTTTGCAGAGTAATGAAACGCAAAAGCCATCTGCTGTATAGGGTTCCGAGCATGTTTCTCCCCAAGGGCTCTTTACAAGCATGTCCAAGCATTTTGAATGATCAGCTTATGTCCGTTCCACTTTCTTTCTAACAATTACAGGGGCACAGCTATCAAAGTCGCTGTAAGGCGGAAATCAAAAGTCAACTAAATTTTCGTGCGCACAAACATTTCAAAGTTCTACAGTAACATTTCTTTCCTTTGTTAACCTTTAAGCATTTTTAATGTATAATATTAAAAGCCATTATTTTATTTTTTCAAAATAAAACGTTGATATTGCGGGTATTCGCTATTGAATAGTACGGCAACAGAAAATACGGCCTTTCGGCTGTTAAAAAACTAATTACGAAAATTCTTATTAAGCTAAAAAACTAATTACGAAATTTCTTATTAAGCCCGTGCTTAATGGCTTAAAGGCTAGCTACGCCCCTGACAGTCGAGTCAAAGTGGGAATAGCTCACCCTTCATTTGCAATTTAGAACAGTCAAAACGAGAATGGACTAGTTCCCGATGTTCAAACAACACATTGTAATCGCGAATGGTTCCCTTGAACATGAAATGAATTAGCGATGCGTGAAATAGCTGAGCGTTATGTAGAATGGTTGACTGTAGCATCAAATGACATAGCGTTGCGTGAAATAGCTCAATATGATGTCGAATAGCACAGCACAACAACCGGTCCAGCATAACTTCATGTGGTACAGCTCAACAAGAAATTGTTTGGCAATGCATCAAACGTTACAGACTAAACCGCTTTGCCGTTTAGCCTGAAACGTTTGATGCATTGCCAAACAATTTCTTGTTGAGCTGTACCACATGAAGTTATGCTGGACCGGTTGTTATGCTGTGCTGTTCGACATCATATTGAGCTATTTCACGCAATGCTATGTCATTTGATGCTACGGTCAACGATTCTACACACGTATTTCACGCATCGCTAATTCGTAAGGCGGACCGAGTTAAGGTTTCGGTAGCATTATCAAATTCTTTTTTCTCTTTGGGTCGCGATGGGCCGAGAGATAAGACTTCGGGCCACGAGTTATTGTTCTCGGTCTCGTTTTTTGTACTCGAGTGGCACGAGTAAAGTTTTCGGTGGCGTTATCAAATTCTTCGCTTTCTTTGTACTCGGGCCGTGAGGCGCCGAGTTAAGTAATCGGGGAAGGGGAGGGGAGGGTCCCGAACTCCCTAAATTTTTTTGCTTCCTAAGCTCCCCCTCCCTTTCCCCGATGTTTTTTGCGAGTCACTATTCTTTCGAATCAAAACATTTGGCGTCGGTTGTGAAGCGTTCGTGAACGTTTCCCTCAGCGCAGATAGGGTTCTGGAGTCGTTAGAACAAAAAGGTGAAGGCAATAATAGCATGTCGAGTGGCGAAGAAAGCTAAAACGTAAGGATTAAAGCCCGTGGATATCACGGCATAAGAGAAGAGGAGGTAGCTTGAACATGGTGCATTCTGTTTCGTCTGATTAGCGAGGGTGACCGTTGTGCAAGAAATCATGAGCCTTTGGAAGGTTTGTCGCACGAGCAGCACGCGCATGAATTTAACTCTGCATGATGTAGATGGTGGGTATCGAAAACGCGAATGCGAAATCGAAACAGAAAAGTGTAGTGACATTTTGCAGCTTTCTTCGGGACCCTCGCAAGACGCTGCAGAATGGTCAGAAAATTCAAAAAATTCCAAAGATTCGAATGCAGACCTTACAGAAGAAGAATGGTCATATAGAATCGAACGGTCGATCGCATGCAAGTGCACGCTGAGGAAGAGGGGAAAGGGGAGACAGTTTTTGACTAGCTTTGATTTGGGTGACCACAATAAGACTTAATTTTCCAATTTGACTTTATAGAGATGTAATTAATAGGTAACGCGATCGCTATCGTATCACACTCAGTCCTGCGATGACAATTCTCGTGTTTGATTCCTCAGCCGGAAAAATCCTGACCCTTCATGGGCTATCGCGCGGAGCATTTTTATTACGAAAAGCGAAACAAGGCACGTGCAGAAAAATTGGCGGGCCAAGGAATACAACACACACGACAAATCATGCGAAGGTCTGCGAACGTACTTGCAATTTTGTCATCAGTTTTTGAATTTGTTCAAGGAGGAAACCGTTTTGTCAACAAACTTCTTTAATTTGTGCCCTAGCCTGCTCACAGAGTTTTGTTTGGCTAAATCATGTTTCATATCGTTGATACATCTGGGTAAAAGAATTTGAGCTTACATGGATAAGTTGATATTAGAGTGTTTATGTCAGTGTATACTAAATAGTACAACACTGAGACGCGAAGCGAATAAATATGAGATCAAATGTGCGAGTTACTTGTAGTCGTCTATTAGCGGGCTCGAATAGCGCGCAGTAGAAAAAAAAATCCAAAAGATTTGCGGCAAACTACAAAATCTATTGTAAGGTATTCATTTATCTATAAAATTATGGTCATTGCGAATGACAAACGCAGTTTTGATTTGCCACCATGGCAGAGTTTTCTCAAATGCATTCCAGCATCTCCGAAGGACGCTCAGTACTAGTGTTGTTGTTACTAAACATCGCTTCTCGAAGCTTGCGGATTTCTCGTTCTTCGCCTTCTCGCTGGTGTAATAAAATCAGGCTATCGAGCGTACACACTATAGTAAGTTTATCACTGAATGCTGATGAAATACTGGATTTAAGTACGTAAGTTTGAGGGAGCTTCTCGGCTTTTCGAACCGCGCGTAATAAAAAAAGGTCGATGCCGCGAGATATCGACATTGCATTGTACTAAAATAAAACCGTATACGTTCGCAAAAGGTCTGGCATTTCTTGAAAGTCATGGGACATTCACAAAGCGGCCCTGCAAAAATCCCCATGTGTTTTACATGGACAGCCTTTTCGTTTCTTTCTGAAACGTAACCAAAACACTGGCCGGTCAGTTTTATTTTTATACCAGCAATTTATAAGCCTTGCCCGCCGTATCCCGCCGGAGTGGTGTACTAGCTTCTAATTGGTCCAAAAACAATTGGCTTGACAGCGCTAACGTTATCGCTCACATGCGCCGAACCGTGAAACTCTCCCTTTAAGGCTGGTTTCCATATGATCGCAGATCGCAATAAGGTCTGCGATCGTCTGCGATCCTGCGATCGTGATCGCAGACGATTGCAGAAGATAAAACCATGTTCTATCTAAAGGCTGGTTTCCATATGATCGCGGATCGCAGATCGCAGATCGCAAACAATCGCAATTGATCGCAGACGATCGCAGAAGTAGTTTCCATATGATCGCAGACGATCGCAGACCTTATTGCGAGCTGCGCATGCGATCTGCGATCTGCGATCCGCGATCATATGGAAACCAGCCTTTAGATAGAACATGGTTCTATCTTCTGCGATCGTCTGCGATCATCGCAGACGATCGAAGACCTTATTGCGATCTGCGATCATATGGAAACCAGCCTTTAAAATACCATGACAGTCAGAATGCGTCAATTTTATCTGTAAAATACGCCGCCACTTCCATGATGTTATCCTAAAATGCTTGATAAGCGGTTAGAAGACCATAATATAATAAGCTTATATATTTCTTGTTCTTAGAGGGCTTTGTAATTATAACAATAACAATCTTTTATTAGGTTACCAACGTCACCGAATGGTAATTACACGGAATACCCGCATTAAAATATGTCCTCCCCTAGTACGGATGTATTGTTCTGATTGTCTTCAACAGAAGCGGCCCAATCAAAATCTATTATTTGGGCACATATCACAAGAGAGGGGACCCACTCATCCCTTTCTCGTATGTGACGACAAATCATCATTTGATTTATTCTTTAAACCTACATTAAATTCTGCCCTCTCCCAGAAGGGATCTATTGTTGTGATTGTCTTCAACAGAAGCAGCCCAATCATTATCCATTATCGGCGTGTATATCACGAGGGAGGGGACCCACTCATCCTAACCTGTGTGACGTCAAAGCAAGTCATCATTTCGAAAAGTTGTTTTTGTTCAATGGCGACCACATGTATGAATTTAAGACTCTGATCTGCCGTTTTCAGAGAGAAAAAAAACCTTTTTCAAGCAGTAAATCGAAATGATAACTTCTAGGTAGTACTCAACAGTTGAAACGGTGGAAATTGGGAGAGTTCACAGCGAAGAAACTCCGCTTTCAAAAACAGATCGAATAATCAACGCGAAGGATTAGAGCTATAGGAGGCCAGACCAGTTCAGCGGGGTCATGACGTTATTGCAGAGTTATTTCTGGTATGATTCCTAGTAACACAACGATAAGTATCACGCAATATATCTGAAAAAAACCATTCAGACAATTATTTCAATTGCCAAGGGAGGATAGTTTTTAAATATCTGCGAAACATACAATGGGGAATAATTGGGGCTACATTAAGCATTCCGTGTTAATGCCATTAGCCGGGCATCTCGTTTACAGAAGGATAAAATTTAAATTACAGAAAAACCGTGAAAAAAAACTACTTAAACCAAAGTTAAGTGTTGCGCAAGCGAAAGAGAATTTGGCTGCTAGACAATTAAATGCTATTTAACGTTTGTTTCACTGTTTTCTTTTGTATAATTTAGACTAAGAGATACTAGCGCATTAATTTTTTTATGTGGGTTCTGTGAAATTTTCCCACACGACCAAGTGATTTTAGCTCATGCTTGGGATCAGGTGACGTCGACCTCCAATTACTCGTTTTCTTTGTATTTAACAAAAGCATGTAGAACGTTACAAAACTGTTACAAAACTTCAAGTATGTGCGTGTGTGTGTGTACGTGTGCGCGGTCAAAGTTAATTATCATAAGTCCATGCATATTGTAATTCTAATATAAGATAGCTATTTTTTAAAAGTGAGGAAGCCTGAATTTATAAGCCTCGTGGTTTCTTTCAGGTTTTCTCGCCATTTATTTTCTTTCGTCAATTTTCATCATTTTTTTTTCCATCTGTAATTGTTGTATATGGCAAAATAAATATTGTATTGTATATTGTATTGTAAGTAGGCTTTATTAAGCAGTATTGAAACTTTTGTCATTGTAATATTAAAAATAGAACGCCACTCGTCCGGACGTTGGCACTCCTATTGTTTTGATAGACACTTTCCGAAAAACAAATTACACTGTTGCTCGCCGACAGCTTTTGCTGATTTAAATTGGACATGGAAACACGTAATCTCTCATTTTATATAATCTCACTGCTTTGTTTTACACTGAGCCTAATGTAAACACTGAAGGAAGTTTAATTTTGGAGAACTATAACTGCCATACACTTACTTCCTGCTTGCGTCATGGGATCGTTTGATATTCACTTCATAGATTTTACTGATAGGTTGCCTTCAGTCCCTACGTTGCTACGTTAATAATTGATGAGAAATTAAAATTAAGTAAAATGCAATTCACTTAAAAAGCTACATCTTTGATGATAAAATAAATCTTTTGGGCCAGCGCAAAAAGTCTGCTCGATTTGTATGTATAAATAGAACTTCTATTTATTCAGGCTTTAGAATCAGCGATTTTGATGGAGGTATTTCAAACAAGGAAATTAGTCCCTTTTTAGTGGAAGAAATGTCACTGGACTCCGGTAGAAACTTAAGCCCATCTTGTGCTAAACCGTCGACATAAAAACATTTAATTCAGTCAATACACTTGCCAGTAGCATGTTTATCAAATAAGAGAAAGTGTCATTATGCACTCAAAAACAACTGAAATGAAACTAACAAATAGACAGAATATTGTTTTCTTTTGTTTAACACTCCTGTCTGAATACAAATTATGAGCAGCAAGAAAATGCTCACGAAAACTGGAGATATGCTGTTCGCATACAGCTGAAACGTAAGGTAGATTTACAGTGATGCCTATATAACTTGTAAAAAAAAATAGAACATAATGACACTTACAGATGCAAAAGTAGCATCTAGTTAACTGATTTCGCCGTCTGGCGCTTGTCTAAAAGACGGTTAAATACTTTTTTTCCCAGTCTTACAGGTCGAGGTATCGTTTCTTATATGATGATTTTGTTGCCTATGATATTGATCTTTTCATTCGGTCTTAAAACTGAGTACGAACGGCAGTCTAATTACTGGCCAAAGTGTATTTCATATCAAAATATGGATCACTCTCTTTGGTCGACATGGTTTACGTCTAGCGAGGTCATTACATAGACGGCTTCGTAGCTCTTTTTGACACTGACATGTACGGCTCTATGCTGAAATACACGTCAACTACACTCAGTAGACATTGTTAATATTATGATTGCTAAAATTAGTTTAAAAATTATTCGTGCTTGCTTTCTTTTGCTCGCACAGGAAAACGCACCATGGGGATCACCTTTCTTCGCGTCAGGTTTTTTGTGGTGTTTCTGTCTATTTACCTGGTTGGATCGGAAACTGTCCACATTGGCATCCTGCTGCCAATATCAATGCCAGGGTATTCAGAACTGGGGAGAGCTTTACAACTTATTGTACAGCCTGCCATTCAAGATGTTTTTAAACAAAACACGCTTACACGGGAATGGAACATAACCTACACTGTTGAGGACAGTGCATGTCACAAAACAATTGCAGTTGGGAAAACTTATGAACTACAAAATGCAGATGCATTTATCGGACCTGCATGCTCCGATTCGTGCTTGTCAGCAGCTTTGCTGGCTTCGTATTGGAATAAACCAATGATCTCCTACTCGTGTTCGTCTGTAGAGCTGAGTAAACGTGGCAACTTTCCCACTTTTGCTCGGACACAACCGTTTAGTAGGACGTTTACGCAAGAGACACCAGATTTGCTTTACCGTGCCATGTTGTTTTACAAGTGGAAACGCGCCGCTTTCATTTCTACTGAGGATCATGTGTGGTCACCAATTGCTATCTCCATGGCAGAGCTTTTTCAAAGAAATAACATCAGTGTACCATTCAAGGGATTTTATGCACCCAGTTTTTCGTTTTCCCACAAAACGTTTCTGAATCAAGTCAAGGATGAAGCGCGAGGTAAGCACTTGTTATTCAATAAACGAATCCCAACGATACCGTTACATGCTGAAGAACTCTAGCTATATAAACGTAGACGTTTACGTCAAAAACCCGAAATGGCATGCACGTTTGAACTACTAGTTTTTATATAGGAAAGTATGGGGGCCGTCACCACCAAAAATACATGAATTTCAAACGGTACAGACAACAAAGAGATGGTTCAAGTGTCCATTACAAAATAGCACAGAAAATTGAAAAGTGGCACAGCCAAAGTATAAATTGTTCAACTTTCCATACTGGAATAGGAAAGTGTAAAACGAAACGAGCTAGCCAAAACACAAATAAACTAGCAACTCATATCGAAGTGGAGCGTCAAATAGTTAAACAGTCATGGGCATAGCCAGCTATTTTTTGCCATTTAAGCCCAAGTTGTGCAGCGTAAGTCAGATATATCAAAATTTGCCAACGTCCAACGTAGGAACCGGGTGGTCTTACTAGTTTTATCCCTGGCAGACAACGATCTAATGCTTTAATTAATGCAGATGCACAACTGATTCCTTTTCCTCGTGGGATTTTGCTATTTTAAAAGGAAAATTTAAAATTAATAAAGACTGCCTGGTATGATCAAGTGCATGACTATTACGGACTGACCATCACTCAAATGCAAGCCTTCTTGGTTTGCTCGCACAGAAGTCGCTGACGACTCTCTCGGGGTCAGTCGGCATCTCCCTGTATGCGTGCATAAGAGCGAGAGATGATAGTCGCTCTGTCAGCATAGTAGACCGCACGTATCTTTTCACTCTTTTCATGGTGCTAAGTGATCTCTCTGGTGTTCTGCTAAGCAGTGGACACTGGCATGGTGAGGAGAATCATGGTAAACACGGTGGCAACATTGGGATAGAGATCTTCACTTATGCAGCTTAGTGTGTCCTTCAGGTTGTTTGGTTTCTCCCCCTCGGCAAGCGCTCATCTCGCTTTTCGCTTTTCAACGAACGATCTCGTTGTCGAAGGCCACTCTATGAATCGAGTCGTTGAGGCATTGTAAATCTTGTTAGTAGTTTCGCTGTTGAGTGATCCGAGCTGCGTAGTTATGAGTTATTGACCCAGGAACCGATCATTGTGGTTGAGCAGCCTATCACTGAGCTCTTGAATAAGATGATCAACAAAAGGCAAGTAGAGGGCTCTGTACCAATACTGCTGTGGTGCAACGGCAGGTACGTTGGCTCGGTTACGCTGGATTGCAGATATCCTTGCACGTTGGGCTCAATTTCACAACCTGCTGCCAACTCCTTTGCACGCTCAAACAGTTCACTCCAAACCGTTTGGTCGTTTCTCTCCTCCCTTAATACACTGATGACTACCTTTGACTCCTTGGCTGCCTCAATGAGGTTGATAGATTGACCTTGGAGCATGGTGGATAGTGCCACTGTATTTGAAAGGACAAGCTCTGTTGCACATAGCGCCATTATAAAGTCGAACTGCAGGATGGAGCTCAGGTACCCTCTCGCCCTAGCGTCTCCACCCTCTGCAAGGCTCTCTAATGCCCGTATCACCACTGGAAAGGCTGTACGGAAGGTATACAAGGAGTCAGCTCTACTTCCCCATCGTGTCTCACGCAGGGTTCGCGACTTGGCGCGCCGCTCCATCTCAACCCTTACTGCCGCATCTTGAGACAGGCACTCAGGATCGAACTAACGCCATCAATCTAGCTCTTTGCAGAGTAATGAAACGCAAAAGCCATCTGCTGTATAGGGTTCCGAGCATGTTTCTCCCCAAGGGCTCTTTACAAGCATGTCCAAGCATTTTGAATGATCAGCTTATGTCCGTTCCACTTTCTTTCTAACAATTACAGGGGCACAGCTATCAAAGTCGCTGTAAGGCGGAAATCAAAAGTCAACTAAATTTTCGTGCGCACAAACATTTCAAAGTTCTACAGTAACATTTCTTTCCTTTGTTAACCTTTAAGCATTTTTAATGTATAATATTAAAAGCCATTATTTTATTTTTTCAAAATAAAACGTTGATATTGCGGGTATTCGCTATTGAATAGTACGGCAACAGAAAATACGGCCTTTCGGCTGTTAAAAAACTAATTACGAAAATTCTTATTAAGCTAAAAAACTAATTACGAAATTTCTTATTAAGCCCGTGCTTAATGGCTTAAAGGCTAGCTACGCCCCTGACAGTCGAGTCAAAGTGGGAATAGCTCACCCTTCATTTGCAATTTAGAACAGTCAAAACGAGAATGGACTAGTTCCCGATGTTCAAACAACACATTGTAATCGCGAATGGTTCCCTTGAACATGAAATGAATTAGCGATGCGTGAAATAGCTGAGCGTTATGTAGAATGGTTGACTGTAGCATCAAATGACATAGCGTTGCGTGAAATAGCTCAATATGATGTCGAATAGCACAGCACAACAACCGGTCCAGCATAACTTCATGTGGTACAGCTCAACAAGAAATTGTTTGGCAATGCATCAAACGTTACAGACTAAACGGCAAAGCGGTTTAGTCTACCGTGAAATAGTTGACAATGAAGTAAAATGGCTGAGTGTGACATGAACCAGCGCAGCGTGACGTTAACTAAAGGTCGCCGAAACAGCCAAAAATACAAGAAGAGCAAATGGAACAGCGGTCTGCTGGAGGTCATGACGTCACACAATTTTTGACAGCTGGCAACAGAGGTATGACATCACAATTGATTGTGAAATTTGGCGCGGAATTTCAGAGTGAGGACGCAGTCTTTGTGCCTTATGCCTCGCAAGAGTGACCGACTTTGAGAAAGTCTAAAATACCTCCCGGAGGAGGTAATACGAGTACCCTAAAAACGACTGCGTGGGAGGCTAGACATCGGCTTGCTTGATTATAATCCGGTATATTTCTATTATTTGCTTCCTTCAATGATTACTTTATTAATTTACTGTCCTCCAACACCGCCCGCGGGGAGTCTCATATGAAAGGGGAGGGGATGCTTGTCGTCTCGCTTAGGGGTGTAAATTTCAGATTTTGGTCTCACTTAGGGTGGTCTGGAAAAAGCGCCATTATATTTAGCCATGAAGGTCTCGTTTAGGGTTGCACGCAAAAAGTTACCGTATTTTTTATTTGTTTAGGAGGTCGAAAAAATTTTGGGCCATGCCCAGATTCGTTTCCTTTTGGGGTTTAATTCCAAATTTCCGACCAGCATACCCGCCCCTTTCATAAGAGATTCCCTTCCCCCCCCCCCCGGGTTTCACCGTATCACGCATAATTTTTTATCGCTATTCGGAAGAATTCGCCGCCTCTAATTTTGTATTACATGTTGTATTCCTCAATTTTCATTTTCTGTGCGTTCGCGTATCCTCAACTATGAGTTTTCAAACTTCTCATTGACGTTGAACTCAGTCGAAAATATTTGTTTACCGTGAGATTTTGGCGAGTAGCGTTTGTACTGCAGTTGTCGCGCAGTTGCGCCCCCCCAGCAGACCGCTGTTCCATTTCACGTTTGGCTGTTCCATTTGCTCTTCTTGTATTTTTGGTGGTTTCTGCGACCTTAAGTTAACGTCACGCTGCGCTGGTTCATGTCACACTCAGCCATTTCACTTCATTGCCAACTATTTCACGGTAGACTAAACCGCTTTGCCGTTTAGCCTGAAACGTTTGATGCATTGCCAAACAATTTCTTGTTGAGCTGTACCACATGAAGTTATGCTGGACCGGTTGTTATGCTGTGCTGTTCGACATCATATTGAGCTATTTCACGCAATGCTATGTCATTTGATGCTACGGTCAACGATTCTACACACGTATTTCACGCATCGCTAATTCGTAAGGCGGACCGAGTTAAGGTTTCGGTAGCATTATCAAATTCTTTTTTCTCTTTGGGTCGCGATGGGCCGAGAGATAAGACTTCGGGCCACGAGTTATTGTTCTCGGTCTCGTTTTTTGTACTCGAGTGGCACGAGTAAAGTTTTCGGTGGCGTTATCAAATTCTTCGCTTTCTTTGTACTCGGGCCGTGAGGCGCCGAGTTAAGTAATCGGGGAAGGGGAGGGGAGGGTCCCGAACTCCCTAAATTTTTTTGCTTCCTAAGCTCCCCCTCCCTTTCCCCGATGTTTTTTGCGAGTCACTATTCTTTCGAATCAAAACATTTGGCGTCGGTTGTGAAGCGTTCGTGAACGTTTCCCTCAGCGCAGATAGGGTTCTGGAGTCGTTAGAACAAAAAGGTGAAGGCAATAATAGCATGTCGAGTGGCGAAGAAAGCTAAAACGTAAGGATTAAAGCCCGTGGATATCACGGCATAAGAGAAGAGGAGGTAGCTTGAACATGGTGCATTCTGTTTCGTCTGATTAGCGAGGGTGACCGTTGTGCAAGAAATCATGAGCCTTTGGAAGGTTTGTCGCACGAGCAGCACGCGCATGAATTTAACTCTGCATGATGTAGATGGTGGGTATCGAAAACGCGAATGCGAAATCGAAACAGAAAAGTGTAGTGACATTTTGCAGCTTTCTTCGGGACCCTCGCAAGACGCTGCAGAATGGTCAGAAAATTCAAAAAATTCCAAAGATTCGAATGCAGACCTTACAGAAGAAGAATGGTCATATAGAATCGAACGGTCGATCGCATGCAAGTGCACGCTGAGGAAGAGGGGAAAGGGGAGACAGTTTTTGACTAGCTTTGATTTGGGTGACCACAATAAGACTTAATTTTCCAATTTGACTTTATAGAGATGTAATTAATAGGTAACGCGATCGCTATCGTATCACACTCAGTCCTGCGATGACAATTCTCGTGTTTGATTCCTCAGCCGGAAAAATCCTGACCCTTCATGGGCTATCGCGCGGAGCATTTTTATTACGAAAAGCGAAACAAGGCACGTGCAGAAAAATTGGCGGGCCAAGGAATACAACACACACGACAAATCATGCGAAGGTCTGCGAACGTACTTGCAATTTTGTCATCAGTTTTTGAATTTGTTCAAGGAGGAAACCGTTTTGTCAACAAACTTCTTTAATTTGTGCCCTAGCCTGCTCACAGAGTTTTGTTTGGCTAAATCATGTTTCATATCGTTGATACATCTGGGTAAAAGAATTTGAGCTTACATGGATAAGTTGATATTAGAGTGTTTATGTCAGTGTATACTAAATAGTACAACACTGAGACGCGAAGCGAATAAATATGAGATCAAATGTGCGAGTTACTTGTAGTCGTCTATTAGCGGGCTCGAATAGCGCGCAGTAGAAAAAAAAATCCAAAAGATTTGCGGCAAACTACAAAATCTATTGTAAGGTATTCATTTATCTATAAAATTATGGTCATTGCGAATGACAAACGCAGTTTTGATTTGCCACCATGGCAGAGTTTTCTCAAATGCATTCCAGCATCTCCGAAGGACGCTCAGTACTAGTGTTGTTGTTACTAAACATCGCTTCTCGAAGCTTGCGGATTTCTCGTTCTTCGCCTTCTCGCTGGTGTAATAAAATCAGGCTATCGAGCGTACACACTATAGTAAGTTTATCACTGAATGCTGATGAAATACTGGATTTAAGTACGTAAGTTTGAGGGAGCTTCTCGGCTTTTCGAACCGCGCGTAATAAAAAAAGGTCGATGCCGCGAGATATCGACATTGCATTGTACTAAAATAAAACCGTATACGTTCGCAAAAGGTCTGGCATTTCTTGAAAGTCATGGGACATTCACAAAGCGGCCCTGCAAAAATCCCCATGTGTTTTACATGGACAGCCTTTTCGTTTCTTTCTGAAACGTAACCAAAACACTGGCCGGTCAGTTTTATTTTTATACCAGCAATTTATAAGCCTTGCCCGCCGTATCCCGCCGGAGTGGTGTACTAGCTTCTAATTGGTCCAAAAACAATTGGCTTGACAGCGCTAACGTTATCGCTCACATGCGCCGAACCGTGAAACTCTCCCTTTAAGGCTGGTTTCCATATGATCGCAGATCGCAATAAGGTCTGCGATCGTCTGCGATCCTGCGATCGTGATCGCAGACGATTGCAGAAGATAAAACCATGTTCTATCTAAAGGCTGGTTTCCATATGATCGCGGATCGCAGATCGCAGATCGCAAACAATCGCAATTGATCGCAGACGATCGCAGGAGATAGAACATGGTTCTATCTTCTGCGATCGTCTGCGATCACGATCGCAGGATCGCAGACGATCGCAGAAGTAGTTTCCATATGATCGCAGACGATCGCAGACCTTATTGCGAGCTGCGCATGCGATCTGCGATCTGCGATCCGCGATCATATGGAAACCAGCCTTTAGATAGAACATGGTTCTATCTTCTGCGATCGTCTGCGATCATCGCAGACGATCGAAGACCTTATTGCGATCTGCGATCATATGGAAACCAGCCTTTAAAATACCATGACAGTCAGAATGCGTCAATTTTATCTGTAAAATACGCCGCCACTTCCATGATGTTATCCTAAAATGCTTGATAAGCGGTTAGAAGACCATAATATAATAAGCTTATATATTTCTTGTTCTTAGAGGGCTTTGTAATTATAACAATAACAATCTTTTATTAGGTTACCAACGTCACCGAATGGTAATTACACGGAATACCCGCATTAAAATATGTCCTCCCCTAGTACGGATGTATTGTTCTGATTGTCTTCAACAGAAGCGGCCCAATCAAAATCTATTATTTGGGCACATATCACAAGAGAGGGGACCCACTCATCCCTTTCTCGTATGTGACGACAAATCATCATTTGATTTATTCTTTAAACCTACATTAAATTCTGCCCTCTCCCAGAAGGGATCTATTGTTGTGATTGTCTTCAACAGAAGCAGCCCAATCATTATCCATTATCGGCGTGTATATCACGAGGGAGGGGACCCACTCATCCTAACCTGTGTGACGTCAAAGCAAGTCATCATTTCGAAAAGTTGTTTTTGTTCAATGGCGACCACATGTATGAATTTAAGACTCTGATCTGCCGTTTTCAGAGAGAAAAAAAACCTTTTTCAAGCAGTAAATCGAAATGATAACTTCTAGGTAGTACTCAACAGTTGAAACGGTGGAAATTGGGAGAGTTCACAGCGAAGAAACTCCGCTTTCAAAAACAGATCGAATAATCAACGCGAAGGATTAGAGCTATAGGAGGCCAGACCAGTTCAGCGGGGTCATGACGTTATTGCAGAGTTATTTCTGGTATGATTCCTAGTAACACAACGATAAGTATCACGCAATATATCTGAAAAAAACCATTCAGACAATTATTTCAATTGCCAAGGGAGGATAGTTTTTAAATATCTGCGAAACATACAATGGGGAATAATTGGGGCTACATTAAGCATTCCGTGTTAATGCCATTAGCCGGGCATCTCGTTTACAGAAGGATAAAATTTAAATTACAGAAAAACCGTGAAAAAAAACTACTTAAACCAAAGTTAAGTGTTGCGCAAGCGAAAGAGAATTTGGCTGCTAGACAATTAAATGCTATTTAACGTTTGTTTCACTGTTTTCTTTTGTATAATTTAGACTAAGAGATACTAGCGCATTAATTTTTTTATGTGGGTTCTGTGAAATTTTCCCACACGACCAAGTGATTTTAGCTCATGCTTGGGATCAGGTGACGTCGACCTCCAATTACTCGTTTTCTTTGTATTTAACAAAAGCATGTAGAACGTTACAAAACTGTTACAAAACTTCAAGTATGTGCGTGTGTGTGTGTACGTGTGCGCGGTCAAAGTTAATTATCATAAGTCCATGCATATTGTAATTCTAATATAAGATAGCTATTTTTTAAAAGTGAGGAAGCCTGAATTTATAAGCCTCGTGGTTTCTTTCAGGTTTTCTCGCCATTTATTTTCTTTCGTCAATTTTCATCATTTTTTTTTCCATCTGTAATTGTTGTATATGGCAAAATAAATATTGTATTGTATATTGTATTGTAAGTAGGCTTTATTAAGCAGTATTGAAACTTTTGTCATTGTAATATTAAAAATAGAACGCCACTCGTCCGGACGTTGGCACTCCTATTGTTTTGATAGACACTTTCCGAAAAACAAATTACACTGTTGCTCGCCGACAGCTTTTGCTGATTTAAATTGGACATGGAAACACGTAATCTCTCATTTTATATAATCTCACTGCTTTGTTTTACACTGAGCCTAATGTAAACACTGAAGGAAGTTTAATTTTGGAGAACTATAACTGCCATACACTTACTTCCTGCTTGCGTCATGGGATCGTTTGATATTCACTTCATAGATTTTACTGATAGGTTGCCTTCAGTCCCTACGTTGCTACGTTAATAATTGATGAGAAATTAAAATTAAGTAAAATGCAATTCACTTAAAAAGCTACATCTTTGATGATAAAATAAATCTTTTGGGCCAGCGCAAAAAGTCTGCTCGATTTGTATGTATAAATAGAACTTCTATTTATTCAGGCTTTAGAATCAGCGATTTTGATGGAGGTATTTCAAACAAGGAAATTAGTCCCTTTTTAGTGGAAGAAATGTCACTGGACTCCGGTAGAAACTTAAGCCCATCTTGTGCTAAACCGTCGACATAAAAACATTTAATTCAGTCAATACACTTGCCAGTAGCATGTTTATCAAATAAGAGAAAGTGTCATTATGCACTCAAAAACAACTGAAATGAAACTAACAAATAGACAGAATATTGTTTTCTTTTGTTTAACACTCCTGTCTGAATACAAATTATGAGCAGCAAGAAAATGCTCACGAAAACTGGAGATATGCTGTTCGCATACAGCTGAAACGTAAGGTAGATTTACAGTGATGCCTATATAACTTGTAAAAAAAAATAGAACATAATGACACTTACAGATGCAAAAGTAGCATCTAGTTAACTGATTTCGCCGTCTGGCGCTTGTCTAAAAGACGGTTAAATACTTTTTTTCCCAGTCTTACAGGTCGAGGTATCGTTTCTTATATGATGATTTTGTTGCCTATGATATTGATCTTTTCATTCGGTCTTAAAACTGAGTACGAACGGCAGTCTAATTACTGGCCAAAGTGTATTTCATATCAAAATATGGATCACTCTCTTTGGTCGACATGGTTTACGTCTAGCGAGGTCATTACATAGACGGCTTCGTAGCTCTTTTTGACACTGACATGTACGGCTCTATGCTGAAATACACGTCAACTACACTCAGTAGACATTGTTAATATTATGATTGCTAAAATTAGTTTAAAAATTATTCGTGCTTGCTTTCTTTTGCTCGCACAGGAAAACGCACCATGGGGATCACCTTTCTTCGCGTCAGGTTTTTTGTGGTGTTTCTGTCTATTTACCTGGTTGGATCGGAAACTGTCCACATTGGCATCCTGCTGCCAATATCAATGCCAGGGTATTCAGAACTGGGGAGAGCTTTACAACTTATTGTACAGCCTGCCATTCAAGATGTTTTTAAACAAAACACGCTTACACGGGAATGGAACATAACCTACACTGTTGAGGACAGTGCATGTCACAAAACAATTGCAGTTGGGAAAACTTATGAACTACAAAATGCAGATGCATTTATCGGACCTGCATGCTCCGATTCGTGCTTGTCAGCAGCTTTGCTGGCTTCGTATTGGAATAAACCAATGATCTCCTACTCGTGTTCGTCTGTAGAGCTGAGTAAACGTGGCAACTTTCCCACTTTTGCTCGGACACAACCGTTTAGTAGGACGTTTACGCAAGAGACACCAGATTTGCTTTACCGTGCCATGTTGTTTTACAAGTGGAAACGCGCCGCTTTCATTTCTACTGAGGATCATGTGTGGTCACCAATTGCTATCTCCATGGCAGAGCTTTTTCAAAGAAATAACATCAGTGTACCATTCAAGGGATTTTATGCACCCAGTTTTTCGTTTTCCCACAAAACGTTTCTGAATCAAGTCAAGGATGAAGCGCGAGGTAAGCACTTGTTATTCAATAAACGAATCCCAACGATACCGTTACATGCTGAAGAACTCTAGCTATATAAACGTAGACGTTTACGTCAAAAACCCGAAATGGCATGCACGTTTGAACTACTAGTTTTTATATAGGAAAGTATGGGGGCCGTCACCACCAAAAATACATGAATTTCAAACGGTACAGACAACAAAGAGATGGTTCAAGTGTCCATTACAAAATAGCACAGAAAATTGAAAAGTGGCACAGCCAAAGTATAAATTGTTCAACTTTCCATACTGGAATAGGAAAGTGTAAAACGAAACGAGCTAGCCAAAACACAAATAAACTAGCAACTCATATCGAAGTGGAGCGTCAAATAGTTAAACAGTCATGGGCATAGCCAGCTATTTTTTGCCATTTAAGCCCAAGTTGTGCAGCGTAAGTCAGATATATCAAAATTTGCCAACGTCCAACGTAGGAACCGGGTGGTCTTACTAGTTTTATCCCTGGCAGACAACGATCTAATGCTTTAATTAATGCAGATGCACAACTGATTCCTTTTCCTCGTGGGATTTTGCTATTTTAAAAGGAAAATTTAAAATTAATAAAGACTGCCTGGTATGATCAAGTGCATGACTATTACGGACTGACCATCACTCAAATGCAAGCCTTCTTGGTTTGCTCGCACAGAAGTCGCTGACGACTCTCTCGGGGTCAGTCGGCATCTCCCTGTATGCGTGCATAAGAGCGAGAGATGATAGTCGCTCTGTCAGCATAGTAGACCGCACGTATCTTTTCACTCTTTTCATGGTGCTAAGTGATCTCTCTGGTGTTCTGCTAAGCAGTGGACACTGGCATGGTGAGGAGAATCATGGTAAACACGGTGGCAACATTGGGATAGAGATCTTCACTTATGCAGCTTAGTGTGTCCTTCAGGTTGTTTGGTTTCTCCCCCTCGGCAAGCGCTCATCTCGCTTTTCGCTTTTCAACGAACGATCTCGTTGTCGAAGGCCACTCTATGAATCGAGTCGTTGAGGCATTGTAAATCTTGTTAGTAGTTTCGCTGTTGAGTGATCCGAGCTGCGTAGTTATGAGTTATTGACCCAGGAACCGATCATTGTGGTTGAGCAGCCTATCACTGAGCTCTTGAATAAGATGATCAACAAAAGGCAAGTAGAGGGCTCTGTACCAATACTGCTGTGGTGCAACGGCAGGTACGTTGGCTCGGTTACGCTGGATTGCAGATATCCTTGCACGTTGGGCTCAATTTCACAACCTGCTGCCAACTCCTTTGCACGCTCAAACAGTTCACTCCAAACCGTTTGGTCGTTTCTCTCCTCCCTTAATACACTGATGACTACCTTTGACTCCTTGGCTGCCTCAATGAGGTTGATAGATTGACCTTGGAGCATGGTGGATAGTGCCACTGTATTTGAAAGGACAAGCTCTGTTGCACATAGCGCCATTATAAAGTCGAACTGCAGGATGGAGCTCAGGTACCCTCTCGCCCTAGCGTCTCCACCCTCTGCAAGGCTCTCTAATGCCCGTATCACCACTGGAAAGGCTGTACGGAAGGTATACAAGGAGTCAGCTCTACTTCCCCATCGTGTCTCACGCAGGGTTCGCGACTTGGCGCGCCGCTCCATCTCAACCCTTACTGCCGCATCTTGAGACAGGCACTCAGGATCGAACTAACGCCATCAATCTAGCTCTTTGCAGAGTAATGAAACGCAAAAGCCATCTGCTGTATAGGGTTCCGAGCATGTTTCTCCCCAAGGGCTCTTTACAAGCATGTCCAAGCATTTTGAATGATCAGCTTATGTCCGTTCCACTTTCTTTCTAACAATTACAGGGGCACAGCTATCAAAGTCGCTGTAAGGCGGAAATCAAAAGTCAACTAAATTTTCGTGCGCACAAACATTTCAAAGTTCTACAGTAACATTTCTTTCCTTTGTTAACCTTTAAGCATTTTTAATGTATAATATTAAAAGCCATTATTTTATTTTTTCAAAATAAAACGTTGATATTGCGGGTATTCGCTATTGAATAGTACGGCAACAGAAAATACGGCCTTTCGGCTGTTAAAAAACTAATTACGAAAATTCTTATTAAGCTAAAAAACTAATTACGAAATTTCTTATTAAGCCCGTGCTTAATGGCTTAAAGGCTAGCTACGCCCCTGACAGTCGAGTCAAAGTGGGAATAGCTCACCCTTCATTTGCAATTTAGAACAGTCAAAACGAGAATGGACTAGTTCCCGATGTTCAAACAACACATTGTAATCGCGAATGGTTCCCTTGAACATGAAATGAATTAGCGATGCGTGAAATAGCTGAGCGTTATGTAGAATGGTTGACTGTAGCATCAAATGACATAGCGTTGCGTGAAATAGCTCAATATGATGTCGAATAGCACAGCACAACAACCGGTCCAGCATAACTTCATGTGGTACAGCTCAACAAGAAATTGTTTGGCAATGCATCAAACGTTACAGACTAAACGGCAAAGCGGTTTAGTCTACCGTGAAATAGTTGACAATGAAGTAAAATGGCTGAGTGTGACATGAACCAGCGCAGCGTGACGTTAACTAAAGGTCGCCGAAACAGCCAAAAATACAAGAAGAGCAAATGGAACAGCGGTCTGCTGGAGGTCATGACGTCACACAATTTTTGACAGCTGGCAACAGAGGTATGACATCACAATTGATTGTGAAATTTGGCGCGGAATTTCAGAGTGAGGACGCAGTCTTTGTGCCTTATGCCTCGCAAGAGTGACCGACTTTGAGAAAGTCTAAAATACCTCCCGGAGGAGGTAATACGAGTACCCTAAAAACGACTGCGTGGGAGGCTAGACATCGGCTTGCTTGATTATAATCCGGTATATTTCTATTATTTGCTTCCTTCAATGATTACTTTATTAATTTACTGTCCTCCAACACCGCCCGCGGGGAGTCTCATATGAAAGGGGAGGGGATGCTTGTCGTCTCGCTTAGGGGTGTAAATTTCAGATTTTGGTCTCACTTAGGGTGGTCTGGAAAAAGCGCCATTATATTTAGCCATGAAGGTCTCGTTTAGGGTTGCACGCAAAAAGTTACCGTATTTTTTATTTGTTTAGGAGGTCGAAAAAATTTTGGGCCATGCCCAGATTCGTTTCCTTTTGGGGTTTAATTCCAAATTTCCGACCAGCATACCCGCCCCTTTCATAAGAGATTCCCTTCCCCCCCCCCCCGGGTTTCACCGTATCACGCATAATTTTTTTATCGCTATTCGGAAGAATTCGCCGCCTCTAATTTTGTATTACATGTTGTATTCCTCAATTTTCATTTTCTGTGCGTTCGCGTATCCTCAACTATGAGTTTTCAAACTTCTCATTGACGTTGAACTCAGTCGAAAATATTTGTTTACCGTGAGATTTTGGCGAGTAGCGTTTGTACTGCAGTTGTCGCGCAGTTGCGCCCCCCCAGCAGACCGCTGTTCCATTTCACGTTTGGCTGTTCCATTTGCTCTTCTTGTATTTTTGGTGGTTTCTGCGACCTTAAGTTAACGTCACGCTGCGCTGGTTCATGTCACACTCAGCCATTTCACTTCATTGCCAACTATTTCACGGTAGACTAAACCGCTTTGCCGTTTAGCCTGAAACGTTTGATGCATTGCCAAACAATTTCTTGTTGAGCTGTACCACATGAAGTTATGCTGGACCGGTTGTTATGCTGTGCTGTTCGACATCATATTGAGCTATTTCACGCAATGCTATGTCATTTGATGCTACGGTCAACGATTCTACACACGTATTTCACGCATCGCTAATTCGTAAGGCGGACCGAGTTAAGGTTTCGGTAGCATTATCAAATTCTTTTTTCTCTTTGGGTCGCGATGGGCCGAGAGATAAGACTTCGGGCCACGAGTTATTGTTCTCGGTCTCGTTTTTTGTACTCGAGTGGCACGAGTAAAGTTTTCGGTGGCGTTATCAAATTCTTCGCTTTCTTTGTACTCGGGCCGTGAGGCGCCGAGTTAAGTAATCGGGGAAGGGGAGGGGAGGGTCCCGAACTCCCTAAATTTTTTTGCTTCCTAAGCTCCCCCTCCCTTTCCCCGATGTTTTTTGCGAGTCACTATTCTTTCGAATCAAAACATTTGGCGTCGGTTGTGAAGCGTTCGTGAACGTTTCCCTCAGCGCAGATAGGGTTCTGGAGTCGTTAGAACAAAAAGGTGAAGGCAATAATAGCATGTCGAGTGGCGAAGAAAGCTAAAACGTAAGGATTAAAGCCCGTGGATATCACGGCATAAGAGAAGAGGAGGTAGCTTGAACATGGTGCATTCTGTTTCGTCTGATTAGCGAGGGTGACCGTTGTGCAAGAAATCATGAGCCTTTGGAAGGTTTGTCGCACGAGCAGCACGCGCATGAATTTAACTCTGCATGATGTAGATGGTGGGTATCGAAAACGCGAATGCGAAATCGAAACAGAAAAGTGTAGTGACATTTTGCAGCTTTCTTCGGGACCCTCGCAAGACGCTGCAGAATGGTCAGAAAATTCAAAAAATTCCAAAGATTCGAATGCAGACCTTACAGAAGAAGAATGGTCATATAGAATCGAACGGTCGATCGCATGCAAGTGCACGCTGAGGAAGAGGGGAAAGGGGAGACAGTTTTTGACTAGCTTTGATTTGGGTGACCACAATAAGACTTAATTTTCCAATTTGACTTTATAGAGATGTAATTAATAGGTAACGCGATCGCTATCGTATCACACTCAGTCCTGCGATGACAATTCTCGTGTTTGATTCCTCAGCCGGAAAAATCCTGACCCTTCATGGGCTATCGCGCGGAGCATTTTTATTACGAAAAGCGAAACAAGGCACGTGCAGAAAAATTGGCGGGCCAAGGAATACAACACACACGACAAATCATGCGAAGGTCTGCGAACGTACTTGCAATTTTGTCATCAGTTTTTGAATTTGTTCAAGGAGGAAACCGTTTTGTCAACAAACTTCTTTAATTTGTGCCCTAGCCTGCTCACAGAGTTTTGTTTGGCTAAATCATGTTTCATATCGTTGATACATCTGGGTAAAAGAATTTGAGCTTACATGGATAAGTTGATATTAGAGTGTTTATGTCAGTGTATACTAAATAGGAGAATTAGAAATTGTCAATTGTACAGAAATTTTCATCCATCGTCAGTCGACAAATGCTTCCCCAAGAACCACCCAATAAACAAGGTCTTCAACAGACAGACACTAAAACTCAGCTTCTCATGCATGCCAAACATGAAAACCATCATCGCATCACATAAAAAAAAAAACAGATACTCTCAAATGTAGCAACAACCCCAAACGAAAATTATAACCCGAGCTGCAACTGCAGGAAGAAAGCAGATTGCCACTTGATGGTGAATGCCTCCAAGCGAACGACGGTAACAACAACTGAATCGTACGTGGGACTGGCACAACACATTCTTCCGAAACGCCAACAGACGCAATGCAACGGAACTATCTGAACAATATATGGACCCTGACGGACGCAAACAAAACATTTCTAATTTAATGGAAAGTACTCACAAAGTTCAAACCCGATAATAACATTAAAAAGAAATGTAACCTATGTCTTCACGAAAAGTTTATTTCCGTAGAAAAGATCTTAGTAGCCTGAACAAACGCAATGAATTACCAAGTCCAAACCCCCACAGAAATAGATATGTACTCAAAACTCTCGAAAAACGTAAAGTAACCGTTTGTATCATGGCACGTGAATTGTATCACGCCACGAGCATTGGTAATTTATCGCCCAGCAAACGCTTGTTTTAAATCACCAGTTCCAATGATTTCATAAATCCATGCCCTCATATAAATAGATACGTACCAAAAACCTCTCGTATAACGTAACGTTACTGTTTGTATCATGGCACGTGAACTCTCTCACGGCACGTGGAATTGTATTTTATCGCCTACCAGCTGCTTGCTTTAAATCACCAGTTTTTGATTATTTTATATACTTTACGGTCATTCGTTGAAGTTGCGTGATGAGTGTGGTCAGCTCCTGACCATATACGAAACAGAGCTGTAGCAATAAAACGATGAATCACTTCTGGAGCCTGAACTATTTTTTTCCTGGGTGTATATCTCCGTCTATTTCTATCGATTTTGGGGAGTCAGCGATGCTGGAAGGTATCACTGCTGTAGGCTTACGCACCACGCAGTCAAATATGGCCCGAGTATAAGCTGAAAACAGCTTCTTGTTTTTTATGTTACGCTGTACCATTCGCGATTACAATGTGTTGTTTGAATATCGGAAACTAGTCCATTCTCGTTTTGACTGTTCTAAATTGCAAATGAAGGGTGAGCTATTCCCACTTTGACTCGACTGTTTAATTATTCCATGTTCCACTTCGATATGAGTTGCTAGTTTATTTGTGTTTTGGCTAGCCCGTTTCGTTTTACACTTTCCTATTCCAGTATAGAAAGTTGAACAGTTTGTACTTTGGCTGTGCCATTTTTCAGTTGTCTGTGCTATTTTGTAATGGACACTTGAACCATCTCTTTGGTGTCTGTACCTTTTGAAATTCATGTATTTTTGGTGGTGACGGCCGCCCATAGGAAAGAGTACAGCCATACTGGGCCAATTTCTTTTTATTAATTGTTTCAAACTTTTCCTTGTGTCTCGGCAAATTTGCTTTCGTAGAAGCTGATTTTGGTGTGTACTGGGTCTGGTCTCTTCCTTACGAAATCGTCTGATACTGATCTCAGTTCTTTGTGTTCTAAGAGCATTTTGTGTACAAGAAAACTGAGCCAGTCAATGATAAGTGCAAGATGCTGTACTTTTGTAATCTGTTAACCACCAATATGTTCATTTTGACAAGTGAAGTTTAAACTGAAGGAAGAATGCTGTTAAAGAATGCTTTTAAAAGTTTTAAAAAACTCGTACATTTCCTCGACTACCAAATTCAGAACACACTAAAACTCACGGCGAATAATCATTACAGACAAAAATGCAAAATTTAGTCACTCGACAGTTGTAAAGTCCCTTGATGGCCCGCCGTGAATAGACCTTATTCGGGGAATACATATTATGACATAACATATTATTAACACAGTCTATATACTGCAACATTTTAGGCGACTAACTTTCGTCAGTGTTTTAGTATATTGTTAATATACCGACTCAAAATTAAGCCAGTAGTTATCGGCCTAAAATGTTGCAGTATATAATAACTATTAATGTACCGACGGCAAATAAGCCAGTAATTATTGGCCTAAAATATCGCAGTATGTAATAAGTGTTAATTCGCTTCGTTGTTTTGTTGCCCCGCGAGAGATCGTAATGAAAAGTTCCATTTTCGATTCCAGGTGGTCCAAAGAATCGCGTATAATTATCGTGATGTTAGGAAATGTCGTAATTGTATGACGCCTTAAATGATTGGGTTCAGGTTTATTCAATAATGTCCGGCGTAGCTGACGGGATGTTTAGCGAAGGTGAAAATCGGGCGAACAATCAGCGAAACCGAGTACTGAGTACGCCGCTCGCTGTCGCTGCTTACGCCGCTAATGGCGGCTCCGCCGCCAAAACTTTATATTCGGACAATACCGTCAGATACACAGGACCATACACTTACGATAACAGTCGCTCCATCTTCATATCGAAGGATCGGTATTGGCTTGGCTTGGTTTGACGTACCACTGGATCTCGATGCCACTGCTATTGGGGGAGCAGGGATAGCGCAGTATTGAGAGCACTCACCTCCTACCAATGTGGTCCGGGTTCGATTCCGACGGACTCGTAGTCATATGTGGGTTGTTTGTTGTTGGTTCCTGTTCTTGCTCCGAGAGAGTTTTCTCCGGGTACTCCGGTTTTCCACTCTGCTTAAAAACCAGTACTTCTAAATTCCAATTCGATCTGGAAAGTGTACCCAGTTATCGCTCTGCGCTAAATACATTGACATTTGCGTTTTCGTTGTATTGACTTGTACTTCTGGTAATTTTGTTACACTTTTACTTTCTTTGGTATTTTACTGCGTTGTTGTGTTTTACGTTTCACCCACATCCAGCACTCTTCGTAATGGGCTAAACCCTTGTGGGATTTGTCCGGCCTAGAGTTTCTGTTTTTGCATGCCCAGAACGCAGATCAACGCAGCCTTGAACAACCAAAACTTTTACGACCATGAATAAATATAGTGTTTAGCCGAATTTTATTTTTAGCGAGTTTCTTTATATGCTAATTTTCTTTAAAACTAAACCCAAACAGTACCACTTATCATTTGAACTTAAGTGCCATATCGATATAGCTACTACACAACTGGTTAATACTCGACACCTGTTCCATTATTTTCTTTTGTTTACTTTTAGCAAAACGATACTAGATATTGACGTTAACGTTAAATTGCACTACGCATTGAAGTGATTTTGGGTTAGAGCTAGTTTACGTCGCTATTCAATTATTCGTTTTCTTTGGACAACTTCTGAACTTCTGAAAACAAAGGGCAAAAAAAAGACCTGGTTCATAACACCTATCAAGATCTAGACATTTGAAATTATTCCTTATTGGTGTTATGAACCAGGATTTTTTTGCCCATTGTTTTCAAAACGTCCAAAGAAAACGCATAATTGAATAGCGACGTAAACTAGTTCTAACCCCAAATCATTTCAAACTAGGAGTTTCTTTAAAGCGAAAATCTGAGGTCATCTCAAAGTTAATTCTGAAATTAATCACTTAGAGAAGCTTTTCAACGTACACTGACCAGGCACACTAAGGAAACGCCCCTCATTTACAGTTCAAACGCAAAACAAAAGCTTTACGCATGGGAAAAAGGAAAATTCTTCATCTGGAAACAACAAACCCCATGTTGACTTAGCCCCTTTTGAACGACGTGGTTCGATGTTTTGGCAACACGACACACATCTAACCTATATGCTTGCTGTGTTTCTTTCAGTTATCTTCCTCCTGTGCTCTAGTGACGAGGTAGCCAAGTTTCTGGTAGCAGCTAATGATTTGGAAATGATGAACGGTGATTACGCTTTCACGACACTTGATTTTATTGTCCAAAATAGGTGGCAAACCGAAACATGGGCCGGTGGAAGAAGCCCTGAAGAATTCATTGCACTTTTTGATGGCATCAATAACCTTTCAGTGAAGGGGCCACACGGAGAACGATTTGAAAATTACTCACGGGAGCTTAATGAAGTGATAAAAGCAAATAATATATCACAAACACCGCTTGTAAGTATGAAGTTCTACTTCAGAAAACACCTTCAATTCCTTTGCACGTGATAACGTTTAATGTTTATTTTTCAAATGAAACAAATGTTAAAATGCTTGGAATAGGTTCCCTCGCCTGGGCAAAATATCAACGTTATCATTACAAAGCTGTATTGATGCTTACAGTTATGAAAGTTACAGCACCTTTAATTCGATATGATTGTTCACTAAGCGTAGTCACTTGGTAGAAATCGAAATCGGTACAATTGGTAACAATCAATATTATTTGTCGATGGATATATCTTATATGGTCGATGTTTATAACCAATGTAACGAGCGTTGTGATTGGCCGATCTACGTGGGCATTATGGCAAATGTTACGTCCAGCAAATGCATGACTTCGGGGGAGAATTTCTATGTCTCATATATAACAAAGAAAGTCAGCTACATTATTGTTAGTATTGACTTAAACTGCTCTTTCTCTGAAATGAAGTTTGTTATATTTCCTGCCCGCATTTATCCTTCACGCTTCACTGGAAATCTGTAAATTTTCACGCGAGCTCCTATTTGAGCTGTGCACTTGCGCCGAGTCGCCATTTTTCATTCAGCAAAGTTGTATTATTTTTCTGAGCCGCGCTAGTAAACATAGTTCAGACGTTTGGTAAAATGGCACCCTAGTGGAACCAAATTTGGAAGAGAAAACTGTGTGCAACAAATGCAGACTGCAGACTTGCAGACCTACAGACTTGCAGTCTTGCAGAACCAACATACTGGCCTTTCCCAATTCATTTTAAAAATAATGTTGTGCAACCTCCGCCATTCCACATCGTGTGCTGTCCGCTTGGTACGCTTTAAGGATACTTCCAACTTTCACGGTTGTCCTTCACGACTAAAATTCCTACGTGCACTAGTTTTGAGAAAACGTTGTCAACCTATATAGCAATGGACAGCACAATAAGGGGTAGTTTCTGAAAAAAAAAATACAATTTTACCGAACTTTTTTATATCCTAAAATATCAGGATCGGGTAAACTCGCCAACAACCGAGGCCTGTTGGATTGAATTTATCGGGTATTGAACATCTGGCAAGAACGAAATAGCTGCATAGCCGTTATTCACAACACATTAAGGGGGGATTCTACCTAAACGCCACTTTTCCGCCACTTGACATGGCTTTAATGGAAAAATCTCGTTCACGTTTCAAGCAATCCAAAAACTCTACACTCATCACGTGAATCTGTATTGTGGGGTGTTTTGTGAATTTTTGGGTGATTTTTGGGTATATTTGGGAGGAGATAATTTTTCTTGAAGGATTGGTAAAATTAAGAGAAATAAGAAATATTGAAGATTTAGTGAAGTTTTAAAATTAGAATTTTTAGTTAATAATTAATAGACGGATACCACGTTAGTCCACTAGCAACCTGGGGTGCTCTTGCGTGGATATCAACTGTCTGTTAGTGTTCCAAAAATCATTTTCTTTCCTCTATCCCTCCTTAAAACCTCTTCAAATTTCTTTCAAATGCAGGTAGAATCCCCCCTTAATCAGCCTTTCCCGATATTTTGATTGGTTACCGAGATATCCGAGTTCAAAGTTAGAATAGCAAAAAATTATGTAGACATGTTGCTCAAGTAGACGCCATGCTAAAGTTAGCTTAAATTTCAAAAATTTCTGTACGAGATTTTAGCTCGTAAAATTTCGTAAACAACACATGCCTCCATAGGGAGTACAGGGAATTATATAACCTCGTAATGCTGCGAGCCAGTAAATCAGCAACACTGCATGGAATCAACAAAACTAGCACATAATTCTTGTCAAATTCCAAAGTCGCAAAAATCCGGAAGTATACAGGTCGGCAAGTTTTCAAACCTCCAAATCTGCAGTTTGTATTTGTCGCACACCCAAGCCGTAAAGATGAATGAGTTCAACGTTGTATTTCGTGAACTTCATCGGGGACATCCAGACCATGAAATTTAAACTACCTCCTGGTAGTAGTTAGGGTCTGATCAAAGAATCTGCTGAACAATGTTATTCTGTGGGTGGAACCTTCCACAGTGAACAAGCATTTTATTTAGTCGACCACAGCTCGGTTACTAAAATCGCTCTGAAAAAGGAAGTTTGTAAACAGAGATGTTCATCGGACAACAGATGAACACAGCAATTCAGGAAGTAATATATCAAACACGAGAAAGAGTGTTTCATCAGACATCCAAACACTGAGAAGTAGGTTGAAAAAACGAGGCGCGGTGTTTGGATATCTGATGAAACACACTTTCGAGTGTTTGATATGGATTCTCAAATGATCAATAATTCTTGGAGAAATTCAAGGCTAAAGTTGGCAAAATTTTATGGTAATTAGTATCACATATCCAAACTACGGTCACGGTAGTGATTTTCTTTGTTTTCTCTTGATGAATTATTAATGAGTTTGAGAATTTATATATAAACACTGAACACTGAAAGGACTGAACACCGAGTGTTTATGGAGCTGATAGGAGAAATATTGCTGTGGGTATTGTGTTGCAAATTTCTGTTTGTTAATTACCTATTCTTTTCTATCGTTATGTCGTCGATTCTAAGCTTCTAGGAGGTTTAAGCGCTATTTAGTGCTTTTTTTTTAATGTACAAGGCATGAATTAGTACCGTTCATTTTTCATTTCTTCTTAAAAGAATGTTTGGTCTCAGCGTGGAAATTATACTAATTGCGTTCGACAAAGAACACGATCTGCCTTAATTGCTGTGGCATACTAGGTGAAATGAATCAAATTCTCTGTTTTTCTGTTTCTCTGTTATGGACACCAGATTTGCCCCCACGAAGTTTCCTTTGACTGATTTTCGCAGGGAACTGGTAGTTCGATGTGTATACTTTGGTAAGGAATGTTCCAATCCACGACTGTAGTTTGGCAACTTCATCCCGTCAAGAAGAACTTGATCAGTTTTTCACTCCTGTAAATTCCTTTCACTCGGCTTTAAAACATAACTGAGAAATTTCTGAAACCTCCGATTTCACGAACATCTCCGAGACGCTAAAAAAATGCAAAGATGCATCCAAACAAGTCGCTCGACACTTTAACCTGCCTAACCATTCTTACAAACACATGGCGATCTACACCATGGTAACACAGAAAGCCACCAAAGTTTATAACAAAAATTTATCTTCCAAATCCCACGGAATCAACGAACGCTTTACGTTCGTCTAATTTGTTCTTTTTTTCCACCTTAGCCATGAATTCTCTCAGCAATAGCGTAGCTTGACTGGTATAAACCACACACAACTCAGAATTCCTTGATTCGCTCTGAAGAAGAGCTAACGCTAGAAACATCAACACTCGATGTAAGAAGATGAAAATACGACCAATAACCATAATTGAGAGACTGGTTATCAAATCTTGCCATGACAACAATGGTGTTGCAATTTATGTTGAACGGGCCGCGACCGTGCACAATCCTTTGTCTTTATGTTCACAATACAGTTGAAAACCATGGCAAGTTAACAAGAGGTTGGACACTTGCTCCAACACGCTTTAAAATCTATTGTGGTTTGTGCACGGTGAAAGCCAAAAATGCTAACAAAAACATATAACTATAAAGAAGATTGTCAGTCTTCATAACCATTGCCTTTTATTAGCTATGCAACAACAGTCATTACAACGTTTACTGAAAACTTGTCTCTTGCCACGTGACAACCCATAATGATCATATCCCTCAGGGATCCCATTCTCTAACACCTTCATCCAGTGAAATTTAAAATTTTACGTTCAACTAGTCTACGGAGAGTATCGTGTAGGTACTTTTAATTAGCGTCCAAACGTGTTCGTTTGGCAGTGATCAATTCCATCTTCTTAGTAGGCTAAGCTGTTTTGGTGGTCTTTGAATTGGTTTTTCATCTGGTCAAATTCGATCCAATCATTTTAATAGCCAACTAAAACTTAATAGTGGCAGTTATTCCATTCGAAAATGCAAGTCCCAACTTTTGACTGAGATCGGTTAGGAATCGGATTACTCATTTGATAAACTAAAGAGTTGCAGACTTCATATGTAGCAATGAACTAGTTTAGTTGAGAATTCATCCCGTGCCACCAAAGGGATGTTCGAACACTTCTAAGGGTTGATTAAGGGTTCTAAGGGTTGTACCCATGTGTGTTTGATGTAGTTTTACACTCAGCGTCTTTCTCAATGTAGTTGGGACTACGATGCGATAACCTGGTATACAACCCCATCGCTGAATGACAGTTCGTACTTCGGTGGTCCAGACTGGAAGAATTTCACCAAGCATACGTGTCTTTTGCTGATTGTCCAGTTTTGAGATATGTGGCTGATTACTGACTGTGGGATCCTGGCCTTAGCTGTTTTTCTTCTCCAAATTTCACTTTGGTGGCTTGATACACTTTGATCTTCAATAACCAGCCCAGTAGTTTCAATCTCCTGTTCACTCTTGCTTCGATTCCTATTGGTCGTTTGGGATCTTCTAAGGGCATTAGCAATAAGAAGTCTAACCAGATTATCTGGCACAGGTTACTTCAGTATTGCAGCAAGTGGTTTCTCGCCATTGAAGATTGTTACCTTTCTGCCATACGTGTAAAGGTATGAGACCTGATGAGACCATAAACAATACTTAGCATCTCTTTGTCAATTTGACTGTAACGTTTTTCAGTTTCTGTTAGTGCTCTTGATGTATACTGTATAGGTTGACCACCTTGCGTGCTCCTTCGCCACTCGATGAGGCGTAAACTGACTCTGATGGCTTCAAATATTTCAGCAGTGGTGCTTTTGAAATTATGAGTGCTTTTATTTATCAAAAGCTTTCTGTTCATTTGCTTCCCAGATTAACGCAGTGTCTTCCTTCGGAAGTGTTCTGAGCGGGTCTGATTTGGTTGAAAGGTCTTTAGAAAATCGAAAAGGTAGGAAACCACACCAAATAGTCTTCTAACTTCGCCTTTGTTGGTTGGAGGTGGCATAGATTAGATATCATCTTGTTTCTTTGGGTCAGGTCTGACCCAATTTCAAGAAGCAGATGATCACAGTTGGAAGTCTTCCTCAGCTGGAACAGATGTCAGATGTCGAGTTTGATATTCTCAGTTGGCATCTAGCAAACCAGCAGTCGTTTGTCATGATTGGCTGTCGCCTCTTCTGTGGTGTCGCTGTTACCCCAGATAAGGATGTCATCAGCTATAGCTTTTGCGTACCTTCTAAATTCTTATCAATTTTTCTTTGAAATTCTTCAGGGGCAACACTAATACCAAAAAGATAAAGAATAAACTTTCAATAGGAGTATTAAAAATTGTGAACAGCGAGCTTGCTTTGTCGAGTGGGACGTGCCAGAAGGCGGATTTGACATCAGTTAAGGTAACTACTTTAGCATTGACAATTTCGAGAAGCAGATGATAGACAGTTGGAATTGCATACTCAGTGCGCCTGAGTGCTTTGTTTACTGGTCTGCTATCTATGGAGATTCTTCTTCCATTCTTAGCAGAAGACTTGTTTCACTAAGGGTGTGAACTTTCAATGCGATCGGTTACTTCTTCCAGCATGCCTTGGTCTTGTTCAAAGCATTGGAAGTGTAGTTGTTCAGGATAGTTTCCATGGTGAGTGGCATAACCACTTCTGAAGCAGTTAAAGGGACACATGGCTTGGTTGGTTATGTTCTACCCCCAACAATGTTGTCTGGTAAGAGCTACATAAGCTTGAGCGCTTCAGAGTCATTTGGACCTATCAGAGGAGTCAAGTCCTTGGCGACAATTCTAAACGGTTTATCACTTCTTCGCAGGTGCAGGGTTGAATACAATGACTTTTCAGGCAGCTTCTCTTTTTCTTTGGTGGTATTGATTGTTTTTAATTTATTGGTTTTGCTTATCTTTCCTTTAGTAATCATTCACATACCTTGGAATGCGGCTGACTCTGGCTTAGTCACGCCAAGTCTGATATTTCAAGCTTTATAAAGGTACAAAACATGCGTTACGTCAAGTTCACAGCGCAAATTCTCGACAAATTTACTCAGTCGATTGCGAAACCGAGTTCGCGTTCTCAACAAAATCCACGTTGTTGCCCTATTAAACATTAAACAGTACTATGCAAAAATGTGTGATCAAACGCTATTTGTCTTTCATTTTGGCAAGAAATAAGTATTGAATACCGTTGATTGTGTATGCAAACATGTGCGATCAAAGATTTTTCCATTTAATCTTACCCAAAATAGCCAGTAAACAAGCAACTTTACGACTCAAACTTGCAGAAACACAAACTGTCACACACAAAAGTTTACTGCTGGTGAAAGATTAACACAAATAAGCCTTACCATTTTACAATGCATCAGTTCCTTTCCCCCTTATTCCTCGTAATTTATTCAACGCTTTTAAACCTGAATCCCTCCGAAAATAACAAATTTTAACACTACAGTCTCCCTCTTTTACACTAGAAGTGTATGCTGATGGTCAGAGACTGTAACCAAAACGGGTCACATTTCAAACTGAAAATGTCGCCTATTTAAATGTTGACAAAACAGCTAAATGTTGCAGCAACGATTCTATTTGGCAATAGCAAATATCTGACGAGCATCGCGAAACCACACGAAAGCATGTGCTGACGTGGCGCAAGGTGTTCAGGTCGCAAAATCTCGTGGCTGCTACAACAACCGAGGAGTAAAAATGATAATCAGACGGCAGTTAAGACGTAGCTGTGACCGCAGCCATCAAACAAAACGCTGTCTCTTAATCGAGGAATTGCAGGTAATTTTTCTTTCATGTCATTTTTACCTGCAGCTGTTAGAGGCTCATGTCCTAAGGCCTCAGCTGTATCTTCCATTTCTCAATCTCGCCAAGATAAAGCGGCCTGTTATGGCGCTCGATAGACTAACAGATCATTGCCATTTTTCCGAGTAATTGTTCCGTAGAAATTCAAAATTTCATGCAATTAAAGGTTCAAAATTGCTTGATGATAGTGGCAGTGAAAGTGACAGTATTATCTTGAAAGCGATGGTAGTAGTGATGATGATGATGATGATGATGATCATCATCATCATCATCATCATCAGTAGCGTGGAATAATGCAAGCGCGAAAGTGGACTTCTCTTGCAACCTAACTTTCATTTATGAACAAAATTATACATGGAAGATTTGTTGTATGCTGGTTGCTTTTCCCTCTGTTCGTTTCTAAACAGTAACAGCGAGAGTAATAGTTGGACGCGTAAGTTGACACTTGAACAGTCCAGACAGAATTAGTATATAATCGCCTTCGAGTGGCTGGTAAAACGAAGGATAAGGTCCAGGGTTGAAAAAATATAAAAAAAAATGAAGAAACTGCAGACATTTGAGGACATTATCCTTCGATCTACCAGAAAATCGGAAAGAATTTATTCATTTAATTACCCTCCGATTAGTTTCCGCGGGTTCTCATTTCACAAAACACGTCATGTGGTACAAAATCGGACTGCGGTTATCAGACGATAAAGGTCGTCGATTTTTCTTTGACGAGAAAAACAAAGAAACAACGTCATAGTTTTGTCTTAGCTTAATAAAATCTATTAAACTAGTTAACTTGCATTTATTTGGCTGCAACCACGCCATAGCCATCACAGGTTGTTTTGTCTATTCTACAGCCGAGTAACGCGTTCACGTTTAAGAAATTAATTCGCCTGGAATCAAGGCCCTGCTGTTGCAATTCTTGCGTGTAATAACTCATAACGGAAATGCTTTCTTCTTGTTTTGTAGATAACTTTAAAAAATATATCTTTGCAAAGTAGGGAGTCAAAGTGTGTCAATCGCTTTACAACTGATGAATTAGCCGGCGTAGCAGTCGTTTCCTTTCCAAGCCAGCGCGAGAAGTGTATGAAAGCTTCAGGAAAGAAGGAACAAAAACATGAATTTGTTTTGCTCCTTTTTGACTTCAGGAGCCTCAAGCGCGCTCGGAAAGGAAACGACTTTTATTTATCAAGACTATTGGTGAGGCCAGCTTCATTGGTTATTCTCAATACTTATAACAATCAATATGAGTTTTCGATTTCCATCTATTTCTACCGATTCCCATTTTTATTCACTTTATCAAGTGAGTACACCTAGGGTTAGTAATTCGCGTCAGCAAAAGAAAGATGATTGATATTCCAGGTTATTTTAAAGACCCGAGAACATAACTCGAGTTGCTTTTCCGTCAAAAGAGGAAGTGGCTATCTCTGGATTTTAATACGTTTGTTTGAGTTTTTACCAGTTGTCAATAAACCAAGAAAAGCACTAAATAAGATTTTAAATGATCACGCCTGGATGGCATTGTAAAATTCATTTTTAGTTTTTTCCAAGTAGCAGAATTTCGGTTGGAAATTTTTCCTCGAGAAAATGTAGTCTCGATTGATAGACATATCTGTCACGGGTGAGAAAACCAAAGGCCTAAAACTGTTAAACAGATGTGAGACGAGTAAAAGGAACACGAATTTCCATTCGGCACGTCCCAGCCAGGGAAACAGGACTATCTTATTTAAAGTTCCGTTTCTCAGAGAAATTTTAAAAAACGTCGTGTTCATTTATTCTAACCGGAATTTCCTGGCGGTTTTTTTAATTGTAAACTATTCAATCTGTAAAAATAATTTTCTTTTGTTCCAGACCTCTCAATTTTCTGCATACCTTCACGACGCCATTGAATTATATGCTGTTGGCCTAAGCCGGTCTTTGAGCCGCGGAGGAAATAAATCTGACGGCTTGTCAATCATCACTAACCTGACTATAAATGAAGTACTTTTCAAAGGTAATGTAACAAGACGAGAGAGAGACTGACTGAGAGGGGTTCCCGATTGTCCGGGTATCGGCGATTTTTGTAGTTTTGGTGTTAAGGGTTTTGTCCAGTTTGGCTTCTTGAACCAAGTCAACAACGAGATTGCGGCGGGCTTTTGTTATTTATTTATTTTTTTTTGGGGGGGAGGGTGGTTAAAAATGCATTGCACTGTTTTGTTTTGGAGTGGCTCATGAATATTCTTGAGGATATTGTTTTATTGGCACTTCCTCTCACCCTTAGCTGTGGGTACCCCTTTAGGTATCGTGTAGCTCCTACGAGGTGGGGAAGGGGCGCTGGCGGAGTTTGAGGAGAATCGCGAGAAAAACCTTGGCCTCAAAGGAGGGGGGAGGGGGGTATCACACAAGTCTTAAAGGAGTCCAAACCCCTGTCGGTAATTGAAAACAGTATTCATTATGAGTGACTGAAAACGTGCTATTAATTAAATTTTGAGTGTGAACCTTTTTAGTTTTAATTTACTTCATTGTTTCTTACTCAGGTGTGTCTGGCGATGTGGCCATCAACTATTATGGTAACCGTGTACCGGTGTTTCTATTCAGTAACAGACAACGTGGTGCTTGGACACCCATAGTAGAGATTGACCAAACAAAACCACCCGAGCAGAGTGTGAAAGCGTACAACGTTTCAACAGTATGGCCAGGTGGAACCATAACTGTGCCGCTTGATGAGCCAAAATGCGGATTCCAAGGGGAAAAATGTGTGACACCGAAAGGTTCTGTTTATTTTTCTCACGTAATTTTTATTAACCATACAGCACCACAGAACTAGAAATTCACGGTTGAAATTTTAACTTATATGAAAAAAAAAATGTATAAAACCGTTATTTTTGCAGATGTAATAGGCATCATATAAATGACAGTTGGCTTTGCATGCTATCCGGCTAAGGGTTCGGAAAAGTAAATCGCAGCAGTCTCCTAATACTTGCGGGGAGGGGTGTTGGTATAAAAGCGAGCTGCAATCTAAGGGTTTGCTGTACAAGCGTAACAAAAACTATTTTTTTTAACACGTTCATCAATGATTTAAAGTCAACAACACAGTTTTGTCGCAAAGCAGAAAGAAATTTGAGAGTTTTAGCTTTAACACAGAGCCGACACTCTGGCTACAGTTTTGCAAGGCGTAATAGATGTATGTGTGTACTGTGCATTGTAGAAAGAGAAAGTATTTTACATAAGATTTGCCAAAGGACTTTTCTTCCGGCCCCAAAACCGTAGCAAGTATTTTTCGTGTTATGGCATTGATCACCTTTTCTTTCAATGACGTGATTATTTCACTGATTTAGAGTTGTGTTTTTCCATCAACAGAGGAGCCGGGAGAAACATTCAATTACTTGTGGTTTTTGACCCTCATACTATTGATAGTGGTTATTGGCCTCTCGATTGGCTTTCATTACTACAAGTGAGTAAGCAAGTCTGGCAGGGATTCATTTCCCTGTCACGTACAAGTTTTAAGCAAAGTGAGATTATTCCAGGGTTGAGGCCTTTTACAGATATTTTTAATGTGTGTGCCATAATTAAGATTTTCATATAGGTGACTCCTAAGCTCTTTAAATGATCAGACCAAACCAGACCATACCACCCACTTGTACATATTTTGAGAGTTCAATCCTTCTTTGTACGAGCTCTGCCAAATCATGGCTTGGCTTCGCGAACGAAGATTTATGAAGTTTGTCCACGTTGTCGTCGACTGCAGGCACGCTCCTGGCTGACCAGACCGATGCGGGAGAGACAGGGCCGCGAGCAGTGTCTGTAGGGAAAAGTAATGTCTGGTGTGGTGGTGGAGGCGGCGTGGCCCTTCCTCCTCTGTCTCTTGTCTTCGAGTGAGCTTCTTCTGTCCGCTTCGAACTGGGAAGCAGCTTGATGGATTGTGTGGCGCCAGGCCACACAGTCAGCGGCAAGGTCAGACCACTGCTTGTGGTCGATGTTGCAGGTAGTGAGCGACTTCTTCAGGTTGTCCTTGAATCGCTTCTTTGGAGCCCCTCCCTCACAATGGCCAGTGGAGAGTTCGCCGAACAAGACGATCTTTGGAAGGCGATGGTCTTCCATACTGGAAACGTGACCAGCCCATCGGAGGTGGTACTTCAAGATCATGGCTTCGTTGCTGGAAACCTCCGCCTGCTCTAGGACTTCGACGTTGGTGATGAGGTCGCTCCAATGGATGTTGAGGATGGTGCGCAAGCAGCGCTGGTGGAAACGCTCGAGGAGGCGGATGTGGCTGCGGTAAGTGACCCAGGTCTCAGAGCCGTAGAGTATAGTGGAGAGAACAACAGCTCTATAGACACGGATCTTTGTTTGGTTTTTCATACTTTTGTTGTCCGACACTCGTTTGTATAGTCTGCCGAAGGAGCTGTTGGCCTTTGCTAGTCTATTGTCTATTTCCTTATCGATCTTGGCATCAGATGAGATGGTTGAACCAAGATAGGTGAACTGCTGCGTGGTTTTTTTCAGTTCAGTGTCGCCAATGCTGATGTGGGGTGTACGATATTCTTCATGGGCATCAGATGAGATGGTTGAACCAAGATAGGTGAACTGCTGAGTGTTTTTTTCAGTTCAGTGTCAAGCTGACACTGGTGAAGAACCTCCGTCTTCTTGAGACTGACTTCTAGGCCAAACAGCCGCGAGGCATCTGCAAAGCAGCTTGTGACGCATGTAAGATGAGACTCTTAAGATCTTCATCACCATTTTCGAGTTCCAAAGAGGTAAAGTTGATGGTAGTGCAAGAAAACTTGATTTAGTCAAATTCGTCACTAAGCGTAACGGGGGAAAGAAACAGAACTTTCGCAGTTCCTTGCAAACTAACCCTCAACTATTGGAACTCCATGCTCTACTCTTTTCGATTAGTGTGTGGGTTCTTTAACGTCCCACAAGGTTATGAACATGAAAGTGTTGTGCGGCGGGTCCTACGGTTTATTGTCCTTATCCGAGAAGACTAGAAAGTCTAACCATTTGCAGATATCAGAGCAAAGGCAGCACTTTCTCCTCTGTTATTTAAAGACCCTGAGTGGTGGTCCGGCCGGTGTTTAAACCCGCGACCTCCTGTACGGTAGTCCGGTGCTCTACCAACTGAGCCAACCGGTCGGCCGGTCGGTTAGGCAACTCGGCTTCCCAGGGGTGGCAGGGAAATTCAAAACATTCTTGATGTTGCGTTTAACTAATAAAATGTGTATGCCTAATAGCATACTATAGAAACTACTGTATTTGAAGTAGTTTCCCTGTAGTCAATTTTGAAAGAACCAATCACTAGTACTTTCCTTCATGATTTAATGATCTTTCCACTTCGCAAACAAAGTTACCAGTGGCATAAGCCTGGTGGTCGCCAGCCGTGACTGATTGACAAGCCGGAGTCTGTAATTTGGCAAAATGATGAAACCAGTCGTCCTGGTCGAATTTAGCCCTGATCCTTTAAAGACAACAGAATTGTGTTGCTACGCACGGTTTCGGTGAAAAATTCTGTGGTGGTCGTAGAAGGTGGGCCGGTCTTATTGGAGAAAATGTCTGGTAAATTATACAGGCCTTGAATGTGTTGGATATTATCACACTGTCGAAGATGTTTGTATATAGCACTTTCTTTATCCGTGAGCGCGTGTTCTTGTGTGCGAGTAAATAGAGTTCTGTTCGTTTTGCCGATGTAAGAGCAATTGCAGCCGGGACAAGTGAATTTCTTAAACAACATCTTATTTGCATAATGGTGGTGTTTTGTCTTTAGTACTCGTAAAGAAGCATACTTTTGTGGTCTTCTGTTTTATTCGAATGTCCACATTCGGGTCGACGAGACTTCTGCGCAGTTTATACTTACGTTTCTTAGTAAGCTGTGTTGTTAGGTCACCATAAGATAATTGACAGTGACGACAATTGGAACCTCCTTCTATACAAAGAAGCCTATCACATAAAACGTTTATCGCCATCCTTGAACAATGGCTTGAAGGCCAGCAGAGAACTCAGCTTATTCTCATGACAGTTTTTCTCTTTTTGTTTTGTACTTATTTCATTCTCACGTGCCTATTGATGCTAATTTACCACCCTTTTAGTATTTAAACTTTAGCTACCGCATTGTCACCTAGTCTGACGGTGATATAGAATTATATCGAAATATTACTGAAACAAACCACCGTTTCCTTGCATTTATTGCCTAAATATTAGTCTAAATGCACTTATTCGGTTTAATTTTCGTTCTATTTCATCTGTTGTCTTTAAAGGATCAGGGCTAAATTCGACCAGGACGACTGGTTTCATCATTTTGCCAAATTACAGACTCCGGCTTGTCAGTCAGTCACGGCTGGCGACCACCAGGCTTATGCCACTGGTAAATTTGTTTGCGAAGTGGAAAGATCATTAAATCATGAAGGAAAGTACTAGTCTAAATGCACTTATTCGGTTTAACTTTCGTTTTATTTCTCCTGAAATTATCAGCCGGTAATGGTTTCTGGAATTACAACAGATGAAGTTGAGCAAATCCAACGAACAATCCATCTAACGTATGCGTCAATACTGAAAAGTTCATCAAGGAGGAAAAATTGAATCGTTGCAATAGCTGCACCATTGATCATCCAAGTCAAAAGCAACACGTGGACATAATACTATGATGAGGTTTCAGAGAAAGTTGATCTTGGTATGGTGATGAAGACAGCCAAAAGTGTTTGCAGTGCGCTGGGATTAACGCTTGGCCACCCCTGGGAAGCCACCACCATCAACGTTATCTCTTTGGAACTCGAAAATAGTGATGAAGATCCTAAGATTCTCATCTTACATTCCCTTTACTACGGCCCTAATGGCCTGAAAGGGGAAGATATCTCATCCGGTAGTTTGATGAAGACGAGACCGTGAACAATGACCCAGTGGAAGTGACATGTCCCGAAATTTTTTTCCGAAAAGAACAGAAAAAAACATCGAACATGTGACAAATGAAATTCAAAACATTCTTAATATTGCGTTTAACTAATAAAAGCGTTATATTCGGCTTGATTTACAACAATATGAGGTTGTCTTCATTGCAGTTAACATGAGTATTAATTTGTTCTTGTCTAGAATACAATTTGTTCCGTCTAATAGCAAGATATCTAAATATTTCCTCGGGTGAAATAACTTTTGCAGAGCAGCAAGGATTGACCGAAACGGAATGGGAGCGATTATTCCACTTTCTCGTTTTCACTCTTACTCAGAGACAAGGGTGGCTATATAAATGAACAACACGAGGAATGCAGTCGGTCGAATTCCAACCTTTACGGTGGTAAATAGTTACGGGTTGCCTCTCACAATCGTCCTCGATAGGTTTAGAAAAAAATTTAATTCTCGGTGTATTCCCCTGTTGCGACGACAAAATCATTTTTCAAAACTCCGAGTTTTGAGATAGAGAAAAACTTTTCAAGCATTTATCTCAATCCAAGTTATACCGCAAGTTTCAGTGTTTTAGATGCTGTCTATAAAGCGGCAAAAGAGAGAGGGAAAAGTAAGATTTCTTACAAACATGGCCAAAATTGGTTGAGTCAACAGGACGTTTACACGCTTCATAAACGTACACATAGACTACACATGAGAAGGAAATGCCAAATTCCAAGTAAGTAAAAAGGTATGTTAGAGTTTTTCGTAAGGGAAACAACCCTTGGTATGAGGACAATCGTAGGCCTTCAGTAACTTGTCGTAACTAAAACCAGGAGCCGGAAAGTTGGCGACGTCGAGGAAGCGGAGATGCGCTGTCGTGTTAAATTGTGGCTTTTACCTTGATAGTAAATTGAACGCCTTCATTCTGGACCAGGACTGGAAAGAGAAAAATTATTTCACAGCGTTCAAGTCAACTGAAGCCCAGGAGAAAACGCTCTTCGAGGTATTCTTAGAATCGGTTTCTCAATTTCTTTTAAGTATGTACTTTTGTTTTCCTCGGTTCTGGGATGCTTACTTCCTGATTCGTCTTTATTGGGGTGCTTTTAGCTTGTAGAGGGGTCGGCGTGAGCCGCCTTGTGGTGAGCGTTGAATGGAGTCCTATTGGAAAAAGCCTCCCCACAGGCATTACATTTATGTTCTCACTGAGCTCCTAGGCCCTCGTGTACTTGTGTCTCGTGTCTTTTCAGATGTGACTATCGTCGAAATGTCTTATCACATTTCTGTTGTGTTTCTTTAACGTTGATTTGTTGGTGTCGGGTCAAGTAAACCCTTTTCCGCAAACATTGCATTCGTGACAGGCCTTTTTGGCAGTAGGTTTGTCTTCTTTGTGCTACAAAATTAAAAACAGAACGTATTATTGTCTTGCCATATCATAATATTTCAGTGTTAAATTAAAACCTACCTTTTAGTAGTTTGCAGTTCGCTTCCTGCCACCTCCAGCTCGAAGTTGATATTGAAGGTGATTTTGTGCAGATCTGGAAACCCTACCGCAACATGAAAATAAATTACCGGCGTTAATATTTTCTTTGTAAAGAAACATATTACAGAGAGGTTCGCAGTTTTGCTAAGCAAAATACTTACCCGTGATGAAGTTTCGAGCTCTTCTTTCCGAGTGGTGTCTGGTTCCAACGGTTGAGGAAGAATATTGGAAATGTCTTAGTGCCAAGATAAAAAGAGAATATTTATTAATGTGTCAACCATAAGCGAGAATCAAAAGGCTATAGTGATATTTTAAATCATCAGCTATCGAGACACACTTCCTCGAAATCTGTTAAATTCAGTACTTCAGGAGTATATCCCTGGCGTTTTCGTTCTTTCTAATGGGCATTTCGAACTGGTTTTGATCCATTTCAATTGATCAGTTTCGAACTTTAGCCAGAACGTTTTAACACGAGAACGCTCATTTCTATAGACATGGTAAGCGGGCGAGCTGGTTACCGCCTACTTTTCGTCTCGCCATTGTATTTTTGAGTGCCATATTTTTTGTCATAATTTATACCATAAATTAATGACATCGAGATGACGACGTTCTCTAAAAATAACATTGCAGCTCCGCAATTGCTCAGAAAATAAGCGACTAATTACAATGGCACTGAACTACTTGTGTGTGGGAATTTTGCCAGCCATGAGACTGCTTGTGGCTCAGTTTGCAATTAATGTGGTAATAAGTTATGAACGCACCTAATGTGAATGTAGGGTGCATGGTCACTGCCAGAGATTATGTGGAAGTGCTGTGAGACGGGGCCTACGGTTTATCGTCCCTATCTGAGAAGACTAGAGAGTCTAATTATTTGCAGATGTCAGAGCAAAGGCAACACTTTCTTCTCAGTAATTTGGAGACCCTCAGTTTTTGTCTGACAGGGAATCGAACTCGGGCCTACCGGTCCACAGTCTGGTACTCAACCAACTGAGCTAAACTGGCGGTGGTCTGGTTTGTTTCTACAGCGATACTTAAGGCCGTCCCGGCTAATTTGTTTGTTACCACCATGTTACGCCCGAAACGTGAAGGGATAATCGTGAAGGGATAAATTCAGAGAAATATCATGGCAATGGGGTATTAAATTTAACAATTTCACAA